>NC_090932.1:519191242-519507179 GCF_040938575.1 Ambystoma mexicanum
ACTTCAAGTTGATCTTGAGTTCTCTGTTTACCCCTCGCATGTTGCACCATGCAAAGGCCAGGATCTTTCGTAGGGGTCAAGTCCTAAAAATGAAAGTGGGGGGACTCATCAAGAAACACAATGGGATGTGACGTTGCCGGAAATGTGCATATCAAGGTGAAATATGCACATTTCATTAAATTGGCCTTTCATAACCACCCAAATTGCACAGGACGAATGGCATTTGCCTTTCATAAAATCAACACACACAAAAAATCAAGTAAGGATATTTTCTTCTAATAGTGTTTTTGAAAACGTTAAACTGTGCATGTTTTAAATTCCAAGAACCAATACAAATATTTTCCCTTGAACTTGCAGTACCAAAATGGGACATTTCACCTTTAGCTGTATGTTATTTACATCAGGTTATATATTGCAAGTGTCTGTTTCGATCCCTGAGGTCGGCTTTAATACATACATTCAAAGAGGACCTCTCTCATTTTAGCTGGGGGGACTGAGTCCACCCTCTGAAAAAAGTGGGTGGACTCCATACACCCGCGTGTACCCTCGACTTGAGCCCTGATCGTTAGCTATTGCACAATAGTTCCCTTCAGATATTGTCAGTGTTTTTGTTTTTTTTTAAATCCGTTTATTGATTTTTCAACAATCCACATTCCACATACCAACATTGTCATGGGAAAAGAGCAAAATAAAGCAAAACAAGGGAAAATAGTAATAGAGCAACAGTGCCTAAAGGCATAAGGGAGCTTACGGGGCACTCCTCTTCTCTTCATGGAGGTATACACATTATATTCATGCTAGTAGCCTTCCGCTAGTGATATCAGTTATTTTTCCACTATAATAGTTTAGACAGAAACTAGGGCCCAACCCCTCGGCCAAACGGGCCTGTCCCACCTACCCCCCACCCCTACTCGCAATCTACTGGTGTACGTTCACTGCTGTAAGGGCATGGCAGTCTGGATAAGGGTTAACTATAAAGGTCGCTATGGCTAATGGGCTTACATCACCAAGCGCGGGCTTAGTGGGGCTACTCCATGGGTGCAGCAGCATTTAGGTTGGGGGACTTTGAGCATCAAATGGTATCAGATATCTTTGGTCCTCCCCATATTCCTATGTGAGTGGATCTAGTAATTCCCAGAGTTTATCCGGGTTGCCGCTGGGGTTTAGACGTTTAATTGCGGAACATTCCAGTGTGCAGAGCTTGGCTAATAGGCTTGTCCATTCTGACACGGAGGGAGGAGAGGGTAGCTTCCAGTGTATGATCAAAAGCTTGTGGACAGTGAAAAGCATGATGCCTATGACCCTGCAGATGAGAGCATCCGAGTGCCAGTCTCCGTGACCGGCTCCGAGCAACATAGTTTTGGGGGCTAGAGATATGTCAGCTTCTGGAAAGTCTGATGTCACGTGTTCATGTATTCGGTGCCAGTACCCCTTCAGCTTAGGACAAGACCATAATATGTGCCCCATAGTGCCCATGTCTGCATAACCACACGAACAATTGGGGGAGGAGATCAGACCCATTCTTTGCAGTCTGGCAGGGGTGTAATAAGTGGGTTGGATTATCTTATATTGGATTTCCCTATTTCTAATATTCACGCATGTCCCTGGAATGGCTGAGAAGAAGTCATAAATGTTGCCTGTGTCTATGGTGAGGCCGAGGTCAGTGGACCAGGTCGTCACCAGTGTGCTGTTCCTGTCTACATTGTTTGGGATGCTCATATTGTAAAAGGTGCAGAGGCGAGGGTGCTCACCTTGTTGTTGTTCCAATTCCACCTCGCATGGTGCTCGGGGTTCTAACCGGAAGTGTCAATGGTAAGTTGTAGAATCAGAGCGCGGACCGTCCTATATTGCAAGCCAGTATGTGGCCTTAACGTCTAACAGCAGGTGTCCGGTCTGAAATGGTATTATTTGTGAGCCTTCACATAGGTCCATGATCCTAATCTGTGACCACATAGTATTTTGTCGCGGGTGAAGCCGAAACTTCCCTCCGATTGCCATCAGTGTGCCTATGCTCATCCAAGTGGGCTCTACTCCGACGTCGATTCCCTGTTGGGAGCATTATTTATGCCATTTTGTAATTGTTGGGCATAATATGGGTGGGATTTGATATGGCTTGGGAGGCGGGTCGGGGAGATAGCTAGGATTTTGCCAGGGGTCTGCGGGGCCAACAGTGTTAGCTCTATCTGTTTCCAGCTCGCATTGTCTCCCGCATTCAGCCACCTCTTTGCCCAGCAGATCTGTGCAGCCTGATAGTAGCTCAGTCACGATGGGAGGGCCAGGCCCCCATCAGTCTTGTTGGCCATCAGAGTCGTCGACCGCATGCATGCTATTTTACCTCGCCATATAAATCTGGAAATGGCTTTCTCCAGCTCTTTATAGAGTTTAGGGGTGAAACTGCAGGGGAGCATCATTACCAGGTATACAAGCTTGGGCATGGAATTCATTTTTATCGCATTTATCCTGCCTGTTAGGGATAGAGGTAGCATTTCCCATCTATGCAGATCTTCCTGTATTCGTTCTACCATATGGGGGTAATTGAGATCTTTCATCTCCAAGACGCACACTGATTTTGACCCCTAAATACCTGATGTGGTGTATTTGGAGGCGAAAAGGATCCACCCCTCCTGGGTTCCAGGGAATATCCTGGCATAGAGGGAGAATCTCTGATTTTTCCCAGTTAACCCCCAGTATCCGGCCATCGGCCCAAATTCCCGCAATAAGTGTTGCACGTGCGGGGCAGAGGTCAGGCTCTTCCCGATGTAGAGATGAAGATCGTCAGCATAAAAGGAGATTCAATGTTCTTCCTGTCCCCGCAGTAGGCCCTCCTCATGGGGGTCTGTATGTAATTTCATTGCTACCGGCTCAATAGATAGGGCATAAAGTAAAGGGGAGAGCAGCCAAACCTGTGGCGTGCCAGAGTGGAGGTTAAATGGTGCTGACATCGTACCATTAGTGGTCACCGTCGGGTCGGTATATAATAGGCGGATCAGGGACAGGGGAAACATCAATAGATAGGTCATAAAGTAACGAGGAGAGCAGGCAACCCTGTGGCATGCCAGAGTGGAGGTGAAATGGTGCTGATATCGTACCATTAGTGGTCTCCGTCGGGTTGGTATATAATAGGCGGATCAGGGACAGTTGAAACCGTATTCTGCGAGGGCCAGGAACATAAAAGTCCCACTGAACCTTATCAAATGCCTTCTCAGCATTGATAGCTAGGATTGCATCTTCCGGATCCGGATCGCCAGTGATAAAGTGTAATAATCTACAAACGTTGTCGCCAGAGTGCCACTTAGAAATAAAGCGGTCTGGTCTTTGTGCATTATGTGCGGAAGGACCACCTCTATCTTTTACGCTAACCATTTCGCCAGCATCTTTGTGTAACAGTTAATTAACGAAATTGATAGAATTGAGTTGCATTCGTCAAGGGGTCGCCCTTTCTTGTGAAAGACCACAATGTTTGCTGCTAACATTGACTTCAGCAGCCAGCCTTTTAGTGCTGCCCCAGCAAAAACCTCTTCTAATCTAGGGACATGGTTATATAGAAATCTATTGGTATTCTGTCTGGCCCCTCGGCTTTCCCCAGTGAAAGAGAATGGATAGCTCGATCCACTTCTGCTGCCAATATTGGGGTGCCTAAAGCGTCCTGCTGGGCCCTGCTGAGTCTGGGCAGTGTAATGGAGTTCAGAAATAGTTGCATTTTCTGGTGCAGAATGTGCTCCGGGGTTGCTTACAGATCAGCATAGTATTCGGTGAACCGGGCGTTGATAGCACCATCTCCCACCAGGGGGTTCCCACACCAGTCCCGAACTGAGGTGATCATCTGGGTGGCTTGCGATATTATCAGTGTTTTGAATGCAAACGCTGTTATGATTTCATTACTGCTCCTAATCTGTGTCAGGGTCGCTCTAATTCCCTCTGCACTGGCATTAACAGTGATGTACTGAAGTGAAGAAGTCCCAGGAGCCAAGGTAAGTTCTGGTAAGTATTTATTTTCATAGATTGAAGGCCCTCCTTTCATAGATGTGTCTCACAACAGCAAGGGAGATATATATATATATATATATATATATATATATATATATATATAGTACTGTGTAACACTATGAAGGTTCCAAGTCTCCCAGGAGACCAGGAAACCATACATGTTAATTATTATTTGACAAATGAATGACAACAACAATTACAAATTTGAAAGAGGCGTAAGCCCATAACATCTCTATGAACGCAGTTACTACATGAACAACAACTTGATCAGTACTTTTAAGCACAGCAGCGCGACCCTTGCGGCGTGAAGCCTGCGAGGAGGAAAGGGCGTGCTGTTAACTGCTGTTTACGGCTGGAGTCGGCGGAAAGGCTAGGTAAGTGAGTAATACTAAACTGACTTAGCAAAGCAGACGCATCTGCCAAGTACCATTACAGCAAGTTAAAGATGGATACTGTAAAACCCTGCACTAGACTCCAAGAGAAGTTGGAAGAAACGCTAGCTCTGAACGATAGAGTCAGAGCACATTTCAACATAAAACCGCAATTACATATGGCACATATAGAGGAGAAGCCAAGACCAAATAAAAACAAAGAGAATAGTGCACCGAAAAATGAGACAAAAGATAACATCAGTGACCTAACACAAAAGACATTGCCGTCGATAGACGACAATACGAATCCTCAGACACAGTCTTTAATCGGAACTTCTGTAGACTCGATAAGCACACTACCAATCGTAACTCCAATCCAACAAATGCTACCAGAGGCTAATATTGACTTAACAGTAGGAGAAACCCAAGGAATGGTTAACAGTGATAAATTACAAAAAACAAGATCAGAGGATTCCTGTATTACACCATCCTTGCAAGAGAGAGCAAGGATCGCAAAACAACATTGGCAGTCAACCTATCGTCCGACTCATTCCCTCTGCGACAACAATATGCAGTCCCTCCCCATCAGGATAGCAAGGTTGTCGCTTGACATCACCGAGATAGATGCACTAATGGACTGTCAAGAAAAAAGACAAGAAGTGTTCAATGGAATCTGCTCAACTGGCCATACCAAGCAGATTAACACCTCTACGCCGATAACTCATAAGGAAAGTCATACAACAGTGAAAACTTCCATGGATAAAACAAATAATCATGTAATAAAACCAAAAACAGAGAGTATTGAATCGTTATTTATAAGTACCGACTCCGACACCACGAGAGACCTGCCTAAATCTCCACAGAGAATTCCCACCACGATGCTAGATCTGCAAAATACCCTGATTGCAGTATTATCAAATGCAATGATTCCATTTCTGAAAATCCAGGAATCCATGGTCGATGCTACAAAAGACCAAGCAACGCTTCTTGCAATGATCATGACAAAACAATCCCAGTTTGAATCATTCACAAACATCATACAAGAACGAATGAAATACGAGGCAGAAACATCTAAGACATGGCAATCCCGATTAGCAGACATGGCAAGAGTGGACCATATATATAAGCAGAATCTAATGGAAACAGTGTCAATTATAACAAAAAAACTAATAGATGAAAAGGCAAAAAACAACTGCATACGATACCTGAATCAAAAGTAATAACTCAAGAAACCCAAACTGAGGAAAAACGGTATTTAAATAATACTTACATCGACCAAATAACACAGTATGAAATGCAACCAATGATGATTGAAACAAACAACCACCTCCTGCCGTTAATTCAAGGCACTCATGAACCACCAATGTGCACACCCTTTGATATATTTGATCTATCAAAACGAGGATTGGCAGGACAAGACGTCCCGAATAAACCAATTCACAAAAAAGCGATTAAGAAATCGCAAACGGGATCTCTGGCATTTCTGAGGATAATGCAAAGTGTACAAAAATCACTAAGTGACAAATCTTCACAAGCTAATCAAAATAGTGTAAATAAGCACATAGAGCAAAAAGTTTCAAATCCTATTCTGGCTACAAAAAATAGTTTCAAACAAACTTTGCAATTGGCAAAACAAATATCTCTGGAACCATTGGATGACCTTATAGCTGTAATCAATCAAGATACTAAAAATCAGTCAACACATCAGGTCCCGATAACGGAGCCCCAGATAATTGAGGATTCGCCAGATGACAACTCAATCATTACTAACATTCAAGACGAGGAATTGATTGTTATCGATCAGTGCTATGATACAACATTGGCTACATTCGATAAATTCCCAAGACTCGGACAACCAAGAAAATAACATATCCCTTACTTACTCATCAGTATCAAATGAGGAAACATGGTTATCTGCTGGAAATCAACAGAATGAAAAAAAAAATTATGATAAACGGATGCCTATCCTGAGACCCAATTTCCAGAACCCTTTGAGTATCAAGTATGCTAACAGATTAGCACTATTTCAACTGATGCCAAATTCAGAATAACCGGTGATACTCAATAGATCTAACACCCTGCTATTATTGAAAGCAATTCCGCAACTTCGGGAAATTGAAACGGACGATATTGAAGTAATTATCTTCCCAAACAAAAATCACACGGAGGAAGCTCACCTTGACTTCTATTCAGAGGAAATCATGCAACGAGCGCTATCAGCAAACCATCAATTTAAGAAACTTGGTTTCAAAGTAGAAGAAATCTTTGTAACCAGAATGATGGCTATGAAAAAATCTTCAAAAATTGCACTACTTGATCAAAGGAAAAAAAATATTGAAAGGAATGAGACAAAAGGAAGTGACCATCTTAATAACTCTAATCAAAAAAACGTCACCGAAAAAGACAATCATATCCGACGAGCTAGGAAAACATATCTATAACAACCAAAGGATAACTCAACTGGTGCAAATAAAATATCCTTAACATCATGGAATACAAGGGGTCACAAACACCTTTTGGAAAACCCCTCTTCAACGTTAGCAGACTCAGAAATAATCTGCCTACAAGAGACCTGGCTGATCGATGAGGTCCTCTGTGAGGGATACAAAACTTGGCTGAATCCTGCAATATCTTTGAATATAGGCAGATCGGCATCAGGAATGCTAATTCTAATGAAAACCAATACAATGTGGGCCATAACTGCAAGAAAGAACATCAATTCCTGGGCTCAATATATTACTATCAGCATGCCAGTCTATAATTCAGAACATAATGACAATGACATGAACCAACGCGTAGAATATAGATGTATTTCAATCTTTAACATCTATTGGAATCCTACTGCAATCAATGACAACAAATGTATTGATTCCATATGTGAGGAAATTGACTCCATTGTGCAATCTAACAGTGAAAATAAATTCATCATAGCTGGCGATTTCAATATTCATCTTTTCGATAAAGAGGGTAATAAATATACTCTGCAAGAAATGTCACCTTGTGCTAGGAAATGGATGAAAGAATTGAGAATTCGTAATATTTCGTTAACTGACCAACCCATGAATGCAAAGGGAATACCGTGCTCGACATGGACAGGAAAAAATTCCACTTCAATAATTGATTATATATTTGCCTCTGAAACTTTGCAGAAATTAGTATTTGCAACTAAGAACACTACAAACGACGGAAGCGATCATCAACAAATCTCAATTTCATGGCATGCTCAAAAAACCACCGCTGAGCAAATAATCTTACCAGAATTTGAAATATCGAATGGGCTGAATAAGTTAAGAATACGAAACCATCAAGTCTGTGAAGTACTTTTGACATTTCAAGAAGCCCCCATGAAAGATCACGAAAAGTTGAACTACGGATGGATACTAGAAAAATATAAACATTCGCAAATAAAATCGAAGAATACAACCAAGACTTCCCATAGTCACCAATATAATTCAGAAATCAAACAAAAAAAACAAGATCATCAGAAGAGACTACGGCAATTGAAATTAAAGAAAGAACCGAACTTTGGAAAACAAATAAAAAAAGAAAAACAAAGATACTTTACTTCCTAAAAAACAACAAGGCTATGATGAAACAACATGATGCCGAGGCAATTTTGAGAGCTCTCCACAATAAAAACACGAGAAATTTGTGGTCAATGATGAACAACAATTCTACCCAACAATGAATGATACAAGAGGTAGAGCCTCACATGTGGGTTGAACATTATCAAGAAGTCTATAACACCAAAACACCAAACTTGCTAACAAAAAGACCAAAGGACAAGTGTACTTGGAAATTTAACTGGGACGTGGAAGACATAACAAACAAAATTAAAGCTCTAAATCCATCTCGAGCACCAGGCCCGGATGGGCTCTCAAATGCAGTTCTTAAAGCAACACCAGAAGTATGGGCAAAATTCTTCTTTCATTTATTACAACTAATAGAAAGAAGAAAAGAAATTCCCTACACGTGGACAGTCGCGATTCTGATCCCTATCTACAAAACAGGAGATCGAAAGAAGGCAAGTAACTATAGACCAATAGCCCTTCTCGATCCCTTGGGAAAACTATTTGCAAATTATCTACAAAAACAACTGAATATGTGGGCAGCAAACAACGGAAAGCAAGCGAAAAGACAAACTGGTTTTGTGACAAAGATTGGAACCAATGTAAATCTGTTGTTACTGAATATGATAAAAACGGAAGCAAACATAAGAAACCAACAAGTCTACGCCCTGTTCATAGATCTGAAAATGGCATTTGACTCTGTAAACAGATAAAAACTATGGCAGAAACTAACAGCATGGGATTGCCCTACCTCCATCCTAAGTCCAATAATTCAACAATACTCAAATACATCGATTCGAGTTCGTCTAAAAATGGACGGTATGGTCACACAATCCATCCCTACCTGGAATGGGTTGAAACAAGGATGCCCTCTAGCTGCTTGCTTATACAATCTATATACCAACGACTTTGAGGCTCATATACAAAATCCCAAAGCAAATCCTCCGAAGATTAATAATGAAAGTATCCATACATTAATCTACGCGGATGACATCATAATATTGGATAAAACCACAAAAGGCCTACAAGAAACTTTGAATAAAGCTCAAGCGTACTTGTGCACAAACGACTTACAAATTAATACATCCAAAACAAAGGTCATGAAACTAGTCACTCAAAATCGGAAAATCGAACACCCGATAAAAATTTTGCTTGAAAACAAAGAAATAACTACAACAAAGTCAATGAAATATCTTGGAGCTTTGATAAATCCCTCAAGCAATGAAAAAGAATGGTATGAATATATCGAGGAAAAGGCAAGATCCTTGGCCAGACAAGGAAGGTTCTTTCATCTGAAATATGGAACATTCTCGGCAAAGGCAACAACGTTACTGTACAGACAAAAGGTAGTTCCTGTAATAACTTATGCCAGTGAATCCCTAATCAACGAGAAGGTCATCAATTGGTCTGTTTTGGAAGGGCTATACTGGCGGAAAACGTTAGCTCTCCCAAAATCATTTCCCATTGCAAGGATTCGATTTGAATTGGGCCTGCAGTCTATTGAATCCATAGTCTCATGGAAACAGATGGACCTGTATAGAAACATTATTTCAGATGATCAGATCCTGTCACTAGAAATACTAAAAACAGAAGAACAAGCATTTTCATCGGCAGCTCTCTTGAAATGGACAACAACAATAAAAAGAAAATTGCAACTTGAAGAAATATCAGAAGAAATGTTGACAAAGAGACCCCAGCAAGCAAAACGAAAATTAAAAAACAACGATTGGATAAAAACGGTAGACATACAAAAAACCTACAAACGTCATCTCAAATGCGACATAGAGGTAAGAGCTCTAAATGAACTTCCAGAATATCTAAGTCATTTTCCTGATAGAATGATTTGTGATCTATTTTTAAGATTTCGTCTAAACATATTACCAACTAGGGATTATCTAGCAATGTTCGATGAAACTGGCATGGTTTCCCCGGACTGTAGATTTTGCAAGGAAGTGCAAATAACAGAAACATTATTCCACCTAATTATGGTGTGTCCTGTGCTGAAAGAAAAAAGAGAACTATTTAGAGACTTTTTTAAAATCTCGAACAAAGCGAAGATGACTGAAGAAAGATGGGCTAATCTTCTTCAAGGAAAAGATCAATGGCTAATCATTACAATAATCAAATTTTGGATTGAGATTATAAAATGAGTTGTAATGTGCAGAACAAATGAATTGTTGAACTATGAAACTAAGAAAGTATTTTAAATGTAAAGTTTGTAAAATCAAACAAAACATTTTAATTTAAAAAAAAACTTGTTTGTTTATTGTCGTTACATAACATGTTTACCTCCTAGTATGGTATTGATATCCACAACATGTTTTTATTGACAGTTTGGTATCCTTATCATGAAAGATGCTAATTACTGCAACTGATGTACAGATCCATATAAGGACAGTAATGCAAAAAGGCACTTATATTGAATATAGATACATAGATATATCAAGAATTAGGCAAGGTGTTAACATGTATACCACACCTCCCTTCCTCTACCTAAAAGATCCTCTACCTAGAAGAAGTAAAAGTTACCCGACCCAGATTTATAGCAATCCTGCTTTTGCTCCATATTCTACCATCATTTAACACCACTGCATCATCCATGACTTTGTCTTCCCTTAAGTACACCCACTGGACGTCAAACCCATAACTTGCCACCATGTTCCACTCTTGATAGCCTAGTGTTGAATTTTGTATCATATAACTTCTTTGCCGCCTCATTCTTTTTTTCACTCTCTTTCTGAGTTCCTCCTCATTCCATTCAAATAATTTCATTCTACCCAGCCATGGAGGGCACACATGAGTGGCAGCTTTCCTCCACCTCAAAATTTCTAAATGGAATTAGGGCTGTGGTGGTATGGGTAGATAACCTGTACGTAAGCGCAGGTTTCTCTGTAATTTTCCAAAATTCTTCCTGTATGCATAGACATTTGAATATTTTGCATTGAAGGTCTATTAAATCTTTCCACTATCCCATTGGTGGAGGGGTGAAATATTGATTGATGTTCAACCCCCATATTGACCAAGAATGTTCTCATGAATCTGGAGGTGAACTGGACTCCATTTTCCATAAGCATTTTTTTGGTATGCCTTCTCTCTGAAAAATGTCATCCATACATTTGATCACTACCTCAAAATCAGCTTCCAACACAGAGCGTACCTCCACCCATTTTGTATATAGGTCAACCATAACAATTGCATATTTATTTTTCCCTTTCCTTGAATGTAGTGGACCTAATATATCTAAGGCAATGTATTCCATGGGAAGGCTGGGTATTTATATAGGTTTCATTCGTTGTACATGCGTTTTGAGTACTTTGTTTGAAGAAGAGCTGGTGATACCATTTTTAATTATGTCCTCTACCCCAGAGTACAAACCCAGCCACCAATAATCCGAGTGTAACATACTGTTGGTCATAGAGATACCCATGTGACTAACATGGGCCAATTGCAAGAGTTTCTTCCTCATTCCTGTTTGGGGGATGACTCGCCCTGCTCTAACAATCTTTGCAGTTTCAATGCTCAGCTAATTTCTTACCCTGTGAAATGCTCCTAATCAAATGTCAGGTGTCCACCCTGACCAACCCTCTTACCTTTTTGAGTTCAAGATCATCGTCCTGACACTTTTCCCAATCATCTCGAGATATGGATTCTCCACAAGCCCAAAAAACCTCTTGTAAAGGCTTCTCACTGTCCTCATCACGTGTTGACTAGACATCTAGATACATAGTCAGCTATGGTGTTGTCTTTACCTGTAACGTGTTAAATGACAGTCATGACCCTGCATAGATGTTACCCAGTTCATTACTCTTCTTGAAACTCCATTTAACCCTTTTGACATAAATATTGCCAAAAGCGGCTTATGATCAGTGATAATGGGGAACATTCTTTCCCACAGAAATGTTTTGAATTGTTTTACTGCCCATGTGGCTGAGAGAGCTTCTTTCTCAATAACATAATACTTTTGCTCTACCACCTTCAGTGCCCTAGACAGAAAAGCTATAACATTGTTGCCATGTTTGCCAGCTTGCATAAGTACTCCACTTAGACCAGTACCACTGGCAGCAATCATTATGTAAGTGGCTTATGGTATAAGAATTAGTGCATTGACAATGGCCTTTTTTATTTCATTAAATTCAGACCTACACACATTGGCCCTCATTACGACCCTGGCGGTAAGTAACGTACATTACCGCCATGGCGTAATTAACGTTTCCGTGCTGGGTCGAAGCCGTAAAAAGCGGCACATTACGACCCATCGGGCATGAGCATTGCGCCATGGCGGTAATGTAAACAGCGCCATGGCGTAAATGCCCCCAAAACAGCACCTACCGGCATCGCATGCCGCGTAAGGTGCACTACCGCCATCCCGGCCACCGATCTTAGCACTGACCGTAAATAGCGGTCATCGTAATTAGCAGTCACCGTAATTAGCGGTCACCGTAATTAGCGGTGACCGCCAGTAAGCGGAACCGGAAGTAGCGTCATCGCGGCGGAACGGGAAAGAGCACGGCGGTCATCTTTAAAAACACAATCCATTGTAATCCTCCACTACCACTGCACATCTGACCCCGAGACCTTGCAGAAAGCTACAGCCACATCCACGCATCCCCACAATGCCAAATGTTGTTAAAAAAGCCTGCGATCGGCAGCGGCAGGACCGCTTCAGCAGGGAGGAACTAACAATGTTGGCTGAAACGCTACAGGAAAAGGCGGACATCGTCTTCTCCGCATAAATGACAAGTCCAGCCATAGCCCGCAAAAAGGCCATATGGGAACTCGTAGCACAACGGGTCAGCGCTGTAGGAACCACCGCATGCACCTCAAAACAGTGCCGCAAAAGGTGGGATGACCTCCGGCTCCGAGTAAGGAGCATACTGTCGGCCAACCGCAACATGGCCATGGCAACTGGCGGAGGAGCAGACTCCCCAATTAAGATGCAGCCATGGGAGGAGATATGTGCCTCGACGATCGGCATGGAGAGCATCGAGGGGGTCGGTGGAATGGAGAGAAGAGCCCCGACATCAGGAGACACAGGTAGGTGCCTCTAATTTAGCCATGCGAAACCCCCTGAATTCCAGTCACATGTGCATCACAATGTTGCCCTATAGGGTTAACGCAACACATCAGCAGAAGACCTACACCCTGCACACATGCAGCATGCACACTCCACAGCAGGCACCCACATTCCTGCATGTTCAACCCACCCAAAAGGGAGACAACTTGTATGTCACAGCCTACAAAGTGCACCATCTATCCCTCAAATTCATGGCAGTCATCACAATGCCTGCTCAATGTCCGCTGACCCATCAATAACACTTTCCCTCCTCTGCTCCTCCACAGGCTCCCAATCGGACACCGGCAGGGACGAGAGTGGCACCACACCTGCCAAGAAGGCCAGGCCAGAGGCAAGAGCCCACCAACCCTCCACCTCTGCTGGACCCAAAGACCAACCACAGAAGCCAAAATTGCCTGTCGCAAAAGAGCCCAGGGCAGCAATGATCCCCGAGGCAAGCAGCATGCCACCACCCACAGGAGACACACAACAACTGCTGCCCACTGAGGGGAATGTGTCTGCGGGGAGCAGTACAATTGGGGAGACTGCTGCCATTGCAGCCTGCTCTGACAGCGATGTGGGGAATGAGGAGGATGACACAGAAGGTCCCCCCACTGCCAACCTTCATTCCCCCCACCTGTCCCTAAGTAGCCTGCACGGAGACGGCACACAGGGGCTATCCCCTGAAGAGTCATGGCCAGCCACTCCCAGCCCAGTGGGAGGAGGGGAGGAGGGGAGTAGCCCAATTACCCCAGCAATTGCAACATCCAATGCCCCAGATTTCCAACAGTCGCTGGACCAAATAATGACGAGGCAACAACAACTGTCCTCACTACTCACGCAGCATGTGGCTGATTGTGGAGGTGCCAGTGCACACATGGAAAGATGTGCTGAGACTGTCAAGGCAGCCATCCAATCCGCAAGCAAAGACATATGTGTGGAACTAGCCGCGGTGCGGAATGTGCATCGGTGAGCTTGTACAGACAATAAGGGACACGCGGCATACCGAGCAGCCCAGTACCTCCTCCGCTGTAAGTTCTGCCGCAACCAGCCCCGTCCGCAGGTCAGCCAGGAACCTGCAGAATACAGGCAGGGGGGCCCCAGGGGCCAGGAGAGGGGGCTGCCAATAGTGGCCGCCCAGTGGACAAATGGAACATTACCCACTTCATCACGGGCACCGTCACACCTTTGCAGGGAGTTCAGGGGGGAGGTGGGAGGGGGGATTGGGTGTGTTGGGGAGTTCAGGGGGAGGGGGGATTGGGTGTGTTGGGGAGTTCAGGGGGAGGGGGGAGAGGGGATTGGGTGTGTTGGGGAGTTCAGGGGGGAGGGGGAGGGGAGATTGGGTGTGTTGGGGAGTTCAGGGGGGAGGGGGGATTGGGTGTGTCAAACCTATTCACTGTAACGCTCACCTGGTTCCCACGGGGGCGCTGGTCTAGTCTGGATTGCTGTGGCCTCTTCTAGCATGATGCGCAGGACCCGGAACACCGATTGGACAGGACCTCCAAATCGTGCTTGCCTGGCCCGTAGGAATATCCTTCTGCAGATGAGAAAGGGGATTAACAGTCTGCAGAATAGTGTGCTAGCTCCCCCCTTTCCCCCTTCGTTCCTCTCTAACTTCCTCCAAACCCCGGTTTAAGCTCAGCTTATGGTTTGGAAGGATGAACTCTCCATCCTGCTTCTGGTGCAGGGGCGCGCGTTCGTCCAGTTACTTCACTGGTTTTCAGAATGGCGCTGGCAAAATCCACTTGACTTTCCTGAGCGATGCGCCGTAAGTATGAAAGTTCAAAGTTCAAGTGAGGCCCCCTTTATGTTGTCTTTCTAACCTGTGATCTGTCCTTTATTGCAGGTGCAGAATGAAGGCGATGCGTCGAGGGGTTAAACTGCCGAGGTGAGTAGTGATGAGGGCGATCCCTCTAAATGTCCTTATCATTCCCCAGAAATGTCTCTTGTCCTTTCCCCATAGGGGCCGGGGTACGGTACCTGCCAACGGGGCGGCGCCGACCCGAAATGTGGAAGAAAAGCCGGTAAGTATTATGGCTGTTAATCAGGCTTTCCTTCTGTGTTCCTTCTGCTCACCTTTTGTTTCTTCCTCTGTCCCCTAGGTGCAGAGATGTGGCGTCCGATGCTGACAGCCGCGATGGAGCCGGGAGATGTCTCGAGGACAGGTGAGTGAAGCGTGGCGCTGCAGCGAGCAACGCGATGCTTTTAAATGGAAGTCTTTCTTCAGGGATGCTGGCGAGAAGAATCCGGATGCAGGTAAGAAGTTTGAAATAGTGCTTGGTTTTCACCTTTCTCTTCTCTTCCTTCCTTGCAGGTCTTCCAGGTTCGAGGCGGGCGTGGCTGGAGTCCAGGAGCAGACACGGTGAGCGTTAAGCTGCAGGAAGCAGAACAACGCGAAGCATGAGCTGCTGTCTGGGCATGGCTTAAATAGCCTCCAAAGAAGTCCCAGGTATGTATCCTTCCCCAACTAGGTATGTATCCTTCCCTGGCCACGCCCGAGTGAAAAAATAGTCCCTATGAAAAAATAGTCCCTTTCAGGTCTCAGGGAGGCCTGAAGCGTGCAACATGGTCTGCATCAGGTAAGTGCACAAAACACCTCCCTTTATTAGCCTGGCGCCTATGGCGCCAGGACTGATGTCCAACATGAGCCTGGCGCCAAAGGCGCCAGGGCTGAGTTCAAAGAGCCCCTATAAGGGGCAGCTGGGCTTTTACCCGAGGGCATGATGCCTGCTTCCGGGGGTGCTGGGCCTGGCCTGGTGCTCCGGGGGTAGGCATCATGACAGCACTCCCACCCAAGGCCCCTCCCAAGGTCGTTCCTTCTGGAGGTTTCGGTTTGTTTGGGAAATTCCGAACCTTTTTACCAGCCGAGGTGCATGTACGTGATCACTGGGTTCCCAAGACCTTTCCTGAGGCCCGTACCCTTTCCAATCAATTAGATAGAAAAGTTTTGATTTTGAGATCTTAGAATCCAAAATGTTCTTCACCTCGAATTCAGGCTCCCCATCTATCTGAATCGGTTCTGGTGGCTTTGTTAATCTGGTTCCTGGGTGCACTGGTTTCAAAAGTGACACATGAAAAACAGGGTGAATCTGCATGTTAGCTGGTAGATCGAGCTTGACTGCCACTGGGTTGATTATAGCTTTGATCGAGTAAGGGCCTAAATACCTTGGATTAAAAGTTTGAGGCCCCTTAAGTGATAGGTGTTTGGTAGCCAACCATACTTGATCCCCTATTTGGTATGGAGGCGCCTCTCTTCGATGCAGATCCGCATTCTTTTTGTATTTCCCTTTCGCATGTTGCAAATGTGCAGTTGCATCCTTGAAGGCTTGAGTAATTGTAGAATGCAAATGGTCCACTGCGGGCATTTCAAGGCTCAGAGGTGAGTCCAAGTCTGAAGTACGAGGGTGATGTCCATATAGGGTATAAAAAGGGCTCTGACCAGTTCCAGAGTGTATCGAGTTATTGTATGCATATTCAGCCACCCATAAAATGTCCTTCCAATTACCCTCCGATTGGTGCAACATACATCGTAGATATTGTTCAAGGGTCTGGTTCGTTCTCTCCGTCTGACCATCGGTCTGTGGGTGGTGGCTGGTCGAGAGTCTTACGTCGATTTGTGCCAGTTGACAACACTTTTTCCAAAAATGAGAAATAAACTGGCTTCCCCGATCGGAGACTAGTATGGACGGGAATCCATGCAAACGGATGATATTTTCGAGGAATTCCTTGGCAAGAACAAAGGCTGAAGGTAATCCTTTCAACGGAATAAAGTGGGCCATTTTGGAAAATAAATCCACCACGACCAGAATAGTATTGTAACCATTACAAAAGGGCAGGTCTGTGATAAAATCTAGTGACAGGGTGTGCCAAGGTGCTGGTGGAATGTCTAAGGGCTGAAGAAGACTGGCGGGTCTTGTCTTTTGACCTTTGTTTTGGGCACAAACTCCACAGGACATCACGAAAGATTTAATATCCTTTCGCCAGGAAGGCCACCGGAATTGTCGTTTAACCTTTTCCTCTGTTTTGGCAATGCCAGGATGTCCTTCCATCAGGGTATCATGATGACGGGAAATAACCAGTTCTTGCAATTCCTTTTCTGGCAAAAATAAGCGTCCTTGGAAGTAAGGTAAGCCATCCTTGACTGAAAAGTTAGACCCCCTTTTGATCCAATCCTGCAAGGCTGAAGAGTCCAGGAATTGTTTCACTCGTGCTTGAATGTCTTCAAGGGTTTGTGAAGTGGTTATCCCCAAAATTCTTTGTTCGGGAATTATCGGCACAGGTTCTGAGTTTGTGTCTATTTCTTCCATTCCAATTCGGGATAGAGCGTCCGCCTTACCATTCTTATAGCCGGGGCAGTAGGTGATTACAAAATCGAACTCAGCAAAGAACAAAGCCCATCGGAGCTGTCGAGACGATTGAGCCTTGGCAGTTTTTAAATATTGTAAATTTCGGTGACCAGTGATCACGGTGATGGTATGCCGGGCGCCGAGGAGATAATGCCGCCAAGCCTTAAAGGCGGACTTAATGGCTAATAGTTCCTAATCGGTGATCGCATAATTTATCTCCGGCGGCGAGAACTTTCTGGACCAAAATGCTACGGGGTGCAGTTGGTTGGTTTCAGGGTCTCTCTGAGACAGGACAGCTCCCATGGCTAAGATGGATGCGTCGGTTTCGACTATATATGGGAGATCGGGCCGCGGGTGCTTCAAAATAGGTGCGGACGTGAACGTAGCTTTCAACTCCTGAAAGGCCTGTTCGGCTTCCTCAGTCCATTCAAAACGTTTATTTTTTCGCAAGAGTGCAGTTATGGGTTGCACCACACGTGAAAACTCTGGGATAAACCTGCGATAAAAGTTGGCAAAACCAAGCATGCTTTGGACAACTTTCACCGAACTAGGTGATGGCCATTTGAGGATGGCATCCACTTTCCGTGAATCCATTCGGACCCCTTTAGGTGTCAGGATGAATCCGAGAAACTCAACCTCGGTGGTATGGAAAACACATTTTTCCAGCTTGGCAAACAGTTTGTGCTGGCGCAGTTTCTCTAGGACGGCCCTGACATGCTTTCTGTGATCAGATTCCGAAGAGGAGTACACAAGAATGTCATCGATATACACGACAACACAGACATCGATGAGTTCCCGAAGGACATCATTCATGAAGAATTGGAAGGCTGCAGGCGCGTTGCACAACCCGAAAGGCATCACCTGGTATTTGAATAGTCCATATTTTGTACGGAAGGCCGTTTTCCATTCGTCGCCTTCTTTTACTCATACCAGATGATAAGCCCCCCGGAGATCTAACTTGGTGTATACGCAAGCGTCCTTCACCTGGTCAAGGAGTTCAGGGATCAGAGGCAGAGGGTAACGATTTTTAACAGTTATCTGGTTCAATGTGCGGTAATCGATACAAGTTCTAAGGTCGCCTTCTTTTTTAGGCACGAAGAACAAAGCTGAGGATGCCGGGGACTTTGACGGGCGAATGAAACCATTGGCGAGGTATTGATCTAAATATTGTCTCAAATGCAGATTCTCTGGTTCAGTAAGGGCGCAAATCCTGCTACAAGGGGGTTGTGCACCGGGCACCAGATCGATTTGGCAATCGTACGATCTGTGGGGAGGTAACGTGTTGGCCTGTTCCTTTTGGAAGACGTCCTGAAAGTCTTGGTACTCTGGAGGTAGTTGCACCGGGACAGAGGTTACTGATGCTAGATTAATCTTTGGATTTTCTGGGTAGCAGGTTTGTGCACAATCCGGGAAGGTTATTCTCTTCGCTTGCCAATCAATTCGAGGATTATGTGTCTCTAACCAAGGGATTCCGAGAATAAGTTGAAACTGTGGAGCCTTGATTACATCAAACACAACTGCCTCCCGATGGCCATCCGGACCTACAAGTGTCACCTCAGCTGTGGAATGTGTTACCGGTCCAGAGGCAATTTCGGTTTCATCTACTGTGGTGATGACATCTTTGTTGGTTTTAGGATGCAGACGGAGGTTTATCCTAGAGACCAATTCTCGATCCACATAGTTTCCTATATGCCTTTATAGCATGCAACCGTTTAGGCTGTTCCGGATCTACGGGGACCATTGGCACAATGAAATGCGAGGTCTGAGAGTTAGTTTTCAAGCTCGGCAAGCAGACCCCTACGCTTGCCGGGCGTGGTCGTTTCCCGATACAGAGTTTCCATGGATTTTATCAGCGGCTCCAACCACCTTCTTGGGCGGCTTAACCGGGCAATCTTGTAGAAAGTGTCCAGAGGACCCACAATAAAGGCATAATTGCATCTGTCGTCTTCTTTCCCGTTCTTTTTGAGTTAGGGGTCCTTTAACCCCTCCAATTTGCATAGGCTCCGAGCAATCAGCCCCCTTGGGGTTAGCGTGGGTCTTGGTCAACACCCGGGTTTCAAACTTGGACCGATCTGCTTTTCTGTTTTGCAGCCTGTGATCCAATTGGACCACTAAGTCTATATATTCAGTGCATTCTTGGGGCGGATTTACAACTTGTGCCAGGACATCTTTAAGTTCTCCGCGTAGACCTCGATAGAATAACGTTATTCTTTTATCCTCTGGCCAACCAGTTTCCACAATTAGTCTATTGAAGGTTGCAATGTAGGATAGAAGGTCTTGATTGCCCTGTCGCAGAGATAGAAGTTCGTCATCCAGAGCCTGTCCCTGGGAGTGTCGAGCAAATAACCTTTCCATGCTTGTTTGAAATCCTTGAAAATCACGAAGAATCGGGTCATCTTGAGTTACCAGTGGGACTGACCAATCGGCAGCACAGCCGCTGAGATATGACAACACAAAGGCTACCTTGGTCTGATCATTAGGGAAGGCCCCAGGTCTGCATAGGAAGTGCAAACAACACTGATTCATGAATACGGCGAATCGTTTGGGGTCCCCAGCAAAGCGTTCAGGTGGGGCCAGCGGCATGTTTCCAGGTAGATTAATCTGCACTGGGTTACTGGAAACCACAGGAGCGGGGTTCCCCCCGGAACCGGGTAAAGGAGTTTGTCCAGCTTGACCTTGCAAAAGCTGTCTAGCCAGGTCATCAGCTCTATCCTTTATTACAATCACTTCCCTCCTGAGGGCACTAGTCTCTTGACGAGCGGCGTGTACTTCGGGCCCGTAATTCCCCCAGTAATTGGGCCAACTGGTCAGTTTCGGAAGTTTCCATAGCGCCTGGGTGGGAATTTGTAGGAAGGCTTCGCGTTCTGTAACGCTCACCTGGTTCCCACGGGGGCGCTGGTCTAGTCTGGATTGCTGTGGCCTCTTCTAGCGTGATGCGCAGGACCCGGAACACCGATTGGACAGGACTTCCAAATCGTGCTTGCCTGGCCCGTAGGAATATCCTTCTGCAGATGAGAAAGGGGATTAACCGTCTGCAGAATAGTGTGCTAGCTCCCCCCTTTCCCCCTTCGTTCCTCTCTAACTTCCTCCAAACCCCGGTTTAAGCTCACCTTATGGTTTGGAAGGATGAACTCTCCATCCTGCTTCTGGTGCAGGGGCGCGCGTTCGTCCAGTTACTTCACTGGTTTTCAGAATGGCGCTGGCAAAATCCACTTGACTTTCCTGAGCGATGCGCCGTAAGTATGAAAGTTCAAAGTTCAAGTGAGGCCCCCTTTATGTTGTCTTTCTAACCTGTGATCTGTCCTTTATTTCAGGTGCAGAATGAAGGCGATGCGTCGAGGGGTTAAACTGACGAGGTGAGTAGTGATGAGGGCGATCCCTCTAAATGTCCTTATCATTCCCCAGAAATGTCTCTTGTCCTTTCCCCATAGGGGCCGGGGTACGGTACCTGCCAACGGGGCGGCGCCGACCCGAAATGTGGAAGAAAAGCCGGTAAGTATTATGGCTGTTAATCAGGCTTTCCTTCTGTGTTCCTTCTGCTCACCTTTTGTTTCTTCCTCTCTCCCCTAGGCGCAGAGATGTGGCGTCTGATGCTGACAGCCGCGATGGAGCCGGGAGATGTCTCGAGGACAGGTGAGTGAAGCGTGGCGCTGCAGCGAGCAACGCAATGCTTTTAAATGGAAGTCTTTCTTCAGGGATGCTGGCGAGAAGAATCCGGATGCAGGTAAGAAGTTTGAAATAGTCCTTGGTTTTCACGTTTCTCTTCTCTTCCTTCCTTGCATGTCTTCCAGGTTCGAGGCGGGCGTGGCTGGAGTCCAGGAGCAGGAGCAGACACGGTGAGCGTTAACCTGCAGGAAGCAGAACAACGCGAAGCATGAGCTGCTGTCTGGGCGTGGCTTAAACAGCCTCCAAAGAAGTCCCAGGTATGTATCCTTCCCCAACTAGGTATGTATCCTTCCCTGGCCACGCCCGAGTGAAAAAATGGTCCCTATGAAAAAATAGTCCCTTTCAGGTTTCAGGGAGGCCTGAAGCATGCAGCATGGTCTGCATCAGGTAAGTGCACAAAACACCTCCCTTTATGAGCCTGGCGCCTATGGCGCCAGGACTGATGTCCAACATGAGCCTGGCGCCAAAGGCACCAGGACTGAGTCCAAAGAGCCCCTATAAGGGGCCGCTGGGCTTTTACCCGAGGGCATGATGCCTGCTTCCGGGGGTGCTGGGCCTGGCCTGGTGCTCCGGGGGTAGGCATCATGACATTCACATTCATAATACACTTTTTCCTTTTGCACAAATCAAATGTGTGGACATTGCTCATTTCGTATGTGTGCTTTATTGGTGTACAGACCACAGTGTGCATGTCCCAGACACACACAGTGCCCCAAGTGCCGTCTCCATGTTACACACACCAGCTGTGTGTGCTAGAAGCATTGGTCAATGATATTTTGATGCATTTCACGCCCCTCCTGTGCATTGCGGCCTCCATGAGGTGCTGCCCCATCCACACCCTCCTCATCTTCATCGTCATGTGGTTGCAGTTCAGCGTCAGGGGGCAGGGCCACATTTCGTCTGTCGCACATATTGTGTGGCATGACACATGCCATGACGATCTTTGCCACCTTCTCATGGCGGAACAGGAGTGCCCCACCAGACCTGCTGAGGCAGCGAAACCGTGCCTTCAATAGGCCAAATGCCTGCTCATTCACCACACGGGTATGTGTATGTGCACGGTTGAAGTCCTCCTCGTGCTGGTACTGTGGGTTCCGGACTGGTGTAAGTAGCCACCTCTTCAGGGGATAGCCTGCATCACCTGTATGTGGGCGAGAATGTATGTGTCAGTCATGACGTCAAACTCAAAACTTGACGTGCCACCATGGCTTGCATCCAACTGTTACTTTGGACCACCTTGACATGCACTAATTGATTCACACTATGCGACATGAATATGCTCATGGCTCTTATGGACTGTTGTGCATGCCATCAGCCAATGTATGCAGGGGGGTCATGTGCCTCCTTCGTGCGCAGTTATGGGGGACAGTCCTTTCAGTTGATGGGGTTTGGTGACGTGCATGTAGGTGCATTTTGTTGAAGTCATTGTGGTCTGAATTGGTTCAATGCACTTGCAGATGGTTGTGTTATGATTGGGACACACCTTCTTTCACATGGTAGGGCTGCATACATCAGGCCTTAGGTTTACTGGTGTCAGCTGAGGTTTGTGATGCATTAGGGTATGATCTGGCTCCGTTGTCTTTGCTACTCACAGCCAGGTGGAGTATGCATTGGTACGTCGTTCGCCTACCCACTTCGCAATTCCATGGTCATGACATTAGACTCACCGAGTAGCCCGGATCTTGGGCCTGCATGTCGCTCCATGTGGCGTGCTATTGTGGAGTTCCTCAGGACCCTTGAATCATGGGTTGCTCCGGGGAATCGGGTACAACAATGTGTGAAGATCCTGTTGGAGTCACAGACCATTTGCACGTTGATTGAGTGAAATAGTTTACGGTTGCGGTACGGTGCCTCCATGGCATGTGGGACCACCAATTCCACATGGGTGCAGTCGATGTTACCAATGCAACCAGGTATGCCGGCTAGTGCATGGAAACCCACTTTGGTGTTTGCAATCTCCTGGGCAGTCCGTGGTAATGAGATGTGGCCGTCTGTGTGCTTGAGGAGGGCATCAAGCACTTGGATCACTGTACGAGAGAATAATGGTTGTGAAATGCCATGCAAGTGCCCCACTGTGTGCTGGTAGGTGCCTGTGGCCAGGAAGTAGAGTACAGACACTACCTTCAGTAGGGGTGGGATGGCGGTTGGTGTTTCTATCATGCTGATGATGTCGTTGTGTGTCATGTCTACGATGGCAGTGATGGTGTCCCGGTCCAAACGGTACAGGGTGTGGATCTGCTCAGCGGTGAGGTTGAATGGACTGGCTCTGATGTGTGGGATTGTGGGCTGCCTGCGTGGTGCCACTGGCTGTGCTGGTGGGGCTTGCTGGCCCTGCCTTGCCCTCCTTCTCCTCCTGCATCTCCTCTGTGCAGCCTGTTGTTGTTGTTGTTGTTGTAGCACTTGCATTGCTATCAGGTCCTCCAGTCCCATCATTGCTAGTCCTATTGGTATCATTGTGGAGTGTGACTGGGTGTGGGAAGGGGTGGGGTGTGCTTTTTTTGTACTTCCTGAGTCTGTATTGCCTCCACCTGTGCTGATTCTGTGCATCTGTGGCAGCTGGATTCACTGCACATGGCCATTTACGGTTGGTTCGTAATGGTGTAATTAGCACCATGGCGGTAAGGTACTTAACGGGCTTAGTGATGGCGTTAGGTGCATGTCTGCTTGGGTCGTGATCCTATCTGGTTTGACAAAACCTTCTTCCTTCATTCCCACTACATCAGAGGTTCCAGTGGAAGTGTTGACATTCGAAAAAATTGTACTTAAAGCACTTGAAAAATCTATTCAATTCCCTAGAAATAGTGGTGGACCTGATCTTAGTTTGGCCGAATTTCAGGCCATAGATACCTTGTCAAAGGATCCTTCTATAGTCATCAAAGCGGCCGACAAAGGCGGGGGTATTGTTGTTTGGGACGCCAACTTATATGATCAAGAAGTACAAAGACTGTTGGACATTCCTGGCCACTATCTGAAAATTAATAGTGACCCTACATCGTCAATAAAGGCAAAAATACTGGCACTTAGTGAAAAAGCCCAGGGGGATGGTTACCTTTCGAAAAAAGAGTTTGAATTTATTAACTATTCGGAAGAACGCATCCCTGTGTTTTACAATATCCCTAAAATTCACAAAAATACCAGCCAGCCACCTGGACGCCCTATTGTATCAGGGTGTGGCTCTATTTTAGAGCCCTTGTCTAGATATATTGATTTTTTCATTAAGCCTTTGGCTATGACAACACCAACATTCTTATTGGATTCTAGAGAGGTCATTAATTTGCTGGAAGGCATGGCTTTTGATCCCAATAAACAAATTCTTGTCACTCTTGACATAGAAGCACTTTATACCAATATCCCTCAGGATAAAGCGGTTAATAGTTTGCGTACTATGTTGGACAGACGCCCTCTACCACACAATGTGCCAACTCAATTTTTGTGTCAAGCTGCGGACTTAGTGCTAGCAAATAGCTTCTTTAAATTTAAAGAGACTTTTTTTCTGCAAAGTAAGGGCACTGCAATGGGCTGTACATTTGCCCCAAATTTGGCAATTATTTTTATGGCCTTATTTGAAGAAAATAAAGTGTTACACGACAGCAATCCATTCCTCAAACAGATTAAGCTATACCGAAGATACATAGATGATATCTTACTAATCTGGGAAGGTAATACTGACACACTTTTCCAATTTGTGAATTGGCTCAACCAGATAGATGATGATCTACATTTCACTTTTGAATTCTCTGTCATGAGAATTTCATTTTTGGACCTCTCCATCTATAATGAATCTGGTCATATACAATTGGAGCTATATAGGAAACCAACGGAAAGAAACACTACATTGCAATTTTCCAGCCAACATCCCAAAAGCCTACTACAGAATCTTCCATATGGAATGTTCTTACGGCTTCGGCGGAATTGCTCCAATATGGGTAACTTTAACAAACATGCACAAGTCTTGGAAACTAGGCTAATTGAACGAGGATACCCCAAAAAACTAGTCAAACAGTCCAGGAAGCAAGTACGGTATACAAACCGTGAAGTACTCCTTAACCCGCAGACTAAGATTTCTGACCCAGAGCAATTGGTATGTGTTTCTACCTTTTGCCAGTTTAGTCATGCGATCAAAGGTATCATTTTGAAAAATTGGAGAATCCTGAATTCGACTACAATGAAACTTCAAAAACCACTGTTTGCCTTTAAGAACGGAAAAAACTTGAGACAAAAATTGACTTGCGCTAATCGATGTCCACCTAAATGTCACTTTATCAGAGACATTAATTTAAACCCAGTAGTAGGGCATTACCCTTGTACTTCGTGTACAGCTTGCAAATTTTCAAGGAAAATGACCACCTTTGTGGCGGAAGGTAAAACATGGGACCTACGCACTTTCACCACTTGCAAAAGCAAAAATGTGGTGTATGCGATCCAGTGTCCTTGCAACAGGTTATATATAGGAAAAACTTCAAGAGAGGTCCACGTTCGCATTAACGAACACCGTTCAAAAATTCGCACTCGGAACCTTAATGCGCCCATGGTTTTTCATTTTGTGGAGACAGGTCATAGTGTGGAAGATCTTATGTGGTTCTGCATTGAGAAAATTGCCACCAGTGGGCCGGCTCAAACCAGGAACAAGTTGACATATAAAGAACAATTGTGGATTTTTAATCTTAAAACGTTAGATAGGGGGCTTAACACGCTGGACCCCTGGGAGTTCCACTCAGGTTGACTCCCAACCCCTTTTCTAACTTTCAGCCTTACTAATAAAAATAAGTGCAATAATTCTAAAACATCATCCCAAATTGCCTTATTTGTAATCTCATTACACTTAGCATATGAAACACCTTACACCTGGGTTTCTCACCATTACCTTTTGATTTATGTTCATGCCAGCTCAAAAATTAAAAATTAAAATATTGTTTTGACTGGATTATATTTTAATTTCAATCAATTCACATTTAGTAAATGCACCGTCTTTTCCCTGGCGGTTTAAATAGTGAATTGTTTAGCACAGTGAGACATTCCAACACTACTCAGAGGCTCTTTGGCCTAGCACATAGTACACCTCCCTTTTGTTTTCTCAAATTAAGACGGGTGCCTTTAATTACCACAGAACTTCACCCACGTGAATGCTTTCTGTAGTAATCACATGACCATATCAAGGAGACCCGTCCAACACCACGCCCCCACGCCTGCACGCAATTAGTACTTTTTGCGTGAGATCCAGAGCCGCAGACATCGGAAACGAGTCCAAATTGGAAGTATTCTTCTGTAGTATGCGAGGCTTTGTCCAGCGTTCGGTAGTGGTAAGTAATTGAATTTTATTTCCACGCCTATGCGGTACGAACGTTATCTCTTCCAGCTTCTGTTCAATTTAAAATTTAACAGCCGCAAAACGGAAAGCCTGTTAGTTTTTGTAAACCGTATGTGTTTCCATTTCAACACAACCGTTTAAATACAGCTATTATGATTGACTGCCAAACATCAGGCTCTATAATTAATTTAAAAATATTTATTCTCCCCCTCCCCCTTTTTTGCACAGATAACAATGAAATTTTGATCCGTGCAAGTTGAATTTTTATCTACTTCGATGGCACACGTGGCATTTGTAGGCTCAGTTCTGGAATATCTTCGACATCTGACCCGGGGTGAGTGGTTGGTCCAAGTATGGGGCTCTAGGCCATATACAATTGACATGCAGTTTAATTAAATACTCTTTAACTTATCATGGTTTACATACATTTCTTAGATCTGGAATCCTTCTGAACTCGTTTTGAGTCATATTTTGGGGCTCCAACCATTGAGAGCATTTGACACTGGAAATCAGGTCAGCATGGCTGTGTCGGCCATTGTGTCTCAGTGTTCTGGTTCTCCATGGTGTCGGTGTAATTTCACTTTAGACACAGTGTCTTTCTTGGTGCTAGGGCTTCACAAACCCCCTCTTTTTTCTTATACTCTGGAACAATAAGAGACACCTTGGGACTGATCACTTCTTGGTGACTCTAGTTAAAAATTTTAAAAGTGTAATTGAAGAATTGTATGTTGTCTGTTTGAGCCAGCTAGTTTAGGCAATTGCATATAATTGTTGTATTTTTGTTTTGTTTTTTTCAGTTGTTATATTGCAATAATTGGTTTTCCTGATGAAGACGTTGGTTTAATTATCCTCAAATGTTGAAACCGGTAGAAGAACATTCGGGGATGGGATCTGTCATTTTTTGTTGAATGCACCCACTCCGCGGAATAGAGCACATTTTGGACAATTATTGTGCTAATACATACTGAATGTGGATGAAATGAAATGTCAAAGATTATGTGGAGCTAATCAATGAAGTGCTACTACACATATATATTGCACCAATTGTTTGGTCCAAATTTTTATTGTGAATGAATGAGGTTGATTGATTTGAGGTACAAATGATGGTTTGATTGTTGAAGAATGTTGGTTGTGTTAGGTTGTTTTAGAATCTGGTGTATCATGCTCTCCTGCAACATTTATGTAATTTAATGTGTACATTAATAGATGATTAATTCATTGAAAAAATAATGTATCTTAGTAAATAAAATTTGATACCTTTATAAAATAAAAAAAAACCTCTGGACAAATTTTTCAGTATATGTGCAGCTTTGCGCCATGCCGGTATTTACGGCGTGGCGGGTAGCGTGCTCGCAAACTTGTTGCAGTTAGCGGCAGCGCTAACTACGATGCCGCTAAATGGCATTGTAGTTAACGGTCACGGGTCATGATCGGACCTAGCGGAAAACGATGCCGGTAATCATTTACCTCCATCGTTTTTCGCTTACCGCCAGGGTCGTAATGAGGGCCATTGTTCCATTCAAACATTTGCCCCTTTTTACACAAATTCCGAATATTTAGACATTTGGCTGAAAAATTTCTCACAAATCTTGAGTAATACTCAACTACCCCTAAGAAAGACATCACATCTTGCCTATTCTTGGGTGGTAATGATTGATGAGACTAATCCTTCTCTGGGCGAAATCCCTTTTTCTGATAACCAGGGTCCCACTTAGTCAATGTGTGAGGTCCTAAAACAACACTCGGCCTTTTGAATGGTGAGGCCTGCATCACTTAATTTGCTCAAAACTTCTTTTTAATTTGTCATCCTGATCTTTGGTAGATGACCCCATGACAAGAACATCATCTTGATAATAGAAGACACCTGGGATGTCACCAACCAACTCTTTCATCATTCTTTGAAAAAATGCAGCTGCAGATATTTGGCCAAAGGGCATTCTTTTAAATCGAAAAGTACCATCTGGTGTAATAAAAGTGGTTGGGTTTTGGGAATCAGGGTGTAATCTGATTTGGTTTAAGCTGACGCTACGTCAAGAGTAGAGAACACCTTGGCCCCTGCAGTAAGGCTGACCAGCTCCCCAATATTTGGGCGTGGAAAGCGATCAGCCACTACACACTTGTTCAGTGCCCTATGGTCCACACAGAGGCGGGCACTGCCATTTGGTTTCCTAACAACTATAACTGGGGTACACCACTCTGAGGCCTTTAATTATTCTATGATATCATGTTCTATCAGTCTGGTAATTTATTTAGTAACCTATTCCCTCAGAGCAATTGAAACACACCATACCTTGGCAGCTACAGGTCTGGAACCCTTCTTCAATTACATTTTATGACATCTCACTTTAAGACAACCCAACTCTTCCCTGAATACATCAGTGGCATTGTTTTACCCATATCTCTTTGCTGGTACCATACCAGGAGACATTAACCTTTGTCCGCAACATAAACCTTATTTATTGTCAATTTGCACTTGCATTTTAATGGAGTAAGAAACCAACCCAGCATGTTGATTCTTGAACCGCCATATGCGCTGCTCTCACATTTGAGGGCTTAAGACTATGGTTTGTGAATTTGGATTGCCAGGTTTCCCTGTTGATGATGTTATAGGGCCTCATTACAACCTGCCAGGGCCGGACCGCGGTAAATCCGTGATGGCGGTAAAAACGTTTCCCTGTCCGCAAGGTTGCGGAAAGACCGTCCGATTACATGTTGTCGGTCGCGCGCACCACATGGACGCGGAAACGTTGTTACCGCCATCACGGAAAAAGTCACAGAAATGGACATAGCGCTGCCACAAGTAGCGCAAAACCCGTGTCCGCCTCCGTCGTCACGGAACCGGAAATACCATGATCGCCAAAACAGGAAACAGAGAGGCGGCCATCATATAAAAGCACAATCCATTGCCATCCAGAGTCAGCACAAGCACAATCCATGCTGTGAGAAGGCAAAAGGAACCACCAGCATGTCTGCCAGGATTCCAGCTCAGAGGCAGCGCAAACAGCGCTTCAGTGAGGCGGAGCTAACTGTCCTGGTGGAGCACATTGTGGAGAATGCAGAGATGCTGTTCAGCGCCGATCAACGGCGTGCCACACATCAGCGGAGGAAGGAAGTGTGGGCGGAAGCAGCACACAAGTGCACCGCTGTGGGCGTGACATTGCGGAGCGTCAAGGACTGCGGTGGGACGACCTCAGGCTGAGGGTACGCAACCTGATATCCACACACCGCCAACGCAGCAGTGGTACAGGCGGAGGACCCCCGTCCCCACTGAGGCTGCAAGCATGGGAGGAGCGTTGCAGCAGTGTCCTCCACCTTGAGGGCATCCATGGGATCGGAGAGGCTGAGGCAGGAGTGAGCCCACCTGCAGATGCTGGTAAGTGGTGAAACCTGAATGCCATATGAGAATATGTAGATGGCAGTACTGGCCCATAGGACCCATTAACAACCCCCCCCCCCCGGCAGTGCATGACTGGCCCATAGGACCCATCAACAACTCCCCCCCCCCCAGCAGTGCATGACTGGCCCATAGGACCCATCAACAACTCCTCCCCCCCCAGCAGTGCATGACTTGCCCATAGGACACATGATCCGTATGACAACCAACATCAGAAAAATGCATACTCCCAGCAATCAGATGCATGTAACTAACACTATTCAATGTCCAACCTGTATGACGCATGTGATGCACCCATCAGCCACCACCACAACACTAATTGCATGTCCTTTGTGTCCCCACAGCCGTATCAAGTGACAGTGACACTGCAGAACAGGCCAGGCAATCTGCACCGGCAAGTGCCCAAGCCACCGCCACCACACAAGAGGATGCTGCCGGCAGTTCGGCATCTCTGCCCACATTACCAACTGCAACAGATGTGCCGCCCACCACCACTGACATCCCTACCGTCTCCACACTGCCTGAGGCAAGACAGGTGCCACGGGAACCCATCATGGCCACCCAACCCAACACAGAAGGCTGCAGCACTGCAGAGGGGGCGGCCTGTAGTGATAACAGTGCCCCGCAAGAGCACTCTGATACTGGGCCACAGGGGTAGATACCCACATTTGAGGACATGGGTTCCTTCCATCAGCTGGAGTTCAGCCCCACCTCACTCAGGAGTCCTATGAGGTCACCCACCCCATCTATGGCCGAGCTGAATACCTGCATGCAGCGGATGGAGGAGCAGCAGGCTACCCTCACCCAGCTGGTGGAGAGGCAGCTTGAGGAATCTAGGCTGCAGAGGGAGAGCTATAGCACCTCAGTGCGTCGCCTGTCAAGGTCTATTGGACGCTTTGCAAGCACAATAGTCACCCTTGCACGCCATGTGCGGGAGGGTAATGACAACACCTCCAGGCTCATAGAGGCCATGTTCATTGGGCAATAGGCAAATCTGGCACGGATGCCATCAATACCAGATTCAGTGCCATCAAACACCACCACCCCATCCAGCTCCACTACTGCCAGTCCAAGGAGGCGCTCGAGTAGGCTAACAGGGCCCTCGGGCAAGGTTGCACAGGCACAGAAGCGCACACGGAAGTGATGGCATGTGTGTGGGGAAGTGCAGGACACATGTGGACTTGAAGGGTGTGAGAGGGGTGGGCACGTTTGGGTGGAGGGTGAGGTAGTTTTGGGGGTTTGAACAATGGGGCCTGGGTGGGGGTGGGTACGTTTGGGTGGTGGGTGGGCTCGTGTGTACAGATTCCCTAACCAATGCACCTCCTTCCCTGTTGTGTTTACATCAATATATCACCATTTGAAATCAAGACATACATGTGTGGACATTGATCATTTCATTGGCAGTGCAACTAATCATTTATTGTCGTCACCATGTTCGTGCATTGCTGTGAATGTGCTGTGTCTCAAAAGTAAATGCGAATCAGGCCATCCCGTGCTCTCTGGCCATCAAGTGGACCCCCAGGGGGAGGTGGTACCATCCCATCCCCATCCTCATCCCCATCCCCATTCCCCATCCCCATCTTACTCATCTGCGTCTGGTGGCATTGGGATGTTCCTGCGCAGGCATATATTGTGCAGCATGGCACATACGAGCGTGATTTTACCCGTCTTCACTGGGCTGTACAGCAGTGATCCGCCAGATCTGCTCAGACAGTGGAAACGTGCCTTCAGCAGTCCGAATGTCCTCTCAATCATTCCACGTGTGCGGACATGTGCCCTATTGTATGCCTCTTCATGCCTGTTCCTTGGTCTCCGTACAGGTGTCATCATCCATGGCGTGAGTGCATATCCGGCATCACCTACATGGGATGTAGATGGGGGAACATGTCAGTGTTTGTGGCATCATGTACTCATCTGATGCTGTGCAATCTTGTATCATCGTTCATTCATGCATATATGCCATGCAGTGTTTGGAGGTGTATATTGGGCATCAGAATGTATGTCGGAAACTGGATATGGGCCAACACATTAACGTGCATGTCTACTGTGCCCTGCGGGTGGCATTTGATTGTGAGCATGTCACAGTGCAGTGCTGTCCACACATGGCAGAGTGACTCCACTGTACTGAAGTAGTAAATGCATGACATCTCATTTACAGGCATCTCGTGCATTTTGAGGGCAGTGTTTCATTTGAGGGTGGGTGTCTGCAGTGGCACAAGGTTCATGGGACAGTGACGGGATGGGCTGTGGCAGGGTGTGCACGGGCACATTGTGGTGACCTGTCATGTCTTCCTTTGTGATGTTTGGTATCCGCTGTGTATTTGGCAGATGGAAGGGGGGGTGATGCATGTGCGGTCACAGCGGCACACTCACAATGCTCATTGGCCTGGACACACACACACCACTTCGATAGGGTTGGTGCATTGTCAGCTGTACTCACCCAATAGCCATGTGCTTTGTCCGGCATAGCCTTCCATGTACCGTGGCAACGTGGAATTCCGCAGTACCATTGAGTCATGGGTTGAGCCTGGGAAACGTGCGCAGCAGTGTGTGATCAGTTGCATGGCATAACATAATATCTGTGCATTCAATGAGTGATACTGTTTCCTATTGCGGAACAGCAGCTCAATTGCACGTGGTACTGTCAGCTCAACGTGGGTGCAGTCAACTGCGCCTATGCAATTTGGTATGCCTGCTATGGCATGGAAGGCCATCTTGGTGGCAATGACCTTGGGGAGGGTGCGGGGTAGGGCTATGTGTTCCGACACATGGCGCAACAGGGCATCCAGTACCTGTACCAGGATTTTTGAAAAACAGGGTTGTGATATGCCGTACAGCTCACCAACCGTGTGTTGATAGGTGCCAGTGCCAAGGAAATGCAGTACTGCCACAACCTTCAGGAGGGGGGGGTGGCGGTGGGGGTGTCAATTTGGCTGCTGATGTCGTCCTCAATCATGGCGATGATGTGCAGTATTGTTGCACGGTCCAGCCGGTATAGTGTGTGGATCTGTCCTGGGGTGAGGTTCCAGGGTGAGGCCCTGATGCGTGATATTGCTGGCTGCCTGCGGGATAGGGCCGGCTGGACAATGGGGTTTGCCATAGGTGCAGGGTTGGCTGGTTGCCGCCTGCGCCTGCGCCTCCTCCGCCTCCTCTGCGCCATTACTGCCATCATGTGCAGTGCTGCCTGTTGGTTGAGTAGGCCCAGTCCCAGTGCTACTAGAGCTGCTGCCTGCATGGTTCTGTGTTGTGTTGGGCTGGGTGTGGCCCTTTTGTAGGCGCCCAGTGGGCTGCTAGGTCCAGCTGGGCTGATTTGGTGCACCTGTGCCCTGATTCAGTTCAGCAGGCAGTGTTTAACGTCATGTTCGTGGTGGCGGCGGTACCGCCACCGTGATCACGGTTTTAATGCCATTTTTCTGGCGGTGTTTCCGTGTCCGCGCTAGTTGTGATGCTTGCGTTGTTTCGTGTTGCCGGTAACGGAGGGGTTTCCGTGCAGACGGACTTAACGGAACACTTATTTCCGCGGTGGCGGATGGGGGTGGTGCTATTTCCGGGGCCGCGGGTCATGATTGGGCGGACGTGGAAACGGTGCCGGTATGGTTTTACCGGCAGTGTTAATTCCGGAGTACTTGTAATGAGGCCCATAGTCTGATCTGGAATCAATAAGCATTTTTACAGGGGTACCAATAATCAGCACAAGAGAGTCAGGTTTTTCATCAATTCTACTGGGCACATCAAGATTACACATAGACCAGATGATAACTGAGGATTCTTCTTCAGAAGTATGGTCTTCTGACCCATCATTCTCAGTGTTCTCATGAATTTATTTGACAACCTTTTTTACAATAGCATTTTGGCAACACTTGGTGAAAGGATCTTCCTCCCACGCTTACCACACTGCGCATGTTGTGCTGGTCATGAGGAGTTATTTGCTAGGTGAGAGGAGCTGCCACACCTAAAGCATCTTCCAGTGTTTGGGGCATTTGAAGACCTGACAGAAACTGCCTTTTTATCATCACCTTTCACCAGCAATTTCTTTTTCTGTGGGTTTCTTTGTCTCTTGCGAGGAAGTAACACACACAGTTTCCTTGGGGTCCTTGGCTTCTAATTGCTTAACATAAGAAGCTAACATGTGTTCAACCCTCATAGCAATATTCAAGACTTCCCCTAAAGGGGGATCTCCTTTTGCACAAATGCCTTCTCTTACTTTCATTTCCTTCACTTTCAACATGAATTGATCATTCAGTCATTCATTATATGAAGGACCAAAATTACAAGAGTTTTCCAATTCTCTAAGGGCTGTAATAAAGGCTTCAATAGATTCATCTTTGGAATGTTCCCTAGTGCTGAAATAACGCTTTAGGATGATACTAACCTTCTTCTCATAATGCTTGTCTAATGTTTCGAAAATAACTTCATAAGCAGTGGGTAAATCAACCCTAACACCAGCAGCCTGAGTGTCAGTGTAAAGTTTGGGAAGACTGTTCAAGATTCTTCTGCCCTTATAACCCAAGCAATGCACGAGGAGGGCCCTACGCCTATCAATTTTCCAGTTTGGGCCATGAATGGTAGTTACATAATCTACAAAGCCCTCTTTCCAGGTTTCCCAAGGGATTACTGGTTCACCAGGAGTCTGCAGAAAATGGGGAGGTAAATTGGTCATGGTATAATACTTATATAGGAACTGGAGAATAATAAGCAAATATCTAGCACCAGCAACTGATGAAATGGTGACGGGAGAAGTGTATGCAGCCGAAACCTATGACAAAGCATTTGTGTGTTTACACAAAATACAACAACCAATATGATCAGAAGGCACAAAATGTAAGTGGATTAGATAATGAAATGACAAGCCGCCCCTGAAAGCACAGTGGGAGGAAAGGGCAGGGCTAAATCTAGGGGTGCCCTTGGATGTGAACACAATGAAGAATGGAAACTGAATTGTGAATGTGTGCTCAAATGCACTAGTTCTGCCCTCACCAGACACGAAGAAAGCAGGCGTTTTACAGAAAATAGAGTCACTAACAGAACGTGAAAGATAATCACAGCGTACAGTCATGAAGGGCTGGATACAGCAGCAGTGGAGTATAATAGGAGCCATGAATTAATAGCAGAAGCGGAGATCATGAAGAAAGTTACTGGGTCCAGCAGATTACAGATTGAAGGCACAGAGGCTTGTGCAAGGTGTAGGCCCTGTCGCTGGCTCGATGATTTCATCGCCGAGTAGCTGTTGGAGTGCCTTCGATACTGCTTCCTTTAAATGGAACCCAACTCTTCTGGGATGTTGCGGCACTGGTCTTATTGCAGGGTCTATGTGGAGTCGGATGGGGGACCTTTGAGTTTTCCCAGGCCTGAGCAAATCTTTGGGAATTTTCGCGTGATGTCCTCTTGCGTGATGAGCTGCTGAGATTGCCCGCACGTGATGGCCCCTATGAGGCGCTTCTGGCTTCGTTTGTCTGACGTTGCCGTGATGGTATCTCCGGTTTTGACGTGTATTTCGATCAGTCCTAGACGGGAGGCTGTGTGGTAACTGAGTAGGCCCCTACTTTTTGTAAGTGAGCGAATCACGTGGATGGTGGGGTCCACCTGCCATCCGTTTAGGAGGAGGCGGCGTGTAAAGTGTCCCATCGTCTGCAACGGGGTGGTGGCTCCCCACTGCAAGATCCGTGAATGTGACGGCTCTAGCATTGGTGGGTTTGCCATTTTGGCATAGTCCTGTTCGCCCATGATGTTGACAGTGGTGCCAGAGTCCAACATGAACTGCAACAAATTGTTTTCCATCTTGATGGGAATTTTGGGGGCTTCTCTGACTTCCTCATTGTCGAGTATGAGGTTGACAAACTCGTCCTGATTATGCTGGTCATAGTATGTGTTGTAGTGATTCGTTTGCATGTCTTTTTAGTAGCCCTCCTCGCCATAATCGTCAGGTGGATTATCGTATTCGTCTGTTAGGTAACGAGGTTGGTCTGTGTGTTCAGGGGTATTTGGGTAGTCATACCCTTGGTGTTCATCGATGGCTCTTACAAACCGCCGTGGGTTCTGCTGGTAGTACCTTAGCTGTCTATACTGCTGGGGTGGTGGCCGAAATGGTGTTCTGGCAGGCGCTTGTGGTCCCTGCACACCGAGTGAAAGTGTCCTTCTCTCCCACAGTTGGAGCATCGTTGTGATAGAGCTGGGCATGCTCCAGGATGTGGAAACGTCATTCCACAGCGGTAGCATTGTCTCTGTTGACGCAGTACTTGTGGTGTTGGTGGTCTGTATGGGTGTTGTCCTCTGTCACCCTGGCGAGGTGGCGGTATGGCTGCTATGAGCTCAGCAGCATCTTGTTTGGGGTTGCTGGCACCGCCCATGGAGGCAGCTTGGGCGTCAACCCTCTCGTATATGCAGGCGAGCTCGCTCACTTCTGGAATGGTGAGAGGCTTCTTCAATAATTGTTTTTTGAGTGCCGGTGAGAGGCAGCCCTCTACGCCACTTGCAAAGCACTACAAGCTGCTGGCCTCACGCTGAACATCGCCAAATGCCGTTTCAGCAAAGCCAAGCTCAAGTTCTTCGGCCACATCTTCTCCGGCGAGGGGATGATGCCAGACCCGGAAAAAGTGGACACCATCACCAACCTCAGCGAACCGCAACAGACAGTGGATGTTCGGTCCTTTCTAGGCATGGCAGGATACTGCGCAAGGTACATACCCCATTATGCTTCCCTCACTGAGCCGCTCCGAAGACTCTTGCAGAAGGATGCCGCATTTGAGTGGACACCAGCATGTCGACGTTCCTTCGCAGACGTCAAGCACGCCCTCACGGAGGCCCATCGACTGGCCTACTTCAATCCGTCATGGCACACAGAGGTGATAGTAGACGCAAGTCCAGTTGGCCTCAGGGCCATCTTGGCTCATACCAGCGGCATGGATATCAACCCCAGACACGTGGTAGCGTACGCAAGCAGAGCACTGTCTATGAGGAAATTGCCTACTCCCAGGCAGAGAAAGAATGTTTGGCCGCGGTATGGGCATGTGAACATTTTCACAACTTCCTGATTGGTAAGATGTTCACCCTTATTACGGATCATCAGGCCATCCTCTCTTTGTTCGGCAATCCTCACACCAAGATGCCTCTGAGGATTGAGAGATGGGGAATACGCCTCCAGGAATACGATTATGACATTCTTCACCGACCTGGGGGCGACCTAAACCCGGCCGACTATTTATCACGACACCCAGTTGGGGCCCCAGTCACACCCAAAGGGGACGTCGCATATGTGCATTACATCACATCAAACTCGTTACCACCGGCTCTGTCGCTGGAAATGGTTGCTGCCGCATCTGCCGCAGACCCCACGACCGCTCTTGCGATCAGCCTCACATCGACCAGCAAATGGGGTGACTTTCGGAGAGCCATGTTGGCCCACCCCAGGGTGAGGAAACAGGAAATCGAAAGACTAGCCAGAGTCCACAGTGAACTCGCCGTAAAGGACAACAACATCCTGCTCAGAGGCTGCCGCATTGTCATCCCGGCCACGCTAAGAAACGAGGTGGTTCAGACCGCACATGAAGGGCACAGGGGTGCCGAAAATACAAAAAAACAACTAAGATGCCATGTGTGTTTTCCGTTCCTAGATGCCATAGACGATGAATGGGTGAAGAACTGCCACGCCTGCCAATGCACCTCACCTCCCGAGACTCCTGCCCAGCTACAACACACCCAGATACCTGAGTACCCATGAGAAAGGGTAGCCATGGACTTCTATGGACCCATGGAATTGGGCGACTACCTCTTACTCTTGATCGATGAACACTCTCGATTTCCAGTAGTTAAGTCCGTCGCCTCCACAGCTTTCTCCCACATAGCGTCGGTGCTATGTGGGAGAAAGCATAGCATCGGTGCATAGCGAGTGGGGGATCCCCAAAATAATCAAGTCCGACAATGGACCACCATTCTGCAGGCACGAGTTCAGGACGCTGGCGAAGCATCTAGGCTTCAAGCATATGAAGATCACCCCCCACTATCCACCAGCAAACGGGATGGCGGAGCGATTTATGGCATCGATCAAAAAGACTATTCAGAGAGCGAAGATCGAAGCAGTCAGCACGCATCAGACGCTATGTCGACTACTCAGAGACTACCGAAACACGCCACACGATGCCACGAACAAGATGCCTGCGGAGCTCATGCTTCGCTACGAGGTGCGGACCCGCTTCCCACGGAACCCAACGGTCAGCGCGCCCGCTGATAGAGAGGTGCTCCAAAGAGATGCGGAAGGGAAAGAAAGGGCCAAACAGGACACCGATACCAGGCGGAAAGCGACACCAAAGGACTTTCAAATAGGTGATGAGATTCTAGTACAGCAACCAATGATTCGCAAGACAGACCCGCGGTTTGATCCGAACCCCATGCGAGTCACAGACATAAAGGGGACGATGTTCACAGCCCAAAACCAGGACAAAGCCATCATGAGGAACTGCCAGCAATTCAAACACTTTGTCAAGCGAGAGGAGCCTGAGGTGTCAGGGAGACCCATCACCCCGCAGCAGTGGGCTCCGAGAGATGACCTGTGGACTCCACCTGAAAGTGATCGAGGAGGGACAGAGAATGAAACTGAACCACAGGACATGACAGAGACACAAGTGCATGATGAGAGACTCCGTCGAATAATCAAGAAACCGATGCAGTTGGTCGAGGAATGTTAAGCAGACGTTTGGACAAATTTGTCCGGGGGTGGTGTTGCCTGGCCGTCGCAGGGTTAACACTAACACCGCCCGCGAGAGAGGCGGGCTGCACATGATGTAATCGGGGGAGCGGGGTTTATGGGAGAAGACGCGCAAGCGTCAGTTCGTGTTGGGAGTTAAGAGATTAAAGTTGTGTTCCATTACTCTCCGTGTGTACGTGTCCTCCTTCTTTGAACCTAAGTCAACAGTGTAGAGCCGTAATATGCACCTCTGGAAATGTAGAATGGGGTGGAGGAAACAATGATAGGAGCCGTGTAGGGCAAGGAACGTCTTACCAGCAATATGAATTGTTCAAGGATGGGTCAGCAAGTCAGGGGGGAGGTAGCAGGGGGGTTGGAAACGTTGGCGGTTGGCAACACAAGGGTCACGTTGCAAGCAGGGCAAACGTGGAAGATATCATGTGATCGCCACAAACAGAGCCGGGTCCTCTCCTCTGCCCAAAGTGCTCCAATGCTGAGAGGAAAATGTATGGAGCCTGGTGCACAATGAAAGTTACCCCGGTCGAGGATGCGCCGTTGGCAAAGGCAGGAAGAACAAGCAGCGGGTGTTAGAGGAAAATGAAATCCGGTTGTGAGGTGAAGCACCAGACCGACCAGATTACAATACTCCAATCAACTAACGATACCTTGCATCAACAGGACAAAGGCAGGAGGTATAGGCTTCCCCTTCCTCCCCCCGAAGCTCTGGAACTCCCTCCCCACCGACCTCAGAGCTGAAACATCTCTATTTTCCTTCCATAGAAAACTCAAAACTGCCCTCTTCAACTAATCTGTTCTCCCAATCACCTGTTCCACAATGCATGTATGTAACAAATGTACAACATCGTCCAATGTAAAACCTACGGACCTGCACTGTATGTAACTAAGTACAAGCAACCCTGTAACAACCACCATGATGGATCAGTTGAAAAGTATGTAACTAAGTATAAGCATCACTGTAACAAGCGCCACGATGCCTTCGGTCTGCTGTGCGCTCAACAAATACGAATAAATAAATAAATAAGCACTGCTTGCAAAGCCAGACGAAAGCAGGATGAAGAAAGAAGACGGCAGGAGGGCCTCCAGGGGTTCAGCTTGTCACCATTCTGAAGTGAAAATGTCCCAGGAGCCAAGATAAGTTCTGGTAAGAATTCTCATAAATTGAAGGCTCTCCTGTCATAGATGTGTCTCACAAGAGCAAGGGTGATTTCCATATACACACAGTACTGTGGAACACTATGAAGGTTCCACGTCTCCCAGGAGACCACACATGTTTATTATAATTTGGCAAATGAATGACAAAAACAATTACAAATTTGAAAGAGTCGTAAACCCATAACTTCTCTATGAACACAGTTACTACATGAACCACAACTTATTTGTTTATTGTAGTTACATAACATGTGTACCTCCTTATAAGGTATTGATATCCACAACATGTTTTATTTACAGTTTGGTATCCTTATATCCTTATCATGAAAGACTCTAATTACTGCAACTGATGTGCAGATCCACATAAGGTAATTCATGCAAAAGGCACTTATATTGAATATAGATATATATATAAAGATGCTGGAAGAGACCGGTGAGTCTGCCCAAACCAGCTGGGGTCCCGGGGCATTCCGACAAGAGCGCCAGCAAGTGTTTCATAAATATGAGATTGCTAATGCTGAAAAGAGCATTAGAAGAATTTTTGAATGCGGATCCAACTAACTTTGATGGTTCTGAGGTATATATATCGGATGCCAGCCCAGAAGGGCCCAGAAGGGCCCGAAGGGGAGCCCTTATAGAGGGCTGGCCCTTTGGATCAGCACAGCCCTTGACTTTCAAATAACTACAGTGGATTGTGACACCCCCAATGCCCAGTATTTGGTACTGAGTTCCCAGGGTTGCCAACCCATATCCCTCTGTAACGTGTATAATCGGGTGGCAAACAAAAACCCAAATAATGGCATTAAGGAGATTGGGAAAATAATAGAAGCAAGATTGAGCTGGGATAAGGGGAATCATCAAGTCATACTCCTGGGTTATCTAAGTCTCCAAATTGTACCCCTGATAGATCTTGAGGGGGCATGGGATGATCTTGATGAGGCTTGGGACATTACATCCTTGGTCCCCCACCCACTCGGTAGAATTCCTCCCATGGCTCTTAGTTGTGCCACCAGGTTACTGAGTCTGGGGCTAAATGCCTGCAATGGCTGCTTTATAAAGGACAAGCCGCCAAAACCCACCTTCAAAGGAAGCAATGCAACATCCCGTATCGACTATATTTTTCTTTCAGCGAATCTGTGGTGGAAGACACGTGACTTTGAAGTTATGAGCACCCAGGGTAGTGATCATAAACGGGTAAAATGGTCTGAGAATTGAAACCCCATATATACAAAGCACATCTCCCTCCCCTGGAAGCCTTAGCTATGAGGGAAATGGGGGATATCAAGATCCTTTCCTCCTTCAATAGAGTGGTTTCAACTATACAACCCGTTGTTACAAAACCCAGCAAAAAAGTAAAAAAACCATGCAGCAAAATCCCAGCCTTGGTTTGATGAGGACTGCAGACTGGCAAAATTCGATATACTGAACTGTTTAAAGAAACAACATGGCCCAGATAAAACCGAGCTAAGAGTGTGCAGGGCCTCTTACAAAGCCTTGTTAAATTCTAAAAAAGATAGATATGTTCGCTCGGAATGGGAGGGAATGCAGGAAGCTGTCCGAGTAGGGGACTCACGCACATTCTGGAAGATAGTGAGTTGATCAAACGAGGGACAGGGTGGGCGGGTTATGACCAATATAAGCCCAAATACTTGGTTGAATCACTTTAGGGACTTGTATGGAAGGGATGACAAAATGACAGAGAGGGGGAGTGTTACCTGTAGTGGGGATAGAATTATGGTTATAGCCCCACTTTCTCTAGACCTGGAGAAGGTTTGTGAAGCCATCTCATCCCAGAAGTGGGGCAAAGCACCCGGACCAGACCTATTGCTTAACGATCTAATAAAAGATGAAATAGGAGTATGGGTGCATGTTTTAAGGCTCCTCTTTAATGCCTGCTTTACCTTAAACAGCGTCCCCCCCTCATGGGAAAATGCCACAATAATACCTATTTATAAAAAGGAGGGTGGGAGGACCCATCAAACTTTAGACCTATCTCCCTTTTACATGGGGTGGGGAAAATATTTGCTAGAGCAATCCATTTACATCTCCAAGAGTGGGTTAATCAGTGTAACGTCATTGACCACTTACAGGCTGGATTTCTACCAAAGATTAACACAATGGACCAAGCTTTTTTGCCTACAGCTGATCACGTTGAAATACGTGGCCCTGAGAAAGATGAATATCTTCGCAGTCTCCGTCGATCTCAGGACCGCGTTCGATTCTGTCTCCAGGGCTAAACTTTGGGGAATTTTGGACAGAAGAGGGATCCCACACAGCTCCTACAGATCATAATCCATTTGTACTCAAACAATACTCCCTCAGTAAGGTGGGTGTTAGTGGGGAATTACCCCAGCCATTTGAAGTCAACAGAGATGTTTGACAGGGATGTATCTTGGCCCCACTGCTTTTCCTGTTATACATTGACGAGGTGGTTCGACACGTCAGGTTGAAGTGTTTAGATCCCCCTAAACTGGGTCGGGAGGCCTGTCCAATCCTACTCTTGACAGATGATGCAGTGTTATTGCCCACCTCTGTGAAAGGCCTCGCGTACACCCTGAAGGCCTTCGTAGAGATATGCTCTGAGTTACTCCTGGAGATCAATATGGGAAAAACCTAAATGTTGGTATTTTGGCCTAAATTCACAAAATTCAAAAAATACTGGATGGCCATTGACAACACCCCCTTGGAACAGGTCCAACAATATGATTACCTGTGGGTGAGGTTCAATGACCAAGGGAATTGGCCCTTACAGATGACGAAATCCAGCCCGTCACTGGAAAAATACGGTGGGGGTATTTCAAGGTTGTTCTACTCACATGGGCAAGGCCCAATCACACCAGCAGTAACAACGTACCAAGCCCAGGCCAGGGCTGCAGCAATGTATGAGGCAAACATTTGGGGATACTCGGACACTAAGAACTTGGGTAGGGTCGACAGAACCTTTCTGAATAATGATTAGGTCTGCCAAAACCATGCCCGAGTGTGCCTTGTTACCTGGAATTGGGCCTTAGACCGATTGAGAGTGAGGTAGTCTTTAAACCGGTGCAGTATTGGCTTAGATTGTGGCTGGTGCCTGAGTTGTAGGTTTATCGGGAGGCGACTACAAACCTCATGGAGATAGAGGGTGGTAGATCCCTGCCGTGGTTCCAGCACTTCAAAAAACTCTTGACGAGGCTGGAGATGGGAGACCTATGGCTAAACCTCCAGGGGGTGACGCACGAAGATATAGGCAAAGCCAAAACAAGGGCACAGAGCTTAATAGAGGTTGAGTTGGGAAACGACTACATGAAACTGGCCACAGGTATAATCTACCTGTCTAGCAAGCCAACAAAGGGCTTTGAGAAATACTTGAATTATGTCTGGCCCCCTCTGGCCCGTACCCTCTACATTAAATTTAGGTTTGCCCAACTGCACCTGGCTTCTCCACCCAAAAAATTGATATTGAATGGAAACGAAACGTGCCCAGCCTGTGGCTTGGATAGGGAATCTTTTAACCACTTCTTGTTTTTTTGCCAGAGCTACCGGGTAGCAAGTTGTAAGTTCCTAAAAACCCTTTGTAATACCCAAGGGATACAGCACATAAGGCAAGCCCTCACACTTTTTAAAACATGTGATGAAGTAAAAATGGTCTACTGTGTAGCCAATTACCTTGACCTAGCCTGGTGCATAAGAGCAAAAGCAATGAGAGTTGGAATCGTGGATTAAGGTATGCCAGTTAATCCCCACTAGTAGTGCACAAGCAGCTTAACTAACTGCTACTAATGTATTAGTAAAATCTGCCATGAATGAAGCTAATTACCTTTTTAACACAGATATGTTTTAATTGGGGTAATGAAAACAATGAATATCATTTTAAACAGCAATCGGGGGACCTTTTACAATCGTTAGACCTTTTACTATTGTAACACATAGTATTGGGACTCCAATGATGAATTGCCATTTCACCTAAGTCGTTTTATCCCTGCATTGTGTTGCACATGATCCTTGTACTGTCTTTTATTGTATTACAGTGATTATTTGTACATGCATGTTATGGTGAATGACGATAAATCGAATAAAAGCTATTTGATGAATGACTCCTTTGGGTTTCTTAGTCCCAGTACCTAGAATGTACTTATTCTGTATTACTCCATAAATTTTAGTATTGTAGAGATATTTGTCTTCTGTTGACACATCACAATAGCAAATGAGAGAGGTTTCTCCAATGTTTCTGGGAATATATAATAATAATAATTTAGCATTTATATAGCGCTACAAACCCTCAGGCCTCTGAGCGCTGCTTTTTATTACCCACGGTGTGTGGTGCTCATTTATCGACCTCGCGAGCACTCTACTCACTGTGCTATCAGACCGGACATATGTCTGAGTGAGATGGAAACAGAGATGATCGTCACTGAAATAGGAGTCCTTAACCCCAAGAGAGGAGTCTCGCTTTGTGAGGTCCAGCTTAGCGCCAACTCTAGGAGGGATATTGCATAGTGGGATCACCTCCCTAGCCTCATGAGGAAAGGCTCCCCCCTGCTCAGCCCTGGTTTCATTGTAGTTTCCTTAACTCCCTACTGGGATCCTCTGCCATACTATGCACTTCATCTGCTGCTCGCCCACGGGCACGGACATTCCAGCTCTTACCCCCACCCGCCACTTTCCCTCTTCTCACTGCACTTACACGTTCTGAATACTCACAAGGCATAGTAGGTCTGTCTATTATCTCTACTGTATTCATTGTTTTCTATTCCATGTTCCAGCCCTGGGGGTGCTTTGAAACAGAATTGACTTACTGTATAAGCGCCTAACAAATGCACAGTAAAATAATATATAATTATCAGCCCGGTGTGAGCTTCGGGCCGACACAGTGCTGGTTTCATTGTTGATTCATTCACCATCCTCCTGGGGTCTTCTGATTAACAACTTAGCACAGGCTTTGGGACTGCCGACCTCTGGTTTCCTTGCAGTTTCTCTCACCCCCTCCTGGGGTCTTCTGGTTGTCAGACAAGCATGGGTTACGGGCCTGCTAAGCCTTGTTTTGGTTGCAGTTTCCCTCACTCACTTGTGTGGTCTTCTGTTTATCAGCCTGGCATGGACTACAGGGTGGCTTCACCGCCCTCCATTTGCCACTCGTGTAAAACTGCATACCATCTTTCCAGCGGTGTTGCTCAGCTGGGGAGGCAGTCTCTCTGGCCAACGCAGATCTGCGTACTCGTCCTGACTGTAAACTGCACAGTCAGCTTTTTCACTTCGCAGGATTTGATTTTGTAGATTATGTCAGTAAAGCGGGAGATTCGTGTAAATGTCAATATTGAGGGATATTTACATCCAGAGGTTTTTGTACATGGCTTTCAATATCCTTGAGTTAGTGATATTGTTTGATATTTTACATCTTACAATACAATTCAGAGTTGTTCAATTACATAGAAACTATCGGCCTCATTACGAGTCCGGCGGTAGCCATGCGGCTAAAACCGGCAGGCTGCTGCCAGACTTGTGATGATTTACCGCTGTCTGACTTCCTGGAAACACCGGGGCATTACAGCCCCGGCGGTCCGGTAAGTCAGGCGGCAGTAATTGTTAGTCCCCATTCCCATTTGAGTCCCGTAGAAGCAACAACGGGGTAATAACAGTGCTGGTGCTTCCATGAAAGTCTACGTGCGGGGGCTGTGGCGGGCGGAAAGGCAACCTGCCACAGACTTGTGAGGGCCTATGTCTTCAGTTCATGGGCATTAACGGCGATGCAGACAATGGATTGTTGCTATAATACACGATGATATGGGATGTTAAGATATTTCAATTAAGATCATAATCTTCTGCTAGATTTAGGGCAAGAAGGAATTTAACTGTTGCAATATTTAATTACATCTTCGTTGCATTGAATATGTAAATCTACATTTGTTCTTTTGTCACTATTTTTAATTCACTCAAATGTTCTTAATAGGCTTGTTTCCTTGATTCTATGATTCTATGAGAGCTGAGCATTCAGTAATGAGATGCTGAAGAGTTTCTTGATGGTCAGTTAGTTTACAAAACCGACATGTCGTGTCTTTATTCAAGTTTTTTTTATAGGTCGATAGTCTAGCTTTGGTTGCCCACATGTTCATACGAATATGTAAAATTGACATGGCATATTTTGAATCTGGAAACTGGGTGAGATATGTTGGCAATTGGTGTATGGACTTTAACAGAAAGTGTCCAAGTTGAAATATAGTTTGCTTATTGATTTTGTATGGCGCACCAAACCCAGAGGTAACAGGGCGCTACAGAGACCGGGAAAACAAGATTACTTAAAAACTTGGTTACAGGCACAGCATAAGCATATGCATTACATCACGGTAAATCAGTTAATAATATACATATATACAGTCTGGTTTGTACATGGTTAATCTTGGGGGTCATTGGAGTGTAGCCATGCGAGAATATTCCGTCTAAAGCTATAGTAGGACTGGTCTGTTCTGATGTCAAGTGGGAGAGCATTCCAGTATTGGGCTGCTTTAACTGGGAAGCTGCTGCCGCCTGTTTTTTTTAGTCTGAATTTGGGTATCTGAAGACAGTAGGAGTAGGAGTGTATGTATTGCTGACTTCCCATGTTAGGCACCAGTACCAGAGCCATAGCTTTAACTTGGCTTTATCAGGCAACTCTATTCATAAATCAATTGTGATGTCTACCTCAGTCAGTAGTGAATGGCAGCGTGCTTTCCATGATTGGAGAGGTCCATTAGATGTAGAATCAAGAGTTGATATTAAAACAGGAATAAGATTGTTGGAGCTGGATGGGGTGGTAAGACATTTTCTGTATTCAGCCAGGAGTTGCCATGCCACAATTGCTGCTAGTGATGTAAGCCCTAATTTGAATCTAATTACTGCTACTGGCGTGTTCAGAGCAAGGGATAGATTTTTTTTCCAATAGGCACCTTCAAGTAGCTCCCATTTGGGTGCATTACTTGGGAATTTGGTGTGCGCCCCAGCCAAGAGTTGCCATGCCACAATTGCTGCTAGTGATGTAAGCCCTAATTTGTATCTAATTACTGCTATTGGCGTGCTCAGAGCAAGGGATAGAATTTTTTCCAATAGGCACCTTCAAGTAGCTCCCATTTGGGTGCATTACTTGGGAATTTGGTGTGCGCCCCATACGTGATAATTGGTATTACTTTGCACCTATAAACAATTATCGATGGTTTGTAAAAAAAAGTAGCCATATTTAAGTTATATGGCTTTACCTTGAATTGCTGAAAGTTTCATTCTGCATTTGAGTTCGGTTTTGTAAGGGAGGTCAGATGGACGAGTGTTCAGGTTCATGCCAAGATATCTGTAATGCGTGACTTGTGTCAGGGAAGCTTTGGATGGTGTCCAGTTGAACTTATAGCCACTTTTAGGTAAATGATGATGAAAAATTTAGGTATTAGACTTGAAGGTGTTGATGATTAAGTGATTAGCCTGGGCATATGCATCTAGGGCAGCCAGTTTCCTCTGAAGGACAATTGGAGTTCTATCTAATAAAACGAAATCATCGGCGTAGAGAAGCCATGCTATCTCCCTTGTTCCAAGTCTTGGGGTGAAGGAGCGTAACGACTAGAAGGACTTGTGTAAGTCATTAATGTAAAAGTTAAAAAGGATAGAGGCAAAAATGCACCCTTGTTTCAAACCTGTACTGGTTGCGATGGGTTTAGATAGTAGGCCATCTATCGTAAGCTTCACTTTAATTGTGGTTCCTGTATAAAATGGTTGTATTAGATCAAATAAATGGGGTGGGCAGTTAGCATTAAAACGTTTTTTCTATAAATGTTCACGTGATACTGAATCAAAGGTTTGTTTAAAATCAATCAGGGCTAAAAAGACTGGTTATTTCGACGCAATGGGCTGTTTTTTAATTGCTGATACAATGGTTAAGTTTAGTAAGGTCCCTACTCCTTTAACAAACCATGATTGGTGTTTATCTAGAAGATTATTGTCATTCAGCCATGTTGTAAGATATCGTAACATAAGTCTGGCATAAATCATGCCTGGCACATCGAGGAGCGCTATGGGTCTATAATTCGTAGGGTAAGACCTATATCCTTTTTTAAAAATGGGAATTATGATAGACGCTTGCCAGGACAGAACAATTTAACCTGTTTGAATAACCCTATTAAAAATCATCTATGGTATTTAGTTGTAAAGATGAAAGCGCATTTGTACTGGAATTATTTATAAGATTCCATATTCGGGGCACAGATTTAGTCAGTATTGCATTTAACATACTTTCTTCATTAATTTGTTTTTTGTTTACTATGATTTGTTTAATAGTATTTCTGAATTTAGTTTTTAATTTAGATTTTTGATGGGGCAGTGTTAGGGGGAGAGAGTTCTCAAGGTCTTTCTAAACTTTTTTTTAAGGTTGGAGATACCTTGGTCCCAGGAGTATTTATGTTTAAATGTTGGGGGCCCTGAGTGTGGGTGGGATTGTGTAATTACTTTTATGGAATCGACGTAAGCAATCATTGCTGCCGACTTGTGCTTTGAGCGAGTGTCTGCCAACTGCTTCCTTAGGAGTTTGCAACGCTCACCTGGTATCCACGGGGACGTCACTCAGCCTGTTCTGACCTCTTACGACCTCGTACCCTTCCCTGGAGGCTATTTGACTGGAGACTGGGCCTTGTTTTCTTGGATAGTGTGCTCTCCGTCCTGCTTTCAGCGCAGAGGCGCGTTGATTGATGCAGGCTCGTTGCTGCCTAGTTACTTCACTGGCAAGAGTCAGACAGGTAAGTATCATGAGTCTTTTGGACAGTTCTCTAACTTCGTTCCTTTCCTTCCTTAGATGATGGCCGGCGTCCGGGGATGGCGGCGTGCTACTGAGTTGAGTAGCGCTGAAGGTGAGTGAGAGCGCGATGCATGATGCACCCCTTTCGTATTTGTATTGAACTGAGTTCTTTTCCTGTGTCTTTTAGGTGCCGCAATGTTTTCAGCGTGGATGCCGGTTATGAAGAACAAATGCGGTGAGTAATCGCGGTATGCGCCGCCTCTGGATGTTTCCACGCTAACCTGGAGTGTCTTTTCCCTCTTGCAGATGGATGAGAAGTTCCGGAGACAGAGTTCCCCCAGAGCGGCTGGGATTCAGGTAAGTGTTTGAAGCTCGTACAGTTTTTAAAAATAAGCGAAGATTTGCAGAATGCTTACTAATGCCTTTTTTTCTGTTCTTTTCCCTTTTCCTTAGGAAGCGGCGTGCCGGGATGGGAATGACACCGCCGAAGATGCCCGCAGAACAGAAGGAGCGATGAATGATGGGCAGAAGCGCTGCAAGGTAAGGCTATTCCTAACGGTGTTCTTGTTCTGTTCTTACAGGAGCGCAGAAGAAAGATGCAGTCCTACTGGAGATCGATCCGAACACGGTGAGTGTCACGCTGCAGGTGCAGAAAACACAAAGCATGTTTCTCAGCCTGGGGGCGTGGTTTAAATAGTCTCTGGGTATCCCAGGTGTCTCTGGGCTGAACCACACCCAAAAGACTAGACTGCACATGCAGTTCTGGGAACCGAAATATGTGGGGGCATCCATCTTGTCCCCATCAATGCACTACAAGTCCAATCCCCAATGTTATCCTATGGGAGTGAGTGAGTCTGGTGCCACAAGCGCCAAGTCTAACTCCAAGTGGGTCTTTGGAGGGATGGAGAGGCCCTTGAGGTCCATGTAGGTAATCATGGCCTGGCTCCAGCCTGACATCTTGGAGGGCTGGGGACATGAGGGGCAGGAATCATGACAAGTTCTAGTTTATACGGTTTCCAAATCAACCAGCTTCTGTCTTGATTAAGACTTACTAACTGTTTATTATAGTCTGGAGAGAGTGTCATGTGTGGAGCCCATTGAACTTCTAAGATCTGATGATCACTTGCTGGATTCGGAGTGACTTTGAAAGATGTAATTTGTTTGTTAGCATTATTAGAGATAAAAACATAATCAAGTATTGAGGATCTTATTCCCCAGGACCAGGTTGAAGGTGGAGGGTTATCTTGTTTACTTGAGCCATTAAGCATAATAAAGTCTCTTACTTCCATAAGTGCTAGCCACTTGGATGCTCTTGTATGTGATTGTGTCATGTTTGTTGACATACAATTGGTGTTGAAATCACCTGCTGTAATAGTGGTATGGATTTGAGGGTCAAGGAGAGTCAGGTCTAACATGGCTTCTACATAACCGAGAAATTGATCTTCCTTAATAGCAGTGGGATTCCAGTATACATTTAGGATCGCTGTTTTTGGCGTGAATTTAACGGGGTAACTTTTACTAATGGTATACCTGGGTAAGGGGAGGACCAATTTTCAAGAGGTATATGAGAATGTGTTTTGCCTGCTGTCAATAGACCTGCTGATGGGCGGCCTCTGGCCGCTTTGATTGCAGGTACCCATGTAACCTGTTGGTCTGGCCAGATTGGTTGTGTAGTGAGCCAGGTTTCCTGAAGCAAAACGATATCATACGTATTGAGGATGTTAGATTTATGAGTGAGGAGATGGGAAAATCCTTGTGTGTACCAAACTGCTAAAGTACATGCATGTAAGTATTGTTTGGGGGTCATTCTAACGATTGATTCGGCGATTGGGATCTTGGTTGGTTTTAGATAACCACATCCATCTTGATTCCGGTTGTCGTTGGGGTGGATTCTTGATCTGTTGAGGTGCTTGATTGCTTTCACACTTGCACCTGCACCATCCCAGGTTGATTACCTATAAATCACTTCTATTATCCTGCTTGAGCATTCGTGATTGGTGGGTGTGCTCATTGTCAGGTAGCATCTGCAATGGTTGTTATTTCTGAATTTGTAGGAGAAGGCCATACTTTTTTAGTTTGTCTCTGCGTTGCCATTCTACGTATTTAACAATTCTAGAAGGAATGATCAGTTCTACTATATCAAAGTTTTCTGTTTCAATGTATTTAATTGACTCAATGGGTCTCATTACAACCCTGCCGGTAGGCTTAACGGCACCATTGTTACCGGACCGGCAGAGTACAAATTTGCGGGCCGAGTGGCGGGCAGAAAAAGGAACCCGCACGCAGACTTTGACGGTAGCACCGGCACCATTATGAATGGGGCCGTTGCTACTGTCTTTCCCATTCCCATTGAGTCCAATGAGACTCGCATTGGGAATGGGGAGTTCCTTTCTCCTGCGCCTGGCTTCAGGGACCACCGGGGCTGTAATGCCACGGTGATTCCCCATTGCCAGGCGCCTGAAAAAACCATGACTCTGGCGGCAGCCGTGCCATTTTTAGCGGCGCGGCTACCGCCGGGGTCGTAATGAGGCCCACTGTCATCTGACCCTATTTGCTCTAGGCCAGAGGTGGATTGAAATATTGTTAGTAGTGCCGTTCTGTTCGGGTATGGGTCAGAACGTAGTCTATCTAGCATTGTTATAACTAAATTGTCAAGGTCTAGGATAGAAGCAGAGGAGGGGGAATGTTGCCTGTGACGGGATCATCGCTTGTGATTTGTGCTTGGGTGGATATAGAGTGGGCTGAATGTTGAAAGTCACAGATGTCTGGTTCTTGCTGTAGCAAACTCTTGCTTATCGCAGGAATCAATTGTAATGCATCAGCACATTTCTGTGCTAGAGTCTTAAAGTTTGGATACTCGGCATCTAGATTTACACAGAATGACTGCTTGATTTCATTCCGGAGCGCTTGTGTGTGGTGTAGACTCTGGTGAACAATTCCTACTATGGGTAGAGAAGTAGTTGAATAGACTGAGAGGTTCATAAATTCAACGTTAGCACAATTTGTTATTGGTGGATCCTCATTCAAGGAGTAAACATAGGCATTATCAACTTTCACATTAGTTGCCTCAATGTCAACCTCACCTTGAGTTGATGCCGAGGAAGGAGGGAGAGCAGTAGGTAGTGATTAAGGTGACAGGTTTTGGTTATGACAATCTTCTTCTCCTAAGTCAGCAGCTGCTGTGATATGAGGATTTGCAAGGGATAGTTAAACTATGAATACATTTTTTTGCTTTTTGTTTTAGATTTTTCTTGCTTTGCGCAGGTTGATTTTTTGTTTTTTTGTACCTCTCATTTGTTTTTAGGCAATTGTGTTTTCTAGATTTTTTTTTCCGTTGTTGTTTTGGTCGAAATTAACTCAAACATAGGACTTTCAATCTTAGTAAGTTCCTGATGATCTACAGAGTCAGAATAGGAGTCAGTTCGGTTCGGTGGTTCAATGAAAGTGGGAGGAGAATTCAGCAAAATAATAGGTGCCGCTGTTTTGGGAAGTACATTGCTCTGCATCCTGGTTTTCAGCAAACTCAGAGTAGGTTAAGAAGATTTATTCACATCTTGAGGGGCCGCAGTTGCTAAGTGGGGCAGTGTTTCTAGACTAGACGCTACTTTCCACGCGACCCAGTCGACTTTTGCAACCAAGGTCTGCAAAGTCGACTTATGTGGGCAGCCTTGAGATCTAAAGCCTCATATAGTTTGTTTAATGTCAGGATACTTGTGTTGACAGCAGTAAGTGCTGTGTCAATTGTGAGAGTAGATGTGGGAGGGAAACCAAACGAGGGTCTCAGGGTTGGTTTGGAAAAGGAAGCGACTAGAGAGGATTCCGAAAATGAAGGTGATATGCTTTCTGCTGCCTCTTTGGTGGAGTAGAGGTTCAGCGAAGTTGAGAGTCTGGTTATTTGCCCTGAGGCACTATGCTGTAGAGTGGGCTCTCGAATAGTGTGAATGTTAGCATGGACATTTGGTGTCGAGTGATTCCTTGGGGTCGGAGGACCAGTGATCTGGTCTATGGAATTATCACACTGGGTTTTGTTGGGCTTCTCCTGTCTATCCCGCTAACTATTTGAGAGTATAGGAGTGGTATTTAAGTGGAGTCTGCGGCATGGATGGATGCTCGTATTTGGGGAGTAATAGAGGAGTCTGAATAGGCGTTAGGTGTCAAATAAAGTTCTGCCTCAAAATCAATTGTGAGGAGGGTGATGCAAGCTTGCATCGTGCTGTCAGAGAGTATGATCGTAGAGTTGCTGGTAAGTGTCATGATGCCTACCTCCAAGGAGCCAGGTCCGACCCAGCAACCCCAGAGGCAGGTATCATTCCCCCCACGGAAGTGCCAGCGGGCCCAAGCTGGGGCCCTTTGGACACAGTCCTGGCGCCTTAGGCGCCAGGCTCATGTTAGACCCCTGTCCTGGCGCCTTAGGCGCCAGGCTCATAAAGCTAGAGATGTGTTCAAGTGTTTTAATGTGCACTTATCTGATGCAGACCATGCTGCTACATCCAGGCCTGAATGGAACTACTTTACCTGTGGGACTACTTTCCACCTGGGTGTGGTCAGGGGAAGGATACATACCTGATCGGTGGAAGGATACTGTCATGATCTCTGCTTCCAAGAGGTCAGGGTTTTCCCAACTCCCTTGGAAGCAGATCCATAACCCAGGTTCCGAGTGCCAACCAGTCCCAATTGGGACCTTTTGGACCCAGTCCTGGTGCCAGTGGCACCAGGCTCATAAATATGCCCAGTCCCAGCGCTGGAAGCGCCGGGTTCATAATGCTTGGGTGGACTTACCTGCAGCAGACCATGCTGCTTACTTGCCTGCCAGTTGAGCCTCTGATCCTCTTCTGTTTGGAACTACTTTTCCTGTTGGGTGGGGCAGGAGCCACTCCCTAGATTCAGAACACTGGAACTCTTCTGGAAAGCAGGAACTCTTTTCTTACCTAGGCGTGGCTGAGGAAGGAGACACCTAAGCACTACAGGAGGCTATTTAAACCACACCCGATGGATGAATCTTGCTTTGCGTTATTCTGCATCCTCTGCAGCAGAACGCTCATCGTGTCTTCTGCATCTGATCCTGGGCCTAAAGGAAAAGGCTTACCATCCTGAATCCAGTCTTCAGCAACACCTATAAAGACAAAAAAGAACAGGTTAGCATTACGGTCTTCAGTGACAGCTCTTCACTTACCTGGTCCATCGGCTGTCTCCAACGCCTCGCGCTGCATTCCGGCATCTGAAAGACAAAGGCTTACCTACTCTTCGTGCGCTCCGGAGGTCTTCACACTGCATTCCGGCATCTGAAAGACAAAGGCTTACCAACTCTTTGCACGCTCCGGAGGCCTTCGGCGCTGTATCCCGCATCTGAAAGACAAAACAAGGTGCGTTTAAAGACATTGGGGAACTTTAATACTCACGTGCCATTACTCCATTCCACATCAAACCCAGTGGGTATTCCGGCACCTTGCAGCCGCTCCGACCTTGTACCTGCAAAATAAAAAGACAGTTAGAGCGCATCGTGAAGCAGGCAATAAGCGCTTACTTACGTGCTTCCAGGCGCTTCTATTCATCACACGGGCTCCATTTTGCAACTCACTTCAGCCCGTCATCCGCCATCGCCGGAACCCTGCAAAACAAGAGACATCATTACTAAGACTTTAAAGACATTAGAATTACTCGAAAACTTACCGTTCGTGCAGTAAACGACGGACAGCAGTCCTCTGAAGTCAAGAGGCCTGCTCCCCTTATCCAGTGAAGAAACTGGTTACAGCACCCTGCCACGAGGCAGATGGAGAGCACAGCGTTCACTTACCTAAGGTGAGAGCGTTAACCTTTGGGGTTCTACAGGAGAAGAGAAAGGGAAGAAGAGAGAGACATTCAATAATCCAGTTCCTTAATCCCATATTTTCTATCTGCAGACATCTTACCCTTCAAGTCAGACATACAGTGCACAGAGGTCCAGCCCAAAGAGCCAGCCGTGTTTGACACATCACCTTTGAAGATACGGTATACGCCCAGTCAAGACCGGCGCCTCTATGGGAATCAGGTGAGCGTTACAGAACGCAAAGCCTACCACAAAACTCCCATCCAGGCGCTATGGAAACTTCGGATACCGACCAGCTAGCCCAGTTACTTGGAGAACTAAGGGCAGAAGTGCATGCAGCCCGTCAGGAAATGAACGCTCTAAGAAGGGAACTGATTGTTTCCAAGGAGCGAACAGATGATCTCGCTAGACAATTGCTGCAGTCACAAGCCAGACAGACCCCGTTACCCGCATCTGGGGGAAATCTCCCTTCTACATCCTCTATGAATCCAGTGCAGATCAACCTACCTGGGAATGTACCTCTGGCTCCGCCCGAACGATTTTCTGGTGACCCAAAGAGATTTGCAGTATTTATCAATCAGTGCCGGTTGCATTTCTTATGCCGGCCAGCAGCCTTTCCAACTGATCAAGCTAAAGTAGCTTTCGTGCTTTCGTACCTTAGTGGCAATGCGGCAGACTGGTCGATCCCTCTAGTAAATCAAGATGATCCGGTCCTCCATGACTTTCAAGCTTTTCAGCTCAGTATGGAAAAACTGTTCGCAAGACATTCACAGGGGCAGGCCTTGGACAATGAGCTTCTTTCGTTGCGACAAGGTAATCAAGACCTGTTGGCTCATATCTCGCCTCTTTCAACAGACTGGTAGTGGAAACTCAATGGCCTGAGGACAAAAGGATTACGCTGTTTTATAGAGGTCTACGTGGAGAGCTCAAAGATGTGTTAGCCCAAGTAGTGAATCCCCCACAAGATTGTTCGGACTATATAGACTTAGTCGTTCAAATAGATCACAGACTGCAGAACAGGAAGGCCGATCGTTCCAAGTTTGATGCTCGAGTAGTTTCCAAACCACCAACCCCTTCCAAAGGAGTAGACCCTGGGGAACCCATGCAAATAGGGGGTCTGAAAGGTCCTCTAACACAAAAGGAGCGGGAAAGGAGAAAACAGTTGCAATTATGCCTCTATTGCGGAAACTCAGGGCACTTTCTTAGAGACTGTCCGGTGAAACCTGCCAAGAAGGCAGTAGGAGCTGCAATTACCAAAGTTACAAACTCTGAGCAGGGAAACGACCTCGCCCGACAAGAATAGAGGTCCTCTTGCCGAGCGTGAAAACCAGTTCCGTGACCTCGCATTTCGTGATACCTATGGTCCTCATTAGCCCTGATAATCCGGATCGATTACATGCAATTGAATCTTACGTCGACAGCGGTGCCATCGGCAATTATGTGGATCATGAAATGGTTTTGAGGATGAATCTAACTCTTTGTCCCAAGGCTGTAAAGGACGTCATTACTACGGTGGATGGTACGGAGATAGCCTCCGGGCCAGTAACGCATACCACTCAAGAAGTGACGCTAATAAGTCAAGATGGACACCATGAGAAGATCGTGTTCGATGTGATCAAGGCCCCTCAGTTTCAGATTATTCTAGGAATACCTTGGTTAGAGAAACACAATCCTCTGATCGATTGGCGAGCAAGAACGGTCCAGTTTCCAGAATGTGTCTCTACTTGTCACCCTCCACCTGGTGTTGCACTGGCAGCAATTTCTTCAGAGACTCCCCAGTTACCTCCCGAATACCAAGAATACCAAGATGTTTTCCGGAAGGATCAGGCTAACTCTCTACCTCCTCATAGGTCTTAGGACTGCCAGATAGACCTGATACCTGGATCTACTCCTCCTTGTAGTAGAATGTATGCCCTCACCGAGCCTGAGAACCTTCACCTTCGACAATACCTGGATCAATACCTGGCAAATGGGTTTATTCGTCCTTCCAAGTCCCCTGCTTCTTCAGCTTTGTTCTTCATTCCAAAAAAGGAAGGAGACCTTAGAACTTGTATAGATTATCTCTCCCTGAACCAGATCGCCGTTAAGAACAGATATCCGTTACCTTTGATCCCTGAACTCCTGGACCAAGTCAGAAAAGCATGCATATATACAAAGCTGGATCTCAGAGGAGCTTACCACTTGGCACGAATAAGAGAGGGCGATGAATGGAAGACGGCCTTCCGCACCAAGTATGGGCTATTTGAATATCAGGTCATGCCCTTCGGACTTTGCAATGCCCCGGCCGCCTTTCAATATTTTATGAACGATGTCCTCAGAGAGCTCATAGATGTGTGTGTTGTTGTTTACATTGACGACATCCTCGTTTATTCTTCATCAGAATCTGAACATCGGAAACACGTGAAAATGGTCCTCGAAAGATTGCGTCAACACAAACTTTTCGCTAAGTTGGAAAAATGTGTTTTCAACGTGACTGAAGTTGAATTCTTGGGATTCATATTATCACCTGGCGGAGTGCGTATGGATTCAAAGAAGGTCGATGCAGTTCTCAAATGGCCATCACCATCCTCCGTAAAAGGTGTGCAAAGCATGTTAGGCTTCGCTAACTTTTACCGCAGGTTTATCCCCGAATTCTCTAGAATAGTCCAGCCCATCACTGCCTTGTTAAAGAAAAACAAACGTTTTGAATGGTCTACCGAGGCGGAACAAGCTTTCCAGGAATTGAGGACTACATTTATCTCTGCACCAATCTTAAAACACCCTCGCCCCGAACTCCCCTACATCGTGGAAACTGATGCTTCAAGCCTTGCCATGGGGGCAGTTCTATCACAAAAGGACCCGGTAACCAATCAGTTGCATCCCGTGGCATTTTGGTCCCGCAAATTCTCGCCTCCCGAAATCAATTACACGATTACTGACAAGGAACTTCTGGCTATCAAGTCTGCCTTTAAGGCTTGGCGGCATTATCTGCTGGGGGCCCGACACACCGTTACTGTGATTACGGATCACCGAAACCTGCAATATTTGAAAACCGCAAAAGCCCAATCCTCTAGACAACTCCGTTGGGCATTATTCTTTGCCGAGTTTGACTTCATAATTACCTATCGACCTGGTACAAAGAACGGTAAAGCTGATGCCCTTTCTCGGATGGGAATGGAAGAACACTTGATCAATCCTAAACCTGTACCAATCATTCCCGAACAAAGAATTCTGGGTGTAATCGCCACAGAATCCATAGAGGAAGTTAAGGATAAAGCCAGACAACTTGTAACTCCAGCAGACATACAGAATTGGCATCTGCAGGGAAAGGACTTTACAGTAAAGGACAACTTATTGTATTTCCAAGAACGATTATACCTACCCAGCACAGATTTACAGAAAAAAGTAATCTCTTGTTATCACGATTCTTTAATGGAAGGACATCCCGGTATGGCCAAGACCTCAGAAAAGATCAAGCGCTACTTCTGGTGGCCGTCTTGGAAAAAAGATATCAGAGACTTTATAATGTCCTGTGGAGTATGCGCCCAAAACAAGAGTCAAAAGGAAAGACCAGCAGGCCTCTTACGCCCTATTGACATCCCACCTCGCCTTTGGCATACGCTTTCTATGGACTTCATCACCGATCTACCTCCATGCTCCGGATACAATACGATTCTAGTAATCGTGGACTTATTCTCCAAGATGGCCATTTCATTCCGCTCTAAGGCTTGCCAACAGCAGCAACTCTGGCCAGAGAATTTCTCGAAAACATCATCCGACTGCACGGTTTTCCTTCGGTTCTAATTTCGGATCGAGGTAGTCAATTTATTTCTCATTTTTGGCAAAGTTGCTGTTGGTCGGCTCAAATTGATGTGAGACTATCAACCAGTCACCACCCTCAGACCGACGGACAAACCGAGAGGACCAATCAAACTCTGGAACAGTATTTACGCTGTATGCTGCAACAAACTGAAAAAACTTGGAAAGACATCCTTTGGATAGCCGAATATGCCTACAATAACTCTGTCCATTCGGGAACTGGGAAAACCCCGTTTCTTCTTTTGTATGGCAGTCACCCTCGAACCTCGGAGTTGGATCCCCTCCAAGATCTTGAAACACCAGCAGTAGACTACCTGCATTCTACAATCACCCAAGCCTTTAAGGAAGCTGTTTCTCACCTTCAAAGGGCTAAAGAACAATACAAGAAAGGAGCAGATCAACATCGGAAGGAAGCCCCTCAATATCAAGTAGGGGATCAAGTCTGGTAATCCACCAAGTATCTACCTCTTAAAGGGCCTCGCACATTCAACCCAAGATACCTTGGTCCCTATTCCATCACTACCATAGTAAACCCAGTAGCGGTCAAGTTGGACTTGCCCCCGCACATGAAGATACATCCGGTCTTCCACGTCTCTCTATTAAAACCCGTGCAACCTCAAACCCGACTAACTAAATCTCCAAAACCTATCCTAGTTGATGGAGAACTCGAGTTTGAAGTCAAAAACATTCTGGACTCCAAGATCTCCAAATCTAAACTATTTTACCTAATTGACTGGAAAGGCTACGGCCCCCAAGAGAGATCCTGGGAACCTGCTGAATATGTCCACGCTCCTCGCCTAATCAAAAGATTTCACCGAACATTTCCTGACAAGCCAAAACCCCCGGAGAAGCCCGGTTTGGGAGGGGCCTTGAGGGGGGGTACTGTCATGATCTCTGCTTCCAAGAGGTCAGGGTTTTCCCAACTCCCTTGGAAGCAGATCCATAACCCAGGTTCCGAGTGCCAACCAGTCCCTATTGGGACCTTTTGGACCCAGTCCTGGTGCCAGTGGCACAAGGCTCATAAATATGCCCAGTCCCAGCGCTGGAAGCGCCGGGCTCATAATGCTTGGGTGGACTTACCTGCAGCAGACCATGCTGCTTACTTGCCTGCCAGTTGAGCCTCTGATCCTCTTCTGTTTGGAACTACTTTTCCTGTTGGGTGGGGCAGCAGCCACTCCCTAGATTCAGAACACTGGAACTCTTCTGGAAAGCAGGAACTCTTTTCTTACCTAGGCGTGGCTGAGGAAGGAGACACCTAAGCACTACAGGAGGCTATTGAAACCACACCCGATGGATGAATCTTGCTTTGCGTTATTCTGCATCCTCTGCAGCAGAACGCTCATCGTGTCTTCTGCATCTGATCCTGGGCCTAAAGGAAAAGGCTTACCATCCTGAATCCAGTCTTCAGCAACACCTATAAAGACAAGAAAGAACAGGTTAGCATTACGGTCTTCAGTGACAGCTCTTCACTTACCTGGTCCATCGGCTGTCTCCAACGCCTCGCGCTGCATTCCGGCATCTGAAAGACAAAGGCTTACCTACTCTTCGTGCGCTCCGGAGGTCTTCACACTGCATTCCGGCATCTGAAAGACAAAGGCTTACCAACTCTTTGCACGCTCCGGAGGCCTTCGGCGCTGCATCCCGCATCTGAAAGACAAAACAAGGTGCGTTTAAAGACATTGGGGAACTTTAATACTCACGTGCCATTACTCCATTCCACATCAAACCCAGTGGGTATTCCGGCACCTTGCAGCCGCTCCGACCTTGTACCTGCAAAATAAAAAGACAGTTAGAGCGCATCGTGAAGCAGGCAATAAGCGCTTACTTACGTGCTTCCAGGCGCTTCTATTCATCACACGGGCTCCCATTTGCAACTCACTTCAGCCCGTCATCCGCCATCGCCGGAACCCTTCAAAACAAGAGACATCATTACTAAGACTTTAAAGACATTAGAATTACTCGAAAACGTACCGTTCGTGCAGTAAACGACGGACAGCAGTCCTCTGAGGTCAAGAGGCCTGCTCCCCTTATCCAGTGAAGAAACTGGTTACAGCACCCTGCCCCGAGGCAGATGGAGAGCACGGCGTTCACTTACCTAAGGTGAGAGCGTTAACCTTTGGGGTTCTACAGGAGAAGAGAAAGGGAAGAAGAGAGAGACATTCAATAATCCAGTTCCTTAATCCCATATTTTCTATCTGCAGACATCTTACCCTTCAAGTTAGACATACAGTGCACAGAGGTCCAGCCCAAAGAGCCAGCCGTGTTTGACACATCACCTTTGAAGATACGGTATACGCCCAGTCAAGACCGGCGCCTCTACGGGAATCAGGTGAGCGTTACAGATACATACCTGGAACTTCTACCAAAGCTATTTAAACCACGCCCGATCAGCAACTCATGCTTCGCGTTGTTCTGCTCCTCGCAGATGGACGCTCACCGTGTCAGCTCCTGCATCTGGACTTCAGCCACGCCTGTCAGCATCCTGGGTCGCCTGCAAAGGGAGATAAGAGAGAATTGGTGAGAAAGAAGACCTTACCAGCTAAAGCTGCATCACGGAGACATCACACTGACAATCCTAAAAGGGAAGACATCATTTAAAAGCATTTCGCTTCGATCGCTGCAGCGCTGCATTTCACTCACCTTTCCTGGGCGCCTCCATCTTCAGCAGCGATCATCCGGATCCGCACCCACTTCTCAGAGCCTAGAGAGAAAAAGACAAGAAAACAAGGTGAGAGAAGGAAGGGAATAGGAAAGGCTCAGTTTCCTTCTAAGACTTACCTGTTGGGTTATTCCCATTTCATTTCGGGTCCTGCCGCTTCCTGGCATGCGAATGCAAAGACATTACCTGAACGCTCATCCAGAACTTACCTGTCATTCACTGGAACTGCACGTTTCACTTCGGGTCGGCGCCATATCTCCGGCATTCCGAACCCCGGCCCCTAAGGGGAAAAAAGACATAAGCATTAGCGCTTGCTGCAATAAGACAATGAACATTATTATTAAGCTTGAACTTTTGAACTTGCAACAGAACTCTTACAGCGCCTCAGTCAAGCTTATTTTGAACTCCCATCAAACCTCAATCCAGTGAAGTAACTGGGTTTCAACGCGCCCCTGCATCAGAAGCAGGATGGAGAACTCATCCTTCCAGACCCTAAGGTGAGACTTCACGGGGAATCGTGGAAGGGTATCGTGGAGGGCTGGAAGGGAGTGGGAGGTTTGAGCATTATTCAATCGGTAGGTAATACTACCTTTTCACGCACAGGAGAATATTCCTGAGAGCCAGAAAAGACCAGAGTAGAGGGGCCCTTCCAGTCCATCTTCAGAGTCCTGCACTTCACCACTGAAGAAGCATCAGCACTCGAAGCCAGACCTGCGCCTCCGTGGGAATCAGGTGAGCGTGACAGAACGCGAAGCCTGCCCACAATTTCCCACCCGGGCGCTATGGAGACTTCCGAGACAGATCAGCTGGCCCAGCTTTTGGGGGAATTACGGGCAGAAGTGCACTCAGCCCGCCAGGAGACTAACGCTCTCAAAAGAGAACTGATCCTATCAAAGGAAAGAACAGATGACCTGGCCAAAAGGTTATTGCAGGCCCAGGCAGGGCACACTCCTTTACCTAATTCCGGAGGTACTTCCACATCAATGGGTTTGAATAACCCGGTTCAAATCAATCTACCTAGACACATGCCTTTGGCGCCGCCTGAACGTTTTGCGGGGGATCCCAAGAAATATGCCGTCTTTATGAACCAATGTCGTTTACACTTTCTATGCAGACCCGGGGCCTTCCCTAACGACCAGACCAAGGTAGCCTTTATACTATCTTACCTCAGTGGCAGTGCTGCCGATTGGTCTATTCCATTGGTAAATCAGGATGATCCCATTCTCCAGGATTTTCAGGGCTTCCAGGCCAGCATGGAAAGATTGTTTGCTTGACACTCTCAAGGACAGGCCCTTGATAACGAACTGCTATCCTTACGACAAGGTAATCAGGATCTCCTGTCCTACGTTGCCACCTTTAATAGACTGGTTGTGGAAACTGAATGGCCAGAAAACAAAAGGATCACATTGTTTCATCGAGGCCTGCGCAGAGAGCTTAAGGATGTTCTAGCGCAGATTGTAAATCTACCCCAGGTCTGCGCAGACTACATAGACTTGGTGGTTCAACTTGATCACAGACTTCAAAATAGAAAAGCAGATCGGTTCAAGTACGAAACCCGAGTACCGATCAAAACCCACGCTAACTCCAAGAGTCCCGACGTATCCGAACCTATGCAAATCGGCGGTGTTAAAGGACCATTAACGCAGAAGGAACGAGAGAGAAGGCGGCAAATGCAACTTTGTCTGTATTGCGGGACTTCCGGTCACTTTCTTCGAAATTGTCCGGTTAAACCACCTAAGAAGGTGGTTGGAGCCACTGATAACGATTTGTTGACACCTGATTCGGGAAACGACCTAGCCCGACAAGCCTAGGGGTCCGCTTGCCGGGCTTGAAAACAAACTCTTTGACCTCGCATTTTGTCATGCCAATGGTGCTCGTGGACCCAAAACAGCCTCAGCAGTTGCATGCTATAAAAGCGTACATCGACAGTGGAGCTATTGGAAATTACATAGACCGTGAATTGGCTTCTAGGATTAAGCTCCCTCTCCGCCCGAAAGTAACCCAAGATGTCATTACTACAGTAGATGGAACCGAAATAGCCTCAGGGCCTGCAACGCATTCCACTGTTGAAGTGACACTGGTAGGTCAGGATGGACATCGGGAAGAAATTGTGTTTGATGTGATCAAGGCCCCACAATTTCAAGTAATCCTTGGAATTCCTTGGTTAGAAACACATAATCCCAGAATTGACTGGCGAGCAAAGAAGATAAGTTTTCCTGATTGTGAACCAACTTGTTATCCAAGAAATCCAGTTATGGGTCTAGCCTCAGCAACTTCCACCCCTGTACAGCTACCGTCAGAATACCAAGAATTCCAAGACGTTTTTCAGAAGGAACAGGCTAACACGTTGCCTCCCCATCGGTCTTATGATTGCCAAATCGATCTGGTACCCAATGCTCAACTACCTTGTAGTAGGATGTATGCTCTTCCAGAACCTGAGAACCTGCATCTGCGTCAGTATTTAGATCAGTACCTAGCCAATGGTTTTATTCGCCCGTCCAAGTCTCCTGTCTCCTCAGCTCTGTTCTTCGTGCCGAAAAAAGAGGGCGACCTTAGAACATGTATAGACTATCGCGCCCTAAATCAAATAACGATTAAGAATCGTTATCCTCTGCCCCTGATCCCTGAGCTTATCGACCAGGTGAAAGACGCTTGTGTGTACACCAAGTTAGGTCTCCGAGGAGCTTATCACCTGGTGCGTATAAAAGAAGGCGACGAATGGAAGACTGCACTCCGCACCAAATTTGGGCTCTTCGAATATCAGGTGATGCCCTTCGGTTTGTGCAAAGCACCTGCCGCCTTTCAGTACTTTATGAATGATGTTCTTCGGGAACTTATCGATGTCTGTGTCATTGTTTATATTGACGACATCCTGGTGTACTCTTCTTCAGAATCCGATCACAGAAAACATGTTAGGGCAGTTCTTGAGAAATTGCGCCAGCACAGACTATTTGCAAAGCTCGAAAAATGCGTTTTTCATACCACAGAAGTTGAGTTTCTCGGATTCATCCTGACACCTCAAGGAGTCCGAATGGACTCGCGAAAGGTGGACGCCATCCTCAAATGGCCATTTCCTAGCTCGGTGAAGGGAGTTCAGAGCATGCTCGGCTTCGCCAATTTCTATCGAAGATTCATCCCGGAATGTTCCCGAACAGTCCAACCAATCACAGCTCTCCTAAAGAAAAACAAACGCTTTGAATGGACTCTTGAGGCCGAACAAGCCTTTCAGGACCTGAAAACCAAATTCACCTCTGCACCTGTATTGAAGCACCCGCACCCAGATCTCCCTTACATTGTGGAAACCGACGCATCCAGTTCGGCCATGGGAGCTGTCCTGTCGCAAAGAGACCCAGAAACTAACCAACTACACCCTGTGGCCTTTTGGTCCAGGAAATTTTCTCCTCCTGAAATCAACTACGCAATTACCGACAAAGAGTTACTGGCTATTAAATCTGCTTTCAAGGCTTGGCGTCACTACCTTCTCGGGGCAAGACACACCATCACCGTAATTACGGACCACAGAAATTTACAGTATTTAAAGACGGCCAAAGCTCAATCTTCACGACAACTCCGATGGGCTCTATTCTTTGCGGAATTTGATTTTGTAATTACCTATCGCCCTGGCTTCAAGAATGGTAAAGCGGACGCCTTATCCCGGATTGGCATGGAAGAACCCAATTCGAGTTTAGAACCTGTGCCAATCATACCTGAACAAAGAATCTTAGGCCTAACTTCATTGCAAACTATTGAGGACATCCAAACGCAAGTAAAACAACTTCTAGACTCTTCAGCCTTACTGGAATGGAGTCAAAAGGGTCCTCATTACAACGTTAAGGATGATTTACCCTACTTCCAGGAGCGGTTGTTTCTGCCAAGTAAAGAATTGCAAGAACTTGTTATTGCCCATGATCATGAATCATTAATGGAAGGACACCCTGGTATCGCTAAAACGGAGGAAAAAATCAAACGCCACTTCTGGTGGCCTTCTTGGAGAAAAGACATAAAGTCTTTTGTATTGTCTTGCGGAATTTGCGCCCAAAACAAGGGCCAAAAGAAAAGGCCAGCCGGCCTACTTCAACCCTTGGATATTCCACCGGCACCATGGCACACCTTGTCAATGGACTTTATAACTGACCTGCCTCCTTGTGCTGGTTACAACACTATCCTTGTAATTGTGGATCTATTCTCCAAAATGGCCCACTTTATCCCTTTAAAAGGCTTGCCTTCAGCTTCCACCTTGGCCAAGGAATTTCTGGAGAATATAGTTCGCATACATGGTTTCCCTTCCATATTAGTCTCGGATCGTGGAAGTCAATTTATCTCCCATTTTTGGAAGAAGTGTTGACAACTAGCACAAGTAGATGTGCGGTTATCCACCAGCCACCACCCCCAGACCGACGGACAAACCGAGAGAACCAATCAGACTCTCGAGCAATATCTTTCGGTGCATGTTACACCAATCCAAGTCAAATCGGAAAGACATCCTTTGGATCGCAGAATATGCATACAACAATTCAGTGCATTCTGGAACCGGACAAACTCCTTTTTATACTTTGTATGGTCACCATCCTCGGACCTCTGACCTAGACCCACCTCTGACCCTGGAAATGCCCGCAGTAAATCATCTGCATTCCACAATAACCCGAGCCTTCAAAGAAGCTGCAACTCATTTACAGCAAGCCAAGAAAAAGTATAAAGAAAACGCTGATTTGCACCGAAGTAAAACTCCTCCTTACCAAGTAGGAGACCAGGTATGGCTAGCAACAAAACATTTACCCCTCAAGGGCCCGCGAACCTTCAATCCCAGATTCATAGGACCTTATCGCATCAAGCCTATAATCAATCCCGTGGCGTTTAAACTGGATTTACCGTCTAACATGCGTATTCATCCAGTTTTTCATGCATCACTTTTGAAGCCAGTACCACCAGGGACCCGACTGTCCAAGCCTCCAGACCCAGTTGAAATTGAAGGGGAATTAGAATTCGAAGTTAAAGACATTTTAGACTCCAAGGTGTTAAAGTCAAAACTCTTCTATCTTGTTGACTGGAAGGGATATGGACCTCAGGAGAGATCGTGGGAGCCTGGTAACCATGTTCACGCACCTCGATTAATACAAAGGTTCCACCAGAGATTTCCGAACAAGCCAAAACCCCCGGAGGGAACAACCTTGGGAGGGGCCTTGAGGGGGGGTACTGTCATGATGCCTACCTCCAAGGAGCCAGGTCCGACCCAGCAACCCCAGAGGCAGGCATCATTCCCCCCACGGAAGTGCCAGCGGGCCCAAGCTGGGGCCCTTTGGACACAGTCCTGGCGCCTTAGGCGCCAGGCTCATGTTAGACCCCTGTCCTGGCGCCTTAGGCGCCAGGCTCATAAAGCTAGACATGTGTTCAAGTGTTTTAATGTGCACTTACCTGATGCAGACCATGCTGCTACATCCAGGCCCTCTTGAGGCCTGAATAGAACTACTTTACCTGTGGGACTACTTTCCACCTGGTTGTGGTCGGGGAAGGATACATACCTGATCGGTGGAAGGATACATACCTGGAACTTCTCACCAAAGCTATTTAAACCACGCCGATCAGCAACTCACGCTTCGCGTTGTTCTGCTCCTCGCAGCTGGACGCTCACCGTGTCAGCTCCTGCATCTGGACTTCAGCCACGCCTGTCAGCATCCTGGGTCACCTGCAAAGGGAGATAAGAGAGAATTAGTGAGAAAGAAGACCTTACCAGCTAAAGCTGCATCACGGAGACATCACACCGACGATCCTGAAAGGGAAGACATAATTTTAAAAGCATTTCGCTTCGATCGCTGCAGCGCTGCATTTCACTCACCTTTCCTGGGCGCCTCCATCTTCAGCAGCGATCATCCGGATCCGCACCCACTTCTCAGAGCCTAGAGAGAAAAAGACAAGAAAACAAGGTGAGAGAAGGAAGGGAATAGGAAAGGCTCAGTTTCCTTCTAAGACTTACCTGTTGGGTTATTCCCATTTCATTTCGGGTCCTGCCGCTTCCTGGCATGCGAATGCAAAGACATTACCTGAACGCTCATCCAGAACTTACCTGTCATTTACTGGAACTGCACGTTTCACTTCGGGTCGGCGCCATATCTCCGGCATTCCGAACCCCGGCCCCTAAGGGGAAAAAAGACATAAGCATTAGCGCTTGCTGCAATAAGACAATGAACATTATTATTAGGCTTGAACTTTTGAACTTGCAACAGAACTCTTACTACGCCTCACCTGAATAGTCAAGCTTATTTTGAACTCCCATCAAACCTCAATCCAGTGAAGTAACTGGGTTTCAACGCGCCCCTGCATCAGAAGCAGGATGGAGAACTCATCCTTCCAGACCCTAAGGTGAGACTTCACAGGGAATCGTGGAAGGGTATCGTGGAGGGCTGGAAGGGAGTGGGAGGTTTGAGCATTATTCAATCGGTAGGTAATACTCCCTTTTCACACACAGGGGAATATTCCTGCGAGCCAGAAAAGACCAGAGTAGAGGGGCCCTTCCAGTCCATCTTCAGAGTCCTGCGCTTCACCACTGAAGAAGCATCAGCACTCGAAGCCAGACTTGCGCCTCCGTGGGAATCAGGTGAGCGTGACAGTAAGGCTGTTAGGAGAATTCAGGGCTACGGGTAACAGAGCTTGGGTTGGAGACAATGATTGGCACGGGATTATGAGAACTCAATTGCCGCCTCTCTGTCCCTGGTTCCTAAACAAAGATTTCTAATGTCAGCGTTTCCTGCCTGAGCCTGCTTTTGCAAATGCGCGTGCGAGACGTTCTCTTTAGAAGATGCTTGCAGTGGAGGTTTCAACTGCTTGCTGCCATGAGCGGTAACATGTTTTGGCATTCCGCTCGTGAGGCGATATGTTGCCATAGCTGAGTTGTAATGGAGAATGAAGGTAGAAAGGGGACAGGTAGAAACAAGAAGTAGTAGGATAGCAAGTAGAAAGCAGATATCAATTAGAGGGGGAGCCGCGAGTCGCAGCAGACCATCGATCAGCACTCGTCTCGACAATCCGCTCGTTCTAAGATTGTGTTCTGAATACCCTGAGGGTAATCCAAGTTGATGAGATGGTCCAACAGCATGGGATGAAGTCCAAAATGATTTTGTTGTTTGTAGCACGGCGAGTAGTCAGGACAGCAGGTTCAGCAGTCAGCACTCGTCTCGGCACTTCGCTGGTGCGTGCACAATCCACTATTTAAAGGTAGTGACATGCTTGAGGGGCGTGGCTGTTTAGAAATAAGAAATTAAGTGTGTATTAGGCTTTAGTATTAAGTAAGATTCCAATAATGTTCTAAGATTGTGTTCTGAATACCCTGAGGGTAATCCAAGTTGATGAGATGGTCCAACAGCATGGGATGAAGTTCAAAATGATTTTGTTGTTTGTAGCGCGGCGAGTAGTCAGGACAGCAGATTCAGCAGTCACCACTTGTCTCGGCATTCCGCTTGTGCAGTTATTTGAAAATGGTATTTATGTTTGCTTACTTTCGAATCTCCAATCTCAGTCTCCTTTTAACACAAAGATATATATATATATATATATATATATATATATATATATATATATATATATATATATATATATATATATACACATATACATATATATATATATATATATATATTACACAGCCACGGTAGTGGCTGTGTAGTTATGGTTAAGTTGCTGTTTCCATAGGAAGAGCACTTTTTGGGCGGCCTTTAACTCCGCTCCCCCGGGACGAATTGTCACCAAACTTTGTAAAAAAAAGTATATGGGCCACTCTGAATTTTTTGCAAAGTTTGGAGATGTTTGGTCCAGGGGGGCAAATGTTATATGGGGGGTCCCAAAACATCTTTTTTTCCCCATAGACTGAATGGGGGAAAAACTTTGCGCACGGCTACAGGTCAAACCGCTGAACGGATTTTCACGAAATTTGCGACAGGTACAGGGGCTTGATCCAGAAAGCGTGGTTTTGTAAATTTGGTGACCTTCCGTGCAGTACTTTTTATTAAAATGACCAAAAAGTAGGTCTGAAAATTAGTGATATCTATGTCCGCTTTGCGGTCACACTTCCCTGTTCGGTTCATGGACAAGATACCGATTGGCTAAGGGGCTGCCGTCATGACCGCGGACACGCGACGTCTCTGCCAATTGGCTGCTGCGAGACGTGTTCTGCGTCAGATTGTTTGTTTGTTTATGTTTTTTTGTTTGTTTATTTATTCGGTAATGCGCACCAAGCCCTTGGGTAGACGGGCGCAACAGAAACAAGAAATCTTAAAGCTTAGTTACAGTGCAAAGGTAGCAATACATAGAGCAGTGATTGCAATCGGAGCAAAATACAATATACACGATACATCAAGTACATAGCAATGGTCTTAGTAAGTCAAGGAAACATTCACATGAGTGTCAGTCTATGCACACATACATATACACATATGTATGTACAACCTTACATGTCAGCGTCATCGTGTATCCATAGTGCATACAAATATGACAAAGCAGACAGCCATGCGTGCATGGTTAGCCAAAATACAGTGTAGTTTGCCAGAGCAGGGGTTGTGAAGGGCCGGAAAGGTAGAGGTGCAAGTCGTCAGTTAGGTATCATTGGTGTGTAGCCAATTGAGTATCTTGTGTCTGAATTTTGGGTAAGGTTGTTCTAGTCCGAGGTCAACTGGTAATTTGTTCCAGCATTGTGCAGCTTTAACAGGGAAGCTGGTTCCTCCTGCTGTCAAGCGTTTGAACCTGGGAATCTCCAACATAGATGAGTTGGCAGATGTCGTAGGACGGGTAGCTGTTCCCCTAGTGATTTTATCCATTAGGTATGGAGGTGCTAAGTTATTCAGGCATTTGGAGGTGAGGGATGCTGTTTTAAGGAGAATTCTGTCTGTTATTTTCAGCCAGTTATCCTCTTTCCTAAATTCGGTAATATGCTCTCTGTACGGGATGTTCAATGCTGCCCTCAGGGCGTTATTCTGTAGTCTTTGAATTTTGTCTGTAATATATTTGTTGGCTCCAGAGTACAGGGAATTACAATAATCTAATCTTGACATGATAAGAGCATTGGCAAGTGTGACGCAGCTCGCTCTCAAAAGGTATGGTCTGGAAGCTCTGATAAGTTTGTAAGTATACGTTGTGGATGAGGCAAGGGAATTGACTCGCTTTTTGAGAGTGAGAGAGGAATCCAAGTAGAATTGGACCTTGATAGGGTTGTTATCAATGTTAAAGGATGTGTAGTTTGGGCTGAGCTTTTGGATATTAGCTTCAGAGCCTAAGATTAGTAACTCAGTTTTTTCGTCATTTAGGCAGAGGCCATGGGATGCCATCCATGCCTGAATGAGGGTGTATATTTTGTTCACCAGGGCTGAGTCCACCTCGAAGTTGCCCGAAAGGGGTATGAGGATCTGTGTATCATCTGCATAGTTAGTGTTGACCGAAGGCCATGCACCCAATAACAAAGTTATAACCTCTTCATGATGTATTTTCTATGGCCACCTTGTACGCACAGAAAATGAGGGGTCCAATAAGGGCAGTATTTCAGTCTGTGCAGTACACAGGGAACTTGTAACTGTTGTAAGGACACGCGTGGTGTTAGGGAACATTGAAATTGCCAACATGCCGTGATTGCATTCATTTTTCCTATGGGTATTGTATTCATTAGTACGGCGCCATGGGTGTCACATGCTACGGTAGTTGTGGCCAGGGCCTAGAGTCTTTGAAGCATGTCACACCCATGGATACACCCATAGTAATGCGTATCGATTGCCTGGTTGTGCGGAGTGTGTGCAGTCTTGGGGGCATGGCCGAAGGCCATGCACCCAACAGCAAAGCTATAACCTCTTCACTTACAAGCCCACATGGGTTTTATCTAGTGCGGTGGTTTTGGCCAAGATGTGTACTTTTGGGTATATGGTTGCAGGCTGTATGCCATACACCCAAGCATGCACCCAAAAGGAAACTTGTAAGCACTGGAGATATAAGCCACTTCACAACCATATATTGAAATGTATGGACATACACCTAAGATTTTAGGCCCTGCCCACAAACAGTGCAGCATGTCAGAGCTACAGAGACACGCCTAGTATTCAACATCAGTCAGGTGGCTGTGGGGAGGGTCTGCAGTCATGAGTGCATGGCCGCAGGCCATACACCAAACAGAACAGTTGTTTGTAGTGTACTTACAAGGCACAATGGGTGTGATATGGTGTGGTAGTGCATCACTTAGGCGGCTGTGGGGAGGGCTGCAATCATGGGTGCATGGCCGAAGGCCATTCCCCCAAAAGCACATTTGTATGTAGTGTATGGATGTCATATGGTGTGGTAGTAGCGGCCAGGATGCAGAGTATTTGAACAAAGTAATAAGCACTGCAGTTGTAAGCAACTCTGCATTTTATATACTGTACACCCATACATTGATAATTCTATGGCCTCAAAACTCACGTCTGACGTCTCAAACTACTGCACCATATCACAGCTATTGGTACACTTGTAATATGCAACATCTTTAAGATAGTTGTGGGGAGGGCGTACCATTTTGGGAGCATGACCAAAGGCCATGCTCCCAAAACCAACTTTGTACATAGTGAAATGACAAGGCACAATGGTTCCGATATGCTGTGGTGTTTCTGGCCAGGACCCACAGTCTTGACTGCATGCCCAAAGGCCATGCACCCAAGACTGAAGTCATAAGCAGTGGAGTTATAAGTGAAATGGGTGTGGTGTAATGCGCTAGTTGTGTGCATGCCCTAATGTCTTGGCTGCATGGCTGCAGACGATGGTGCCAACAGTAAATGTATAAGTAGCTAATTTACAAGGACCATGGTTTCGATATGCAGCAATGGTTGTGGCTAGGAACAATACTCTTTGTACTTTGGTCGTAAGGCGTAGGCCGTAGGTTACACACCGAAGATGCAAGGGCCAGCCTACAGCCATTGCAGCATATTACTACCATAGATTAGACGTGTAGATTCGCATGTGTAGAAAATGACTGCCAATATACTTACTCCTTACTTTGTTCAGAATCCACATATATTTTTTAAATGCCTTTCGTACTTGGCAGAAGTATCCCTTTTTTAATTTCTGTGATAAAAGAAAAAGTATGTTAGTCTTTGCATTTTATGAAAACTTACTACATTGCATAATAGACAGTTTATTCTTTTTTTACCCTCATATTTAGTTTACAAACCACTGTACTGTGCATTGTGCTCAGTTTCTGTGTTTGCTTTTCTAATCCTTGGGTCGGGGGAAAAATAATCCTTGTCGGATTTAAAAAAAAAACTTAATTTGCTATGGTACTAACTACTTGCTTGTTTCCTTTGAGTGTTTCTGATTAATGTTATGTTTGTTGCCTTCCTGCCGATTTTTAACAACAGTTAGATACCTGTAGGCATATTCTAACTGTGCATTTGTTCCTACAAATCTGTGAAATTCATTTATTTGTGTCGTTGTTATATCCTCTTGGGCAGGTAGATACCTATTGGCGTATTCTAACTGTTTGTAGTCTTTCACATAATTTTTTGGCAATCTTTAAGTACACATTATTTATTAAATTTTGGCTTAAAGAAGATTAAATCCGCATTTTTAAGATTAGCTGGCAATCTCTGCTTTAGAGTAATGGTGCTATCATTACATTCGAACCATCCACATTTCTTTTTAATGTATGCAGTGTAGTGACCTGCATTGGCTGTAGCTCCTGCATGGTAGATTATACCTATTGTTGTAAAGGTTTTCTTTCCAAGTGACACTTGACCGTGTGTGAATCCAGCCCGTTTGCAGTTGTTTTTGGTACCATCTGCATTATAACGTAGAAGCATAGGTATTATGTAGGCACTGTGTGATTGTATCAGTAAGGTGGAGCGATTGTCTGTATTGCAAATAGTACATAATCTGCCATGGTTTGCATTCTGTACAAGTTGCTGAAATGGAATGCTTTCACAATTTGGTATGGAAACATACACAAATCGCTCATTTGGGATTTCTTCCTGTATCACATTGCTACAGAGCGTGCATGTATGTTTCCACATGTACGAAATCTGGAAGATTTTCATTACAGTTATGCTTTTGTTTTCCAATTCTAATAGTAAGTACATTAGAAATTATTGTGGGTCTTCTTGTGAGTTCACAGTGAATCTCACCATTCCAGCACAGTCGTCCAATTCTTGCCGTATTCCATGAACACTGTATGTGTTGTCAGGATTGCTTGTTGCATTTCTATGAAGCACTAACATTTGCAAACACAATTGGTCTGTACTGTGCAAGTAAATATTGTTAACAATTGGTGGCAATTGAAATAGAATATTCATTGCTACATTTGCATAGCAACTTACCCCACTTTCATTTGCAAATTTGAATGGACCAGCTAGTTCTGTATCTGAGTGCATTTTTCAGAATTTCTGTTCCTTCTTTGCCGACGTCCCTGGTTTACATTCCCCAATAGCTTCTTTTCTTTTCTTTGAGGAATTTGCTATTGGATTCTGTTGCATTTCTGTTTCATTTAGTTTGCTTTTACCACGTTTTACTTTATCTGGAACAGGATATTGTTTCAGATGAGGGGTGTACAGTGAACGCAGTCTGTTGTATTCTAGAATGCAAGGAATATCAGCTTTGACTTTACTTGCATCAAAGTTCATTAGCAATAGAGCGTCAAGTGTACGTAAATGTGATAATTCTACATAGCTCATGCTTTCCTTAAAGACTGTGTTTCCTATTTCTATCAAGGCTTTGTCGAGGGTAAGACCTTGGGATTTATCAATGGTAACTGCATATGCAAGAGTTAGAGAAAATTGTTCTCTACGTACATACATGTCTTTGAAGAGAAGGAATCGAGCAATTGAGCGCCCTATCCTTTTCACCTCTGAAACTTTATCAAAGCGAATATTGACAAACTGAATGTTGCTGTCACATGGGTATGATTGAAAGCCAACAACTGTACCTAGTGCTCCATTAACTAGCCCTTGCTCGACGTCAAGGTTACGTTTAAGCATTACTGTACAATTTAAGGACAATTATTGTATTTTTTCCAACCCAGCTGTGTTGGAGTTTGAATTTTCTAAACTATTTAGTCTTGTTGTGGCTTGCTCACACATGGGTACTGTCATACCATGTACGTCTAGTTTGTCTGTGGCGCTAATTTCCATTACTGGTTGCATTTCTTTATTTAACATTGTTTCATTGAATTTGAAACAGCTTGCAAGATTGGCATTAAGGCCCTACAATTGACATTTTTGTGCGCTATTTGTTCCATAACATCAGTTGCACATGCATTATCGCCATAAAGTGCATGAATGTGCCGGTTTTTCAATACAACTTGTGCTTCTTGCAATAGTACACCAACTCTAATACTTTTTAAGATGTTGGCATAAGTGAGATCTGCAGATTGCCGCATGTTCTCAGTTAATTCTCTATATTGGAAATGTTGACAAAGGTTGACATTACCTATGCTACCAACAGTTTTCCTGCAGAGTTTGTGGCCTAAGGTTTTAAAATTAGGTTCAACTTTCACTGGTGTCAATTGTAGGAGATCCCCGAAAACAATAATGTGTTTCCCTGCAAAGAGTTCTTCGTTGTAACCTTTAAGTACTTTTTGCAATCTGAGGTGAATCAAAGCCAATATTAGGTGGAGACCATGCTCACTTCATCTATTAGTAGCATTTTCATTTGTTTTAATACTCTGCGTAATTCCATTGCAGCTTCTGCAGAAAATTTGTAATAGTCTAATTTATTTTGATGCTCTACTGGAAGCAGTAGTAATCAGTGTAAAGTGACACCGCCTACGTTGTAGGCAGCTGAACCTGTGGGGGCCGTTACAACACCTGACAATTTGTTGTTTGTCAATTGTTGAAGGAACTTGCTGATGATTTTGATTAAGAATGTTTTCCCTGATCCAGCTTCACCACTCACATACAGCAGTATAGGTTTGTAATTTTGGCAGGACATTCTTTATTTTCGTGTTGTACACCATGTACAATTTGTTTTGTTACGTCTTCATAAATGGTGCGCTGATCTTTGTTAAGTTTTGCTTGTTGTACATTTAAGTCTTCTGTATCTTCTTGATACTGATACATGGTGTTTTCTACTTCTGCTATAGCTACTTCAGCCTAATTTGCTATTAGTGGTTGTCCTAGTGGTTCTTGACTTCCTGTTACAGAAGGTTGACTACTGTCGGAAAAGTCCTTATCTAGTTGGAACAACTGAACAATGAGTGTACCCTTACTAATTCTGTTTTAAACCACAGAAATTTAAGGTGGACTGGTAGAGTTAGTTACTAGACCTAGCCACTGAGGTATTATTGAGAAAGGAGTAGGTTTCTTGATTCTAGAAATTCTCAGGATGAGTCAGCTGCTAAATGCATATCACCACCCACTACTTCGTTATACAGGGTGTTTCTAGAGATTATTTCTAAACAAAAGAAGGAACTGTGAATCAGAAAAAAGATTTGTAAAAAGATGCAATCATGTATTTTCAATACTTAAATGAAGGAAAAAAGAAATTCACATAGTACACATAATTAGGTACTTTTCAGGTGATCAACAGAATTGCAAACAGATTGTTAAAGAAAATGCATATAACAAAACAAAACAAAACAAAACAAAAAGGCAGTGCTTCGTGGTTAAATCACTAAAAAAGTGGTATTCTTAAGAGGGGATTCGAATACATGTGCAAAGTTCAGTGAATCCGTTGCATCATTCATCCCCACTTGGATGCTTTAGTTTATCCTTGGTATAGCAGAGTTATTCAAATAGGAAAATCAATGAAGTTTGCAGGGTCATTAGATACAAGATATCTAATCTCTGCCTTGACGTGGTAAGGTATTGTTTAGACACAAAAGTCCAAAAGAACAGGAGTGCAGTTTTACTGGTGTTTCCTGTGTTCTTCACGTTTTTTTGCGGCGGTGTACAGAAGTAAGTCCACCTTCATCAGGGCTCCTAATCAGGGACCCTGTAGGGGTGACATGGATGTATGGTAAGTGGGGTTAGTGCTGCGGATGCCCGTAGTATTAGGGCACTGTTTATACTAATTGATTCTCATAGCGACCGGTCAGGACACTTACCTGCCGGTGCTTGTAATCCCAAGTGCATGGGTTCTCCCCACACAGAAAGGAGGTGCCAGATGCCAGGACCAATTTTGTAGGTGACAGGAAGTCTGTCAAGCTTCACAGTCAGTGCAGAGGTTCACAGAAGGGTTTTTCTACAAAAGGTTTCAGAGAAGAATAGGGTCAAATGAGATAAGTGCCAGGGTCTCAAATGGGGTTGTGCAAACAGCACAATAGCTTGATGCAGAACATAGAGAGTACCCGTTTCCATTTAGTTAGAAGGGAACTAGTACTTGAGGGATTCAGGAAGCAGTGACAGGAAGCCGTGTGCAGCAAGTGTTGGCAATGCCAGGTGTTAATTTCGTTCCTTGCAGTAAACTCCTAAACAGGGAGCAAGCACAGAAAACCACAGCCATGTTTATGTGCAGATGGTAGTGTACTCCCATATTCAAATGGTTAAACAGTATTTAAGTTAGGAATTTATATTGTGGAGAACGTACCGAAAGAAATTAGGTGCAAAGCATTGTTGATATTGATTATAGTAAAACGTATGCTTAATGCTTTTAGTCTAAAGTGAAGCTAAAAGAGAGCGAAGTGAGACCAACATAGTGCTAAACTGCAGAGTTGTGACATGAATAAGATAGGTAGCCGAGGCGTTTGTTACTTGTAATGAGAAAATGCCAAGGTTTACCTCATACTCTGTTTTAAAAGTATGTATGCAGTCTGTGCTTATAATGCACGGCAGGCTGGGCAGTTGATTTGAGGGAGGGGGAAGCTCGGCCAGACACGCACACACTGACTAGCCCGTGGGGCCGGGCTATCAAATGTGCGCGCGCAGCAGCGAGACCCCCAGGTTTACCTTGCTCAACTCTGCAAACAGGAAAGCAGCTGCGTCAGTGAGCTGGGCGGGCAAATCAATCGCGATGTCTCGCCTCGGGAGTAGCGATAGACAGTGTGCGCGCTCAGTGTCAGCCAAGCATAAAGCTTGTTACTTGTTACTATGGAAATGACGCATGCACACTTGTCATTTTTGTCATGTTGATGCGCGTTGTCATAGTGATCGCGCGTGCTGGAGGCTGCCGCGTCTACACAAGCTTACTGGGGACAGAGCCCGGGATATGTCAATGTGCCTGCTGCCTATTTTACGTGAGTGCAGAACTCAGGGTATGCCAATACGCACACTGCCATTTAATAAAAGCAGGTGGCAAGGCCAGCAGGATCCATATTGAGTCAAAAAAGGATGCTGCTCAGTGGTGTTGGGAGGCGGCATCTCGGGCATTTAAAGTGAATATTAAATCAATTACATATGTGGGATGAAAAGATCATGAATTTGGGATGCCCCGTTGGGTGCAGGCGTGGAACGGGACTATATGTGGAACCTGGTCACTTGTATGTAGAGACTGTAACTGCCCACCTTGCATGTTGTATGTGGATACAGGGGCACTAAACATTAATATGGCAAAATAGTTCTCCATGATGTTGAACTTGTGTTAAAGCACTTATAGTACAGGTTGAAAGATCTCATTCTGGCCATGGTGGTAGGTGTCGAGCCTGTGTATCCATTGTGCCTCTTTTCTGAGGAGGCTATGTTGGATGTCAGGACCTTCCTTGATTTTCTCAACCACCCACCAAAAGATGTTATTCGGGGTGTGATTGGCAGTCAAAAAATGTTCCACCAAAGGCGCTGATATATTTTTGCATCAAATTTTTGACCTGTGTTCTGATATTCTGGTGTTGATTGCTCGTGTGGTTTGACCAACGTATCGGAGGCCACAAGGGCATTTAATGCAATAAATAATGTTCTGGCTCTCACAATTGGTAAGGTCCCTAAGAGTCCATTTGCGCGTTCCAATTTGGAATGAGCTCATCTTCTTTGTAAATTGGCAGGCAACGCAGTTACCGCAGGGGTAGTGGCCTTGTATGGGTCTTAGGGTGCGAGTGTCATTTTTGATTGGTTGGAACAGGGAGTGTACAAGATGTTCTCTGATGTTTTTAACACGTTTATAGGAAAATCTTGGAGTTGGATCCTCCGGTAAATTCAAACGTGCAATGTGCCAGTGCTTATTAATTATTTTCTTGATTTTCGAGGTATGAGTTCCAAAGGTGACTACACAAGTCAGACGATCTTCTTTAGAGTCTGTGTTGTCTTGTTGTAATTGGAGAAGTGTGTCTCTGTTGCTATTTCGCGCTCGCTTGTTGGCTTGGTCTAGCTGTTTTTTGGGGTATCCTCTCGCTAGTAGTCGTGTGGATAGGCTCTCTGCGTTTCACTTGTAGTCATCAGAAGAAGTACATTTGCTGCGTATTCGTAAATATTGTCCGTATGGTAGGTTATCTTTGGTATGAGCCGGATGATTGCTGGCATAGTGTAGTAGGGTGTTACGGGCTGTTTTGTGATATAGATCACATATTTGTTTGCCATCTTTGGGGCATATTGATAAATCCAGAAATTTAATTTCAGAATTACTTTGGTCAATGGTGAACTGAATATCAGAGTTACAGATGTTCAACCAGGTCCAAAAAGTAGTGAGTTCAGATAGGGTACCGGTCCAGACAAAAATGACATCGTCAATGTATCGGTGCCAATGACTAATTTGGGATTGCCAGTTGTTGAGGTTGGAGAATACATAGTCCCTCTCAAATTTGGCCATAAAGACAATTGCCAAACTTGTGGCAAAGGCTGCACAGATGGCAGTGCCCTTCGTCTGCAAGTATGTGGAATTATCAAAAGTGAAAATGTTTCGACGGAGCACTATAGTCATTAGCTCCAGAATAAAATTTGCAGGAGTCCTGGTTGTTGGGGGGGTCGGAGGTTAGCCATTCCCTAATGCATTCAATTGCTTCTTCCTGGGGGATACTGGTATAGAGGGATTTGATGTCCATGCTTACCAGGAACTGTTCTGTTGGATTAAATTCCAAGCCCTCAAATATGGTAATGGTGTGTGTTGTGTCCCGAAGATAGGTAGGGGTATTGGTACTGATGGGTTGCAAGAAAAAAATCAACAAATTTACATAGTGGTTCGATGATTGACCCACAGCCCGAAACTATTGGGCATCCCGGTGGATTGACAGGGTCCTTGTGTATTTTTGGCAGTGTGTAAAAGCATGGAGTTCTTCCCGTTGGTCTTATAAGGAACTCTGCCTATTTTTTAGAGATCCAGTCGCGTTGTAATGCCAAGTTGACGGATTCAGATATTTCTTGTGATATTTCCTGGGTTGGGTCTTTTCGGAGTACTCTATAGCTGTCTTGGTCATGAAGTAATGCCAGCACCATGTTCTTGTATTGGTTAGTGGTCATGATCACTAGTGCACCGCCTTTATTAGAAGGTTTGATGATGATATTCTTATTGTTTTGGAACAATGTCAAGGCTTGTTTTTCAGGTAGGGTTAAATTATCTCTGATTTTTGTGGTTCTAGTTTGTAGTCGGGCAAAATCTTCTAGAATGCATCTTTCGAAGGTTATAAGTTTGTTTGGTATTTGGCTTTCTGAGGGGGTAAAAGACAATGGGTTATGTAAGCCAGTGTCCTCTTCTGTTTCCTTTGACGCTAAATTGTGTTCGTGGAAGAAAGTCCGTAATCTTACTTTTCTTAAGAAGGTTCGGATCTCCATTTTGGAGTCGTACCAGTCTGTCTGGGTTGTCGGTACGAATGAAAGACTTTTCGTAAGCACCGAGGTCTCAGCCTTTGAAAGTGTGATTTTTGCTAGATTAAAAATCGGAATTGTTTCAGAGTCTTCAGTTGGGTTTAATATCTCTGCCGGCGGCGCTGGGGGCATTGGTTTATTCTTCCTCTGCGTTGTTGGAGCCCCCATTGCGGTAGACCCCATTGGAAGTTGCCAAATCCCCCACCCACTAAAAAAGGAAAAAAGGAAGGACCGGGATATGCAAAGTTTGTTGGTGGTGGGCCCTGTTGTTGTTGTTGTCTGGATTGGTCGTCAGAGGATGACCCACTGCTCGAGCCTGAGAAGGTTACCCATCTTCGGCGGTTCCTCTGAGTGCCTGATCCTGGAGGGCCTTGAAATGATCCCTGATTTAAGTTATTAATGTAGTTGTCCGAAATATATGGATAGACAACTTCCAATTTGAACTCTTTGATGTCTTTCTGGAGTTTCTTTGTTTTTCGATTAAGAGTTGTGGTTTTGAAGTCATCAAATTGTTTGTTGATATCTGACAACAGATTCCTGGCGTTGGCAATAGCAGTATTGGTAATGAAGCTGGTTTCTTCTAGGTCAAGGTCTTTTTGAATCCGGGTGGCGATTCGTTGTGCAGTATTGATAGTTAATACCATGAGATCACGGCTGCACTTAGTCGCTACGCAGCTAAAATTGGTCACGCATTCTTTATCGTCTAAGAAGAGACAGGGAGTATTTCTAATGATAAGCCCACTGAGGATAATACTAGCTCTCAAATAATCTCTTAGAAAGTGAGCATGAAGTTCTGTATTGGTTGCGCGTGGGAGGGGAAGGAGATTGTCACCTAAAGGGGCAAAGAAAGAAGGACCATTGAGGGTATCTTGGATCTGTTGGTCGGTGAAGCTCAGTGTTGCACTCTCAGCCATACCCAGAAGTGGAGTAAAGCAGAAAAGTGAATCTTGGTTAAAAATTGGTTGTTGGTCAGTGGGCTGGCGCCCCTGTGCAGGGGTGAACCAGGCGATACTATACTTGGGAGAGAATATAAGGGTTGGTTTAGAGAGTGATGGACAATTGGTAGTGGAATATGTATCCAAATCCTATCAGTATTAAGAAAAACCCTAAGCAACAAGGTTGCCCGAAAATGGTAACAAGGAAACCCTGCTTGGGGTTAATAGGGGATGGCCTGTCAAGGAAGGGTACTGGGCCAAAATATGGAACAACTGAACAATGAGTGTACCCTTACTAATTCTGTTTTAAACCACATAAATTTAAGGTGGACAGGTAGCGTTAGTTACTAGACCTAGCCACTGAGGTATTATTGAGAAAGGAGTAGGTTTCTTGATTCTAGAAATCCTCAGGATGAGTCAGCCGCTAAATGCATATCACCACCCACTACTTCGTTATAGAGGGTGTTTCTAGAGATTATTTCTAAACACAAAAGGAACTGTGAATCAGCAAAAAGATTTGTAAAAAGGTGCAATCATGTACTTTCAATACTTAAATGAAGGAAAAAAGAAACTCACATAGCACATATAATTAGGTACTTTTCAGGTGATCAACAGAATTGCAAACAGATTGTTAAAGAAAATGCATATAACTCTACCTGTCCACCTTAAATTTCTGTGGTTTAAACAGAATTAGTAAGGGTACACTCATTGTTCAGTTGTTCCATATTTTGGCTCAGTACCCTTCCTTGACAGGCCATCCCCTATTAACCCCAATTGGGGTTTCCTTCTTATCTAGTTGGGCCTGAAGTTCTTCTTCCTGTTGCTGCTCATTGTGTAACATTGTTTTGTACTGCGTAAAGTTAACATCGGTGATAGCGCTTTCATTTGCTTTGAAAGCATCTTCATAGCAGTCATAGTTTTCTAGTATGTCTTCCTCTTTTCTCCATGGTTTGAAAAGTTGTAACAGAGACATGTAATATAGTTCTTTCTGTTGAGGAGTTTTTAATGACAATTTTACATGATTAATTAAGCTTCATTTGGTAAGTTTCACTAAGCTCCCTTCACAATCGGTCACTCTATATCTACGTTTGCTTTCATCGGGTTTTACATTATTATTGTATGCAAAGTTTTGAGCTATGTGGTATAGACACATGCTTTCCAAAGTGCTACTCCTGTTCAGATAGTATGTGTCCAGTAAATTGTTTTTTAGAATGTCTTGGCTGTTGGGGTCATTTCTGGCAATTATTTCTATGTCCTCATATGATTTCAGCACTCTTTTTCTAGATTTTGCAGGACCAAGGCTTAGCCATACTATATTGTCTGATTTTCCATACAAAGCAGTACCGGTTAAACTATCTGCTGCTTCATAGACGCCACATTCTCTATGAGAGAGTATTTTTATGCCTAGGCTGTACAATTTCTGTGATAATGTTTTGTCTGATGCTAGGTCATCCCAGAGCTCTTGAAGCTCTGTTTTTTCTGCTTTTGTTAAGTAGGCTGTAACATATCGTGCAACAGCAGTTGAATTGTCTGCAACGTACTGCACATCTATGTTTGCATTCCATAAGAGGGCAATGATTGCATTGTAATCATTGATATATTTTGATTCTTCCCTTCTTTTTATGTAATACGTGTTCTTAGGTGATTTACCTTTAAAACTATGTCGAACTGAAGACATGAAGTTGTTTACTTCACTTGTTTCTGTAACTGGTCTAGGGAAACCAAAGCGGCATTTGGTGTAGTATTTACCTTTGTTTTTGTATTTGCGGTGACAATATTTGCCACATTTGTGTCTTTGAAATTGTAAAATCTTCCCATGCAGCTTACTATGTGTCTGTTGTGAAGGGATTTCATAAGTGACATATTTTTGGATAAACTGCAAAACAGTGCTATCACTGTCGTGACCAAATTTCGGTGCACCTTTGATCCATAACAGCATGTGAATATGAGGTGCTCCTCTCACTTGATATTCTTTTCTCCAAAAGAAGTGTTGCACTTCTCCAAGGGGAGGAACATTTTTATTGCAAATAAAGTGCAGCATGGCAATGAAACGATGATGGAAATATCTTGACACATTAACTGGATCTAGAGAGCAAAGTTCTCCAGGTGCTAATATATCTATGTTGTTTTTGTTGCTATTTGCTATGCGTAGGAACTCATGTAAATCTTCCAATGCATATTCTGCACAACTTAGCGTAACAAACCATGTCAGTGGTCCAAGGTTTCTGATCATACAACGCACGTCTCTGTGCCGTCGGAACCAGTATTCCTTTGTACCATGCATGTTTGCAAACAAATGTGTTATACTTGATTGTAAAACCTCATCTTTTTCCTGTACTTTTTGTATTAACTGCGTAGCTGACATATTTTGAAAGTGGGTTCCAGATTTCAAAATGTGTGCAACTCCGTAACATAGTGTTGCTAATTCACTTTCATAGAGTAGGTGGAATATGTATTCCACATTTTGTCTAAATCTGGGATCTTGCAAATACATTCATAATGAGCGGTATTCTGATGCCCCAATCTGAGTGGGTCTATCATTGTATCTTCCACCTTTGCCAGTAGGAAATAGCAGTGGAAAAGCACGTGCTTCTATACTTTTTTCCCATATACTCATTGGTGACCCTTTGGTTTGTCGCATTTGGTAGGTTTCTAGTGCATCATCTATGCTTACATTGGAATGCAATGGATGAATTGTGTAATGGTGCAAAACAGTGGATACCTACCAGGATCCAGAAGTTCGAATTGTCCAGTTTCTGAAGGCTCTTGAATTATTTCAGTTGTTTCCCTTAAGCTTTCATCAATATTTATGTCCTTGTAGTACTCATTATTGTCTTTTAGATATTGCAATACTTGTCTAACTTTATATAAATCCACCAGTTGTTGCCAAATTTTTTTGTCCTTTGTTGGTACACCATTTACCAAGACTATTAAAGAATGCTCTATTGAACGTTGCACTCCTAGAGTGTGTACATTTTCCGTTAGATCTAATGGCAAATAAACTACTTTGCCACAAATGCCTTTCACCAATTCAGAGGAAGGTAATTTTGCTGTTTTTGGATGAAGGCATATAATTGCTTGAAATGGGTGAACTGTTTGAATTATTATGCTCTCATACAAATTGAGTTGTTGCAGGATTTTTAGTAGTGGGAACAATTCCAAATTATTTGTAATAGCATGTGAAGGAGTGTGGTTGTTGTCTAATTTTGTAGTACAGTAACTGCAACATATTAGGCGTTCAGTTAGTTCATATTTGTTTTCTGCTAAAAGGTAGAGAGCTAATTCAAACCATTTAGAATCTTCATTGTCTTCTATTTTATATGCTATGTCTACATTTTTTGTGTTCCTTTTGTAAAACGTTCTGCGGCAACACACACACACACATGGTTTGGTACTTCAGCCGATGACCTTTTAAATTTTACTCTTTATTTTCTGTATGTGTGTAATAGAAGGTTGCTATGTGCAGAATTGCTGCTACCATGTTCTAAAACTATTGCATTTTGTAAGTGGCTTTCACTTCCAAAATACTTTCTCTGAATACGGTCATTTTCTTCTTGTAAGTATTTGGGTGTACCATGCAGAAGAGTGTTATTTAAATTGCCTAATTCTGAAGCTGGACTTTTTGCATAGTATATTTTATACACTAGATTTCTTACATTTGAATGATGTATTGATATCCTTTTGATATCATGGAAGGTGTTTATGCAAATAGGCCCAGAAATGCAGTCTAATGAATGTCCTTGTAGTCCTGTTGAAAAAAAGAAGGCATACTTTGGTCTGTTGTACAATGTATGTGTGCATGTGTGCATGAGTCTGATGGGGAAGCTCTTTGTCATGGTGTGTGAATGTGCATTTGACTCTTGCAATGATTTGGTAGGGCTATTTTACTGTTTGTATACTACTACACTGTGCTTCAGATGAGATTACAAAGTGGGCTAGTGGTGACGAGAAGCATTATTAATAAACGAAATGCTATAAACTTGCAACAGCAACTTCTTTTCTAAATCTAACCTTCTAAGGATTACGTATGTTATTTGAGTTCCAAACACACAGGGATTTGTGAGCCATTCTGCCTGTTATTCTTTGTTCAATAAATGGATATTTGTAGGTAGAATGGTTCAGAAATCAATGTTTGCTTTGGTGCCCAAATTAAACAAATAACTCACGCAGCCTCTTTGAGGAGTAGTTACAATATGAAGGTAGTACTGTACTTACTTTTATTTGCAAAATGACCAGGTTTCTTCGGATGTGTCGTCTGCAGTGTAGATGCTGTTGATTCTCAGGAGAATAGTCTTCACTGCGATTCAAAAAAACAAAATTAATTACTTTGTGTGTTTACAGCAGTGCTGATACTGCACACATTAATTGTGCATCGTTCGTTAGAGCATTCTCCTTTCATATTTGAACCCAGTGCATGTTCGCATTTCACTTCACTCTGTGCATGCTTTGCATGGTATTTGCAATATGTTACTTGCAAGTCCTTCAAAATTGCTAACATTTTAAAGGTTATGAAAATGTCTTGTTTTTTACAACGTGTACTATCTATAGGAGAGAGGTTTGTAAGCGATCGGGCATAGTAGTAGATGGGAAAAATGTTCTACTTGCAATTTAAAAGCACAATGTCGAAAAACCGGGAGACCCTCAGAGGGAGATGTCACCACAACAATCGGGAGCGCTTACTTTTGTCATACGATTACATTGCAAGTAGCATTACTGTAGGCCGTACAAAGTACACAACTCCAACATTTTCTAGTACAAAATCGAGTTTCGCCCTAAATAGGCATGCTTGCAACGTATGTATAGGTTATGCGGAAGACAGTAAGAAGTTGTGCGGTTTGTCAATGATAAATCGGACATCTTGCACTTAAAAGGGGAGCGTTGGTATGTATTGCCTATGCACATTTAGCAGCATTAATTTGTTTTAAATTAAATCATAAAGGTTGCACATGTTCTCTGATTAAAATATACATACCTGTACTCTATACTCATGCATGTGCGCATGCATGGAGCTGTATGTAGAAATTTGCACCACTTGCACAGTAGCTTCTGAAGTAGGTGCTTTGCAATGATATGCGACTTCCATTCAGAATTATCGACAGTAATTTTGAAGTGCGCAATGTTGATGACGGAGTTAGATTTAGCGATTTTCAATGTGATTGGTGGATGGTTATGTGACTGCTTTGTTGTGTCCAATGAGGGACTCGATTTGCTACTGCTGTGTAAAGGGTGAAAGGACTGGTTAAGAGTTACGTGCCGCACGTAGGCAATGCTTGTCCGCGGGTAGGGCGTGTCACATACGGGTTTCTACAGCAAATCCTGCATGGAAAGGAGACTGTAGGCATCAGCCAATCAGATGTTCACATTACTCTTTTGTGTCGAAAGACGCTGCGTACACTGAAGATGGCAGAGGTGGAGAGGGTCAGGGTTTTGGTGCTTGGAGACGTTTTTGTCCATGGCTTACAACATTATGCAGAGAGTAGGCATGTGGCACACCATTTCGATGTGAGAGGAGTGGAGGTGGTGTGGAACGCTGAGACTGATGCTAATGTTGCGACAATTCTGCAAGTTTGCAGAGACATACGTACAATGACCTCTCCTCATGTGGTAATTTTGCACTACGGTGCTTGCCATTTGGGCTACGTGACTGTATGTACTTTGTTGGCATATTTGGGACAGTTGGTTCAAGCACTCATGAACATCTTTCCAACTGCGAAGTCATTTTTTCTGGTTTACTCCCTAGAGTAAAATGGGACAACAATTCTTTTTTCTGTCCAGATCAAAGTATTGGGAGGTGTATCATTAATCGCAGCATGCATGCTTTTATGTTACGCGCTGGTATGTTTTTCTGCAGCCACGAAAACATTGTTCCAAGTAATGCGGATTACTTTGAAGCAGATGGTGTTGCGCTATCTTCTTTGGGAAATGCAATGTTCTTTTGGAATGTAAGGCTTGCTTTAGAGAATGCTCTGTAATGGTTGTAGGAGTAAAGTAAGGACAAAAAATACCAAAAAATAAACAAAATAACAGATGTCTGTAAGGTTCAAAAACAAAAAAAACCGTCTCTTTTCAGAGCCCACCTTAAAGGGGAAAAAGGGGAATAATACTTTAATGTACTGTCGTCACGCTCTGATCCTATACATGTCTGCGGACGTGGCGGTAGTTTGCAGCCAGCGTATATCACCAACGGCAATTCTGGGATGGAGACGCATGCAAATGAAAATGAGCGGAGTAAGGGATTGGCCAATAAAGTTCAGTGGGTGTGTTCTGAATGGTGAGATTTAGTAAGATTGTCTTCTCCCTGACAGGAGACCACACAGCCATGGCTTTGCGTGCTCGCAAACAGATTATCTGGATTTTGGGAGACTCATGGATACATTGGTTGAAGGTGCATGCAGAAAGCAGCAGTTTATCTGCAGATCTCGGATTTCCTCATGTGGAAGTGCACTGGCATGGCGTGCGTGGCATGAGGTGGCTGGACATGGTACCTCTCTGTGTTACTTTACTGACAGAGTGTCCTCCAGATATACTTATTATTCATTGCGGAGGAAACAGTTCAGGCCATGTCTCTGGCATTTCTTTGCAATTTGCAATGAAGGAAGGACTTGCAAAGGGTCATGGACATGTTTGCAAATTGTCAAATACTTTTTTCCCGTATTGCACAAAGACAAATATGGCTGTGTTCTTCTGCTTTTGGACCACAAATGGAGAAAGCGAGACGCAATGTGAATAAGGCTATTTGTGCCTTTTTAAGAGATGTTGGCATGTCCTCATTCCACAATGAAAACATTTTGTTTCGCAGCTCTTTCATTTTTCGCAGAGATGGAGTCCATCTCACATATGCTGGCAATCAGATTTTTCTTCGCAATGTATAAAATGCATTGCAACCTCTTTTGGATTCACAATAACCTATGTGACAATCTGTTTTCTCCAATCCACAGTTTTTGACCCACACAACACATCACCGAAAGGCTCTTTTCAGAGCCACCACTTACTCCCAGCGTACACTTCATTGTGTTTGCTCCGTTTGCACCCTCCTTTTTTTTTCCCTACGACTGACCGCAAACTTTTCCACAACTCCATGGGGGTCTACAACAGTCACTTCATAGTTCTATTGTTAAACTGAGAAAGGCGGCTCTGAAAATAGCCTTTTCTGTAATTTTTGTTGTTTTCACGTTATTTGCTCCTCAGCACACGACACATTAGGAGAGGAGGCCAAAGGAGGGTAAGGAAGGGACACCAGCCACGGGGATAAGAAAGGGCAAGTGGACAGAGAAAGATATAGGGTGAGCTTCACTTAGGTAAGGAGCAGATCTTCTGGTGCCCCGTGACCGAAGCCTCAAAAGCACTTCAAAAACTCTCCCCCCTGCAGAGTACTACGTCACAATACATACACACTATTGTCACCTTTGAAAGGTAAGGGTCAACAGCATTGTGAATGGCTTGTGAGGCAGCTGGAGCGAGGCGCTCCCCCACAGGAGTGTCTCTTGTGGTGGGAGGATCAGACTCGGAGGATGCTGTGGAGGAACTCAATCGACTACGCTTGTCACATGGCACCACCTTGCGAATGTCCACAGTGTGGAACGAAGTGAGGTGCCGCTTCATGGTTGTCGTACCAAAGCTGTACGCACCAAATCTCCCGCGAATCAGCACCACCTAACACTGGTTACACCTCACCAGGTTTGCTCGTGCTTTTCGTTACGTTCCCATAAATGGAAAACAACCGCCACACCCACGACTACCGGCGAGTGCTCCTAGTGCGGAGTTCCTCCACCTCATTCTCTTCCTCCTCTTCTTCATCGCTCTCTACATCCTCACCCGTATATCTCTCTTGCAGGCCCTTGGGGAGGTGGTGGTGGTGGCGGGTTTTGGGGTGGTGCAGAGGCTAATGAACCAACAGCAGCCATGGAAGCCACACCGATTACTTTCCTTTTGGTCACAACAGCAGTAAAGGCAGTACACATCAATCTGCTATAGCTAGAAGGACAATGAAGATGTGCTCGGGGTGTGGCCATTTATAGGGGTGGAGGGGTGCGCCTCGTGACCGTCTTCATCACTGCAAAGCGGTACGAAAATTTTACACAACAAGTCCTCAGGTAAGTTATTGTCTGGGATATGTGAAATTATATTTTTACACTCTACAATATTTTGCCTTGTGTCTACAAGTTCTTTTGTACTGCTGCGGAAGCACACAATGACGTCCTGAACACATCCGTGACAGAAATGGGAGTCTGCTGCACAGCAAATGCAGAGTAACAAACTTGCGCATGCGCGCAAGTGTCCTACGGACAGTGTTTGGGTTCTCAAACTAATTCAAAGTGCGACACAAGTGAGACAGACATTTAGGGACAGGTGCGATGTTCGCTATACTTACGGTTGTACTGCGCATGTGCATACATGATATGCTCACTGTACGGACAGGTCCAGTGTCCTTAGGACAACTCCATTTTGTTTGACTATGAACTTGCCGGCCACCGCGCTTGTTCTACGGACGCCACCATTTTGGCTGCGGACGATACAGACAGGTATACTGTCCTTAACACACTCCCATTTTGCTCATTTACAACCATCCCGGACACCTGGTGTGTTCTACGAACATTTTTCATCTCGTTTGTAAGCGGCCCAGCGAGGTATAATGTCCTTAGGACGCCCCTTTCTGTTTATGTACGCACAACTTGAACAGATGTTGCGGTCAAACATCAACTCCATCTTACTTGAATTTAGTAAGGGTAGGTGTACTGTCTTTACAACACCCACATTCCTTTCTTGCGGATAGATCGAACAGGCGCGCTGTTCGCGAACATTTTAAGTCTTTTAAAAAAAAGAAATCCTCAAACTCTATAACTACAACTATTATACAAAAACATTCCAAACACACACACACACACACACACACACACACTTCAATCCAAAGAAATAGCGGGGGAAGCAGATACTGACACAAATATAGGGGAATCAGGATTCAACACGGGCTGGTTATGAGGAGAAGATTTGTGAGGGGAAGAAGGGATGGATGCTTCGTCAAAACGTCTATTTTCTTCTTGGAGGTTTGGGGATTGTTCACTAGGGAATGAAGAAGCAGGGCAGGTACAGGTGGGACAATGGTAACGTACTTTTCCTCTCACACAGTCCTCCACAAACTCCCTTAAACTTTTCAAATTGTCATTCAGTACATCCATTTTCTGCTCAATCCTTTTCATCCTGTCTTCTGTCTCGTTTGTTAGCTTTTCTTCTTTTCTTTCATGGTCTGTACAAAAAAAATATACATATGTTAAATGCCTATAAAATACTGATCAGTATTTTGCCTATGCAGAGCAGTGTGTACCATTATTGTCGCTGTCTTCAGACATTTCACTATGCGGGAAATTCTCCTCCAGCCACTCCAAACTACTAGCCATTTCTGTGTCAAAACAACAGAAAGAAATTATTATTTCTGCACCACATACCAACAAAAATTACCCACACATACAAAAAATTACCTTCACTCACTATTTTGATGTAATTTCCCTTCGTCCTACTGGGTCTGTCCACTGTCGGTCCAGGCTGAAGAGTTTCTGTGAAGTGATTACGATGGAGGCATCCTTTGTTTTGTTTATGATACCATCCACTTCATTCTACATGGTTATTAAATGTGTTGTTTTCATTTCACACCTTTAGGTTTCCATATTTACTTATTACTACTTATAATGTCTTTATATCCTTCTTCTACGTTGCACATTTTTTGTGTAAGACAATATTACATTTTCAGATACTCCCTGCCTCTTTGGGTAATGTTGATCCCGTCCGCCCCCGTCCGCAAACAGGCGCTCAATCCGTCCCTTTCTAATATCAACAGGGAGGGGTTCTGTATGTTCTATGTTAAATGTATATCAAGTATGTACATTATAGTACATATCTCCCACAATCACATGATGACAGTGTATATTCAGCACAACAACTGCATTGACACAATGTTATGATTAAGTTCGCCTTCCAAAAACCTGTAAAATCCACTACAAAAAAAACTTTGTTGAGGGGACGTTATTGTTAAGTTGCCCTACCAAAAACCTGTGCACTTCACTAAAAAAACTTTTCAAACGTCCCATTATGGTTCAAAGTAAAACCGAAAAACCCCTGAAATTCGCCAGTTATGGTAAACTAAGCCCCCATAACTTTCATCACCACTGTGCACTGCTAACACCCAGAACATGAAAGATGGCATCACAAATGTCATTGATGACATCACAGACGACATCACATGTTTAGCCCCTTTGTTTTCATTCCCTGCCACATATATATTTATATGTACATTCAGTAAAAAAAAATTGTTAAATGGATGTTATGTTAATGTTAATGTTAAAGGATATGTACCGCGCACTATCACCACCGGAATGGTCCCCTGTCGCTCTGGCGGCTCTGAAAAAGGGAAGGGGGGGTGAGTTAGTGGGAATAGGCTGGAAAAGTGCAAGAGAGCAGTGATGTGCTGTTGGCAGCCTCAGCCCGGTGGGTCCGTTGGCTGGGCTTGGGGTGTATAACGGTCGGTAGTCATCGTGTGCTGTTGTGTGAGTCTATGGGGGTCATTACGACCCAGGCGCTAAGTACGCCAACTTTACCACCATGGTGTAAACTACATTTACACCATGGTGGATGGCGGATTTACCGCCCCATTCCAAGGTGAGTGGGAGGTAAATCCCCATTTCCCATTTTCCCTTCCCCATTCCCATTTTTGCCCCATAGGGCATAATGGGAGTGGGGAAGGCGCTAATTACGCCACCGTAAATTACGGTGGCGTAATTAGCATCATGGCGGGTTAGCGCCATGGATTTTAACGGCTGCTAAAAGCAGCCGTTAAAATCAGAATAGGCGTTAAGGGTTAACGACGGCGTTAACCCTTAACGCCTGGGTCGTAATGAGGCCCTGTGTGTGGTTTGTTTTGTTGTTGCAGTGTAGTGAAGTTTGTGCGGATTGTTGTGTTGGAGGTTTGTGGTTGTGTTTGGTTAGAGTTTGAGAGGTGTATGCAGAGGGTTGAAACTGTTAGTGGATTGGTTAATTGGCATTGCTGTCATTGCAATTATGTCTGGGTGTGATGCTTACTATCATTCACTATTCCATATGAGTGGGGCATTTGCTAATCTTCAATATCCTATCTAGATGCAAGGTAGGCTATTGATAACGTTACATCTAAGTGTGGCGCATGCTAACATTCACATTTCTATCCGGGTGCGACGCTGGTTAAAGTTAAGAGTTCCATCTAAGTGTGGGACATGCTAATATTCAAAATTTCATTTAAGTGAGGCACATGCTAGCATTAACAATCCTTTCTAGATGCGGCGCAGGCTAGAGTTAAGAATTCCATCTAAGTGTGGCACATGCTGGCATTCATAATCCTATCTAGATGCAACGCAGGCTAGAGTTAAGAATTCCATCTAAGTGTGGGACATGCTGGCATTCATAATCCTATCTAGATGCGACTCAGGCTAGAGTTAAGAATTCCATCTAAGTGTGGGACATGCTAACATTCACAATTTCATTTAAGTGAGGCACATGCTAGCATTCACAATCCTCTCTAGATGCGACACAGGTTAGAGTTAAGAATTCTAACTACGTGTGGCATAAGGGAACATTGTTACATCTGTCTAGACGTGATGCATGCCGATCTTCACAGTCCTCTCTAGGTGTGGCACTTGTTGACATTGGCAGGTATATTAGTATGTAATGCAAGGCAACATTTACAGTCCAGCCATGAATAGATTTAGGCTGGTGGTTCCAAAACTCTCTAAGTGTGCATGGTGTAAGTCGGGGGCAGGCTACATTATGGAAAGGTAAGGTAGAGTGGTGTGGGCTTTGTGGAGTAGAGTAATTGCTCTACACCCCATCCATGCCACACTCACAGTTTTTGTTGGTATCTGTTGAACTGCTGGCTTCATTGGCTTCCCCTGCGGACACCTGCAGACACTCTCTGGAGCTGCCTCTGTTGGAGCTGCCTCTGTTGGAGCCGCCTCTGTTGGAGCCGCCCTTTGCCTGGAGGCCCTACGCCGCAGGGGCTGCCGGGCAGAAGGCTGCCCTGGGGTGGTCAGTTATGACTAGTGATTCAACCTATTTGGGACGGGGGTGGGCTGGGAGGCGGGAGCAGAGAGGAAGGGAAGCCGGGAAGCTGTGCCGACAAACGGATGCAGCCCCAGCCGGGGGGCCCAAACCACGAGCAAAAATCAGTTAAACAGAGGCCCAGGAGGGTACACTGTTGGGGCAACTCATCTGTGCTGCATGGTGGAGTGGAAGGCAGCAGGGAGCAGGCTCGAAGCAGCCTACAAAAGATGATATTATTTGGACCAATCGAGGGCTGGGGGCGGGCTGGGAGGCGGGAGCAGAGAGGAAGTGAAGCCGGGAAGCTGTGCTGACAAACGGATGCAGCCCCAGCCGGGGGGCCTAAACCACGAGCAAAAATCAGTTAAACAGAGGCCCAGGGGGGTCCTCTGTTGGGGCGACTCACCTGTGTCTGCATGGACAGAATCATTTGATAGAACCTTAAAATTAATTTATTGAACATCTAGACTTATTGAATACAGACTTAAATTAGCTGTACCATATTCATATTTGTTTCTTGCTGTTTAAATTAATTTGTTGCATAGCCAGACGTATTTGCTGCTATTCTAAAAGTAACCATTATATAGCAAAATCCTGACGGTCATGGACAAGATGACACCTTGTTACCGTTCTCCCAAACCGGGGGAGGTTGACTAACACTTGCAGGGGTCCTTCTCCTCCAGTGAGGTCCTGACTAAGAGTCAATCCTTGTTAAGATAACAAGTGGCTTGAGCCTTGTGAATCATACCCAAAGTGCGTTGTTGCCCAGGACTGTTCTCGAATCCTGCACTTAAAAGGCTTTTTGGTATGTAGCACCTTGATAGGAGGCTTGCCCTTTTCTTTAGGGCATGCCCATTGAAGCCTGTTTCCCAAGACAGCTTCTGATGAGGGCTGTCCTGCTAGACAGAGGTGTTACCTGACCTCACAAAGGGTCAAAGAGAGGCTCAGTCTTTCCTGCTCTTTGGCCTGTTGGTGATCAAAGACAGATATCGGACTAGAATTTACACAGCTTGTCCATGGCTAGCAAGGCTCATAGGGTTGACATCAGTATGAAAGGAATCAGGTGTGGCTCTTAATAATTATGGGACCAACCAGCCAGCGTACCACAACCTAGCTATGGCTCATATTTTCAGATTACCCTGCTACTAGGTTGGTAGGTTATCATAATATCATGGTTTTGGGACAGAGGTGCAGACTTAAATTCAGCCTCTATACTGCAGTGACTTTGCTGTCACAACAGCTGTCAAACAGGTCACATGTGACCGCTGAGTCTGCTCTGTACCACAGGAAAGCAGGGGCTGCAGGTACACACTGTGCTACTGGATTTCTGAAAGGTGTATCTGAATAGTAGACCACACGTTCTGAAATGGAATTACCTGTATCATTTTATTATTTATTACCTCCCCGGTGGGGGTTGGGGGAGGTTGAGGCACAGGGGGAGGTAGGCGGATTCCCAGCTAATCATAAAACTTGTAACTGGGTCTTTACCTCATGATAAAGCCCCCATTCCGATCCTCCTCGGAAGCCGTAGGCCACCATCTACCCCACCTGGACAGCAGGTAAGTGCGTGCCACCCTCCACTTCCACCCAACCTCAATTTCCACACCACTAGTCCACTCGCACCCACCTTACCTGGTCCTCCCTTGTCCCTCGCCGGCAACACTCAGTGCTTCCCAGCGCACAACTGCTTCGGAAATGGCCACCATGGAATGGGAGAAGGGAATATGTGTAGTTCCCTTTTCCCTGGTCCATTGCAGCCATCTTGATTTGTAGTTTTTTTTTAAGTTGAGAAACGGCTAACACATAGTTTCTCAAATTGAAGAAAAAAAACGATTTACGTCCCGGTAAAACATGCCGAGATGCTAATAGCAATACACCTCTCAGGAAGGGTGTACTTTACCGGGACAGTTAATACTTGGTCTCCCATTAAAGCCTTTGGGCTGGGCCAGTGAAGCCTCTGCCCATCTGAGTTTACTGCTTAAAAATAGAAAACCGTTGCCAGATGGCAATTCCTCACAATAGCCAATTGTGTTTGCTGCTAAAATTGTTGCATAAGGAGATTTACTTCCTGCTGCGTCAATTAACCTGCTGGATAGCCAGACTTATTTGCTGCTAATCCAAAAATGTTATATTGCATTGACAGATCCCGCTTTTACTGCCCTAAAACACCTGGTTGCATAGCCAATGACGTGGTTATATTGGACGAGTCGATTTAGGCCACTTACTGCAGTTTGCAAGTTCATGGTGTGGAGCAATGACCTAAGCAGAAGCTGGCAAAGCTTCCATTGACAATACAACGCAATAGAAAAAAAAGGAAAATTCATTTAAAAATTGAGGATGTGGTAAATACAATGCAACTTTGTAACAGACTTGAGGCATTTGGGCTTTTTTTCAGTTCATATCTGACACAAAATATAGTGAGAAATGGGTCAGGAGAGGTAGATGCATTGGAGCTTGGCGAGTCCTGCATCCTGGACTGTTGCTGCTACAATGCTCCGAGGTCCACAACAAGTTGAGCCTCAAAATAGATGTCCTCCCAGTATAGTTGGTGCAAAAGCGGCCACCTACCGGCTCATTTACATTCATGAATGGTCCTGGTCGTTCATTTTCATGGATGTGTATTGAGACAGGATTTGGCCACCACCTGTTTCCCCTTGTGCGGCTCTTTTAATACCAGTACCGTGCAATGTGGCACATATTATTATTGAGGGCCAGAGCAGGAGGGGCGGCTTTATTCTGTGTGTAAAAGATTGACTATAAAACAACTGTGAAATGATAGATGTCATACCGGCTTTCTGCATTTGTTTGCAGCCAATCATATCTTCATTTAGTAGCTCACACGCTAACCCTACCCTGGGCCTCAGCTGATAATCCACTGAGTGTGGAATCATTTATCTTGACCCTAACTCAAATCTTAATAAAGTTTCATTCTAACCATCACTCAAAGCAACATTTGCATTGCAAATAGGATACAAACCTTAAGTGAGGTTCCTATTAAAGGTACACAGCTGTGAGGCCTAAAAGTACATCAAAAGTTGTAATACTCCGGACCAACCCCTAGATGGTAGACAATGCAGAGAATGTTAATCAAAAACAGATTTCAGGCTGTAGACATCACATTCCAAAAGGATAGGCTGGAAGAAAGATCAAAAAGATTCTTATTATTATTATTATTATTTTTTTTTAAATGTGCGAATAAAGACCTAATTGGCATGAGAGAACATAGACCCAACTACACCCTAAACTTGCTTCTTTTCTGAGGAAATGGTGGAAGATCTAAATGTTTAAATCTTTCATGATATTTTGTATTCATCCAAAGTGTTCCTTCCTATTAGTAGAGCCAATGGGCCTCATTCCGGGTTTGGAGCTAACCATGGAGTAATTAGCTCCATGGTTGCCTCCGAAACCGTCCCAAATCCGGCATGGTGAATGGAGTAATTACCGGTCCATTCCAGGGTTGGAGGGACCGGTAATTCCCCATTCATCTTTTGCCCTTCCCCATTCCCATTTCTGCCCCATAGGGCTCAATGGGAATGGGGAAGGAGGTAATTACGGCACCGTAAATTACGCTACCGTAATTACCTCCGAAGTACCTTTGCGGGTCCCGTACTTTAGTCCTGCTAAAAGCAGGAGGTAAGGAAGGACCCGCAAAGGGACCTCGGAATACGGAGGTAAGGGATTACCGGCATCGGCACCCTTACCGGTGCCGGTAATTCCTTACCTCCAACCTCGGAATGACCCCCATTGTTTTAAACATGCTACAGGTGGCGCCTTGAAGTGCTAACTATGAAGGAGATCACTATGAGATTGTAGGAGGATGAGAGCATGAGCATTGGCCAGGACAAAGTGATGGCAAATGGCTTTGGAGCATTTGAAGTATATCAGAACCCCAGAGATAGATATTACAGTTAATAAAAGTTACACACATAATCCAGCATAGTAGTCAGGAAGCCATGCCTCAAGGATTGAAATCATCCAATATACTTGATATGATACTGTGACAGGATGCTACCTGGTGTAAAACCTTAGCATTTCTAAATTTTAGATTTTCAAATGATGCAGGTAATTCTGTTTCTGAAAGTTCTGCTAATCAGATTCCACCCTCCACCTTTCCACATGGTCCATGCTAAAATGATAGTGCACACATGTGCCGATCTGTAACCTGTCTGATGATGTGCATAGTGCTAGCTCTGTTGTGGCACAGAGCAGTTTAAAAAGGTCACCTGCGGATTCTAGACAGGTGCTGGCAGGGATGCTATTTTAACTGTCTGTACCTCTGATCCCAATTCTGATTGTTGTATGCCCTAAACAGTCTGGTGGCATGTAAATCCTTAAATATAAGCCATGCCTAGTAGTGGCATTGTGAATGCTAAGGACACAGGCACACATATAAAGCCACATACATTTTATACCACATCAGTGTCAGCTCTATGAGCATGGTTTCACTATGACAGGACTGATGTGAATAGGTATGTAGTCTGGCCGTCTCCACAGCAGCAATGTCAAACAATAGCCAAAATGTCCTCTCTCTCCTCTCAAGACACAGGAACATCTCCCAGGAGATCTACTGGAAACTATGCAACAAAGGCAAGCATTGATAAAACATAGCCAGCCTCACAACAGGGTGCTGATCACTGAAGTTCCATTGATTGTACAGGCATGGGAAGGGGCAGGGTTAGAGTAGCAAGAGAGGGAAGGTAGGCCTGGAGAAGGGTCCCACTATCTTACACTCTGTTAGGGATATATTCCTTCCCTTCCATTTTTTGAAAGCAAGGTTCGGACAGGGTCGTGCCCAGGTCAGATGGGAGCAAAGACACCTCTCCTAAATCTAGGGGTAGGCAGCATACAAGGGTGTTGCTAGAGCCTGTCCTACCCCAGAGGTGGTGAGAGGTAGTTCAGAGGGACTGGGTGAGCTTTTACTGTTCTGTGAAAGCATTGATACAACTGTCCCATCCGCAATGCCCATCAGCCTCTTTTCTGGCTAGGTTTCTTGTGTTTTTCTTTCAGAACTACTTCCAACCCAAAGCTCCCAGGCAGCAAGGAAGACCTAGATCAGAGCTTCCAAAGTGACCTAATAGCCACAGAACGGCCAGTCAAGAAACTCTAGAAGATGAGATTCGGGAGCCCCAACCCATCACCGCCAGAAAGACGCTAACAAAGGAAGAAGAAAAACCTCATTTGTTTCAGGAACCAAAAGCAGTGAAACTGAATGTCTTCCCAAAGCAGCGACTGAACGAACACCAAAAAAGGGGTGGTGCTAACTAGATTATTTAAGGATTCCCAAACTAAAACATGAGCCCTGGGGAAAGAGCAGAAGTGACTGGTCCACACAGTAAGGGGGCTAGAAAGGCCAATAGGAAATGGGAGGAGATGGTGGGCTATAAATGCCCAAGCAGGCCAGACATGGATGAAATGTGTCCAAGTGAGGTCAGAAGTGGGGATGGTGGATTGCCAGACCTGACAGTGGAGAAGAGTACTGACAAGAATGTTGCAGTGGTTTGAGAGAGGGCAGGGGAGGTATTGTATGAGAAAGTGGTACCAATTACGAGTAGTGTTGTGAAATGTGTGAACGGTGAGTGAGAGAGTAAGAGAGAAAGGTGAGCGGAAGGGTAGATGGTTAGAGTGAGGGGGAGTGTATGAATAATTGTGTAGGTGTCTGTGAGGGAGAGTGTCTGACAGTAGGATGGTGGGAGAGCAAAGGCAGTAGAAGTGGTGAGGGTGGACAGTAGGGGGAGCGAGACAAGAGGAGAGACAGTGAGAAGATCGGAGCACAGGGTGTTAAGATCAGGGTGTAGAGAGAGAGAGAGAGAGAGAGAGAGAGAGATGAGAGAAGGGAGATAGGAAAGAAGAAGGGGTACAGAGGGAAGAGTTAAGATTATTGGAAAGAGATGGAGGGGGGACTGAGATGAGGGGGAAGCGGAATTAGAGGAAGACTATGAAGATTAGGGAGGAGAGGAGAGTGGAAGGGAGAGAAAGAAAGTAGTGATGGAAGGTGGGGGGTAGAGAGATAGTGAAGGATGGTGGGAGGAGGGGGGAGAGAGAGAGAGAGAAAGAGAGAGAGAGAGAGAGAGAAAGAGGTGGGGGAAAGAGGGTGATCATCTGTGGAGTCAGTCATCTGGGGGAAGCTAGTTGAAGAAGGCCACAACCTTTAAGCTATCCACACCAGTTAAGCAAGATGAAGAAAGTAGGGGTTACTTTCCTATAGTACAGTATCAGGAACATTGTGGGGTTAGGGAACACTGGGCTAGGGTGGAGGGAGTACACGGGAAGGTTGAGAGAGCCATAGGGACTGCACTTACTGCACTAATTCAAACCTTCCAGAAATACCTACTGTTCTGAATTTAATAAACACCTATACACCCCATAACATTGTTCTGTCTGTAAGGTAATCTGTGATAAAAGTACTCTGAGTGTGATGTCAAAAGGCAAAGGGAACTTTTTACAACAACAGGAGGTGGACCCCTTAGAGCAGCCTTGCTTTGGATCAATCCCCTGCGGTAATTTGCTTTTAAAAGGAGCGGGTTACCTCTGGACTTCCACAAAATTAATAACAGTTTATCTGGACAGATGTTGGGGATATAGTCTATACCAAGGTCCTCTGCCAAAGAAGGTGAAGACAGAAGGCATCCAAGGCAGAGGCGAGCTCTGCCCCCAACCATACTTCACAGTGAAACCAAAAAACACTGCACATTCCCCAATTATGGTAAGCTAAGCAACCATAACTCGCACTATCTACGTGCATTGCTACGACTAACACCCAGGACATCAATGATGATATCACAAATGCCATTGATGACATCACTGATGACATCACATGTGCATTTAATTTTCACGCTGCACCTCCACTAATGATAGTCATTAGAATATTGGCCGAAAAGTGTAACAGATCATTGCAGAACTATCATACGCCAACTACTTCATTAAAGGATAGTTCCGGGACTTTTTTTTTATTGTCCCTACGGTTCGGCCATGTGTTTTTAAGCATAAATCGGTAGATCGTAGAAAACTTTCCTATGGACCTTACCCGACTTTTCGTCCATTAACGCACTCGAAATCAGCCGCCATTTTGTGATAATCCTATCATTTCCCCCCATCGACCTGGCTCACCTGCCTTTGCGGCACTAAATCAAATCCCCCGCCCCTGAGCCTGACATCAGCAGACGCGTACCGCCCATTTCCCAATGCCAAAGCACGTTTCGTGTCAACAATCGCTGCGCCTCAGCTAATGAAGTGTCGCCATGGAAATGGCAGGACGCCTCTTTCCTCAATGAGTATAAACACACCGTTTCACAACACACAGCAGCAGATTTTCGATTCCATTACTCTCTCTGTGTTACTTTGAGTATTCTGTGACTCGTTTCTGTGCTCTGGTCAGCTACCTTCGCCGCTTCTAGGCCTTGTGAACACCTGTACCATCTCTGTAAATTATTTTACTTTCTTTACCACACAATGGCTACAATAATGCCGTATGTGTACGAGCCCGAGTACACCGAGGAGGAACTACTGGAAAGGCAAGCACGCGAAAACGATGGGGATTCGGACAGCAGTTGGGAGGACCTGTCGACGGATGAAGAGCCTGGACCATGTCGCATGGACGGCGTCTCCACCTGGTGCACGTGCAATCGGTGCGAGCTAATGCCAACTGAGGAGGAGAACTGCTGCTGCCGTGAAAATTCCGGGTGCTTGGCCTACATTTCGGAAGCCGAGCAAAGTCTGCAATGCATCACCGAGCTGCCAGAGTTCAGGGAAGCCAGCCTCTCACGGACCGTGTTGAGGATGATGATGGTGCTTATGCACGAACTTCGCGGCACTGTTCGTCCGCGTAATCCGAGTACGAGTAAGTTTACTCTGGTTGTGATGTCAGTGATGCCACTACTATTTCATGGTCGTCTCCCACATATAAAATTACATCTACATATCATTCGAACGCATGTAAATTGGTTCCATATTGTGCATTTTCTAGATATAATTTTTTTCAAAGCAGAATGACATTTTTTACCTGAATCGACATTGATAAGAAAGTTTTGTCATTTGAATACAGTTTGCATCTTTCTTTTTCACAGGTGGTACAGGCTGGTGGCCTATCGTTGCTTCACTTGGTGGCTTCACGGGAGGCTCGGTCACCGTGTTCGGAGAGTAATACCTGCCTGTGCGGTACTTGCCATTAGACAACATTTCCCCAGCGACAGTGGACAATACCGCAGATTTTCCCTGGATGTGCTGCAACCGGAACTTTACAATGTGTAATGTTTATTATTTATGTTCAATTGAAATTAAGATCTAAAATAAAACCCAACATATATTTTAACAATGGTTGTTTTGATTTTTTAAATGAATCTAGTGTGTCTCCATTGAATAGTCTTCCTGTGCCTTGTCTTGTCACACCACATGTCTCCGGCCAGCATCCTCCCTCACGCTGGCCGCCCACCTTCAATCCACATAACCGTTGAACCCATATGCAGCAGACATACATATGTTATTTTGCGGGTTGGCATCAAGCCTCCCGGCCTTGCCTCCTCCCCCAAAAATACTTACCACACCACTTTGTTCAAGCGTTGGCAATAAAAGGCAGTTGGATTTTATTGATACAAAACATGGTTATAGGTAAATAATCAATATGGTTGATCATAATAAATCATCCTTTTGGGCACCGGATACAGAGATGACCCCCTCTGGCCCGTGCCGCCTTGCCACCACAGGCCAGCCTGCTGCTGACTAACTGCCATGGCATCCAGGGTCTCCAGGGTGAACTGCACCCATATATTCTCCTGGGAGGGTGAGGTATTTATAAACTCACCCCCCTGCCTTCCATGTACTAGATCCTGCAGCCTGCCTCTTACATGCAGTTAGATGGCCTCTCCTTGGTGAGGACCTGCGGCAAACGAGTCTTGTCTGCACGACTACCGACCCAATCCACCCCCCGCCCTATCAAAGGCAGTTCGCACCGGGGTACTTGCGCTGGCAAGTGGAGCTGTCAGGGAGCGATAAAGGCCAAGAGGTGCCAAAGACCATGTACACTTCAAAGTGGTCTATAGAGCATGGGTTGTTGTTCCCATGTCTACCTCCAGACCCCGTGTCTCCTGCCAAGCATCCCCCATCACGCTGGACACCCCTCAGCAATCCACATAAGTGTGTCTCCATTCACGAGTCTTCCTGTGTCTTGTCTGCACGACCACCGCCCCAATCCACCCCCCACCCTATCAAAGGCAGTTCGCACCGGGGTACTTGCGCTGGCAAGTGGAGCTGTCAGGGAGCGATAAAGGCCAAGAGGTGCCAAAGACCATGTACATTTCAAAGTGGTCTATAGCGCATGGGTTGTTGTTCCCATGTCTACCTCCAGACCCCGTGTCTCCTGCCAAGCATCCCCCCTCACGCTGGACGCCCCCCTGCAATCCGCATAATGCCACGACATATACACGTCATTCATTCACAAACACACCCCTGTTTCGAATTCTTTATAGTCACAAACACACCCCTGTTTCGAATTCTTTATAACCCACTTCATATTTCTAATGAGAACTTCTTTGCGCTTTGCTAGTCAACCCGTGAAGGTGCTGGTTATCTGCTCTTCGTCTCTGTGAACTTCCGTGACCACTTCTGACCACTTCGAGCAAACTCGTCAGTTTGCAACCTGTGAACTGCTCCCTGTTCTACGACAAGAAACTACTCTGATCCCTGCATCTAACTGTTTGTTCGTCAAGGTAAGGCCATGTACCATAATCATTTTGCGTCCAATTTTTTAATTTATATCTATTTGCTAGTAGTCATCACATTGCATCCATGTTTTCTTTTCGTTCACGACAGTACATGCAAGGAACTAGTCATATGTTCTGAGTTTAGTCAAATTATTTTTCTATTTTTTTAAAGTTATTCAAATACTTATCCGCATGTGAATAACGTGTATAGTTCCAAGAACCAAAACGAACCTTGCATTGGTATTCATAGAGAATTGTTGATCTTTACTTTTCAGAACTTTCCACAATGCCTGCCTGTTACATTGGCGGTTGCCCTTCGAAGACCCATAATAAATCTGAAGGTACTATAATGCATGTTTTCCCTAAGACAATAGATCAGATAAGAGAATGGGTCCGATATTGCGGATATCCACCATCTGAGCTTGAAAGTAGAGTCCTAGAAGTCTTTGCGGACAAGAGGGGTGATCGATACCGCATCTGCAGCAGGCACTTTAGCTCAGACATGTACTCCACATCATTGCTAGTAAAGAAGAAAACACTGCGAGCGACGCGAAAATTGCTCTCAACAGCTATTCCCACTCTATTCGTCCACATCCCTCCACTGGTGAGTCAAGTTTACGGATTTAGCTCTCGGCCTTGCGGTAGTGTGTAGCATTAGCTAACAATAATTTCCCCATTTATGTATCCACTCAATATGAAGGCGGAAGATTCTCCATCCGTGTCGTTATTGCAGTCATCAGCCACTTCAAGCGCCTATCGGGTAATCTTACTTAGCTATTCTGCCACTGACTTGTTTTAGGCATGTAAACCAATAGTTTTAATTTATTGTGTAATTATTTTACCTAATGGTACACCCTAGTACTCGTCCTCTAGTCTTTGTTTTCAGTTAATATTATTGTTATCCAAAATAATGCAGGTACTGTCTTTCAGGGAGATGCTGAGGAGTCCAACGCATTGACGACAACCGTTGATGTCACTCAGATGCTCGAGGTACGTTTCCGGACAGTTCCATCGATGGAGATCATCAGATCTTGCATTCTTGTAGCGTGATTGTTACACACAATGTTTCTTTCGTTTTTAGCCATTGATATGTCCTTCTGTCGTCGCCCTCCTATGTGTCTTCTTTTTTCAATATTGTGTTCATTACTAATGAAAGTCCTATGTTTCAGGGAGTCGATGGAGCATTAGTTCAAGAAGAAGGGGGAGCATGCAGTTACGGGTCGGCGCAACAGCTTGCAGAAGTGTGCACCGCAGTTACAGCGTCCCTTGATGTTCTTATGCATTTCGAGGTATGGATACTGACAGTTCGATCAAGCGAGATCATATGACGTGATTACATCCGCTACACTTCCTTCTTTATTAACGCAAGTACTATGTTTCAGGGAGATGACGGAGCTACTTCTACAAGAACATCACCCCTAGTAGTTGATGCAGATCTCTGGGTGGTGACACTTCCAACGATCGAGCAAATCGAATCATATTTAGATATCCATTATTTATTTTAGACAACTGATCATTTGTGCAGGTCTATTTAGATGAGCCGTTGACGCCTGCACAAAGTTTATGTTCTTTTTAACAAAATAGAAAACCATACTAATGCAATTACTGTGTTTCAGGGAGTTGCTGAAGCGTCATCTTCAATAATATCATCAATGGAAGTCTATGCGGAGCCTGAGGTATGGATCTTGACAGTTCCATCTAACTAGATCAACAATGCGTGAATAATTGTCGTTTGAATGTTCTACACAATGCGTTCATTCGTGTTTTGCTATTGAGATGTACGTATGGTTATTGGTCCCCAAGTACATTTTGTGTTTTCAATATTATTATACATACTAATGAAAGTTCTATGTTTCAGGGAGTCGATGGAGCGTCAGTGCGTGATGGATGTGCTTATCATGAAAATATAGTCGTTGCAGCGCAAGAGGAAGTGGAGACATGCACACACGAGTCGGAGCAACAGCGTCCAGATGTTGAAGTTCGAGGCAAGAAAGTTTCAAAGAAAAGAAAGCAAAAGAAGGTTAGTGTACTGGTCACTATATTATGTTGTTTTTCACTGTTAATAGTTCAATACTGTAAGTTGTGTTTAAACTGAACATCCCTTTTCCAATCTGTCCTCTAGTTGCGAGTGGGTGTACGAACTAGATCTACACAGACAGTGAAGCTAACGAGAGATGTTGCTTGTCAAACCTTTTGGCAGGGACTTGAGACTGGAGATGCATCGTGCCAATGGGAAGAATATGAAGTGATTGACAACGGATCTATACCACCACCAGCCATTGATAGTGAATGTCCCCCTGGTAGTTCGGATGCAGTCGGAGATCAATTCACAGAATCCACACCCGCAAAAACTAAGACCGCGAGAAAGTTGAAGAAATTGCAATGGAAGAGAATGAAATGGACGACAATGAAACACCATCAATATCACTGAACATAGCGGAAGACGATATCAGAGATTGTAACTTTCATGTGAGTGACATGTCCTCAACGTTACAGGCCGAACCAGCTGGGATGCAGAGTGACAGTATAAGGAAAGAGGCCAAATTCATTGTATTCGATAGTTGTTTGATGGATATTATTATTATGATGAAATGTGGGCATTCGGTTGGTGGGGAAGTATGTGGGGAGCCATTGATTAATGTGACTCGTGCAATTCGAGGCACTAACCTTAAAATACATGCCACCTGTACACAATATCATCCGTTCTCATGGTCTGCACAACCCATGCTGGGGCAACTGCCAGCAGGCAATCTACTTTGTGCAGCGGCCGCACTTTTTAGTGGTTCAAGTTTTAAAAAGTTAGAGTATTTCTTTCAGTTTGTGGGAATCCATTTCATTGCGAAAACTCAGTTCTACAAATACCAAACCGATTATCTATTTCCAGCCATTAGCGAAGCTTGGAGAATGGAAAAAATGTCTATTGAAAGTACATTCGCGGGCAAACGGTTCAGGCTAGCCAGTGATGGACAGTGCGACAGCCCAGGATTTTCAGCCAAGTACTGCACCTACCACTTTCAGGACATGGAAAGTAAGAAAATTGTGAGTTTGGTGGTCGTGCAGGTGTCACAAAGTACATCCTCAGTGGCCATGGAGAAAGTTGGCTTTGTAGCATCATTGCAAGAACTACAATCGCGGGGAATGGTGATCGACCTGATAGCCACGGACAGACACGTTTCAATTGCCAAGACAATGAGAGAAGAGTACAAAAATATAAATCACCAATTTGACGTATGGCATCTTGCAAAAACAATCAATAAAAAAATGTCGGCTGCAGGTAAAAAAAAAGATATGCAAGGTATTTCACAGTGGTCCAAGTCAATCAGCAACCATCTTTGGTGGAGCTCAAAAACATGTGAAGGGTCGTTGGAAATTCTACTGGAAAAATGGCGGTCAGTAATGCTACACTGTAGCAACGTTCACCGCTGGACCACAAACCAACATTTCCACAATTGTGAACATGGCCATTTGTCCACAGAGGAGGCACGGAAGAAGAAGTGGTTGATTCCTTCATCACCCACTCACAAAGCCATTGAAAAGATTGTATTTGATAAAACTATAACAAGAGATTTGAGGGGACTCACGGAATTCTGCCACACAGGAGATTTGGAGGTGTTCCACAATATGTGCCTAAAGTACAGGCCAAAACGATTGCATTTTGGCATGGAGGGCATGATAAATCGGACTCTTCTAGCGGTCTTGGCACATAACCATAATGTTGGCCGTCAACAAAGTAGGACGACCGGAACTTTAGGGACGCTTCGCTACAATAAGGCCTTCACTAAAAGAAGTAAACAATGGGTGATCAAACCAGTGTTTGAGGATATGCAATATGAGTTTATTGAGAGACTTATTGTTGATGTCATAGATAGGCACATACATGGAGTTGTGAACAAACCTGTGCAGGGGACAACTGCATTGCCACCCAACATTGCCTCTGTTCCATGTCCACCTAAAGCAGAGCTCATTGAGAAATACACATCACGGTTTAAATGATTGCAATTTGATTGTCTGTTCTCTCGAGTCTCCTCATGTCGCAGGCCCATTGAATATGTGTAGCTATGTATTGTGTAAATAAAAGTGATTGCTCAGTGTACATGCAATGTGTCTCTCCACCCTTGCCCCTCCCTTCACCGTGCAGTAGTGCGAACCACCCGGGTGTCATAGTGACTACCTGTGACTGTGACTGTGTACATGCAATGTGTCTATCCAACCTTGTTCATTCGCGCATTAAATTAAAACAAACAGTAATATAAATAATTTTTCAAAAAATATAGAATGTCTCCGTATTTATGGTTCTCTGGGGCTGCAAAGCACGCAGACAAAATGCAAAGATGGAGTGGAAATTTCAAGTCCTGTGAGATGGCCTTACACTGAATGTAGCTAACTAGGAATGTGTGCTCGTTCAAAGTGAAGGTCAGCTGCTTTGATTTTTTGCTCGGGTGCCGGAATGGCCCACGACTCAGTATAAGGTTCTATTGTTATTTGACCTTGACACGCCGGGACCATCCCGAAAGACTTCTTTTTGGGGGTGTGGTGCAATAACGTAAGAAACGATAATGAATAAAATTTCAGAAACGAAAGCCATTTAATGTTCGTTCATTAGAAGAAATAACGTCGGCATAGAAGGAGTGGTATTTCGGGGCTGCCCTACGCACAGACACAATGGAAAATGCAAATATAATGTAAGTAACTCTTTAGATGAGTTTATACCGCAATTTAATTACTATACAGTAGCTTTAAAGACGGGTTAAGTTGTACTTGTTTGTTCTATGTGGCATATTGTTTTGTACCGTGCACTATCTTGAGGAGAACCATCTCCTTTTACGGAAGCACCTCAAAACCTTCCTCTTTGCTTCTGCTTTCTCTCTCCCTCTCCCCTTCTACAACTGGTCCACTGTCTGCGACCTCGGTGCTGGGCCCTTCCACTCTCCACCTGCACTGCCTCCCTGTCAACCCCTGCACTGGGGGACTGTCTCAGTATCCTACAGCCCCCCCTTCCCAGCACTTGTTCTGCACTTACCTTGCACTTGCCACCAGCTGGCCCTATGTATTTATTATTTTATGCTACTTACCTTGTACTCCACTTCCCCCCTCCCCTTCCCCTTGCACTTTTACCTTCCCCCTACCCCTGCACTTGCGCGATCTGAATGACACCTGGCCTAGTAGGATCGTTGTCTGTCTTCTCCTTGTTCGCCCCGCTCCCTGCCTCGCCACGCCTTGAAACACTTGTGTATAGGCGCGTTGCAAATGCCATATTATATCACATCAGTGACGAAGTGGTCCACTGGCGCTCAGGCGGCTCTGAAAAAGGCGGAGGAGAGGGGGTGGGTTACTGGAAATGACGTATAATACCCAGTTGCACTGTCCTAGCTATGAAATAATTTCCAGACCGAATATATAAAATGAATAATTTTAATAAAGATCTGATGGTGAGACTAATTTCATTTTTTATGTTTTTAAAACAGGTACATCCTTCATTATTGTCTGTGTCACGAGTACCAGACACCGGCGGATGGCTTTTACAACCGCCAGTTGCTTCTCCGCGTGAACAACGTTATCACCCTGACCATTTTATGGGACGATCGCCAAGTACAAGTATGCCCTTACGCGGTACTAACGGCTAGATACAACATACATACCGTTGTGGTGGCCTAGTGCCTCGTTGTTGGAACAGCCATGCGATTATCAGTGCGACGGAACAGCTTATTTTATCGTAAACCAACACCCTGTGTACTGCACACGAACATCGCTTGCCTCAAGACGAACTATTTCGGATCGAGAGCAAAGAAAAATGCAAATCGCTGAATATTCTCTAAACATTTGATGTCCAATAAATGTACTTTGCCAAATGTACAATCTTGCCGTTTGCTTTTAAACCACAGTTTCATATTCCGAATTGTGGCGCTGTATTGTGAGATGATCTAAGACCCTGTGTACAGCAAAGGAACATCGCGTTCCTCAAAACGAACTTTTTGGAACGTGAGCAAATAAAAATGCAAATCGCTGAATATTCTCTAAACATTTGATGTCAAATAAATGTACTTTACCAAATTTACAATCTTGCGGTTTGATTTAAAAGTACAGTTTCATATTCCGAATTGTGGCGCGCTGTGTTGTGAGCTGATCTGTGTTGGTTTCCGGGTTCTGTGTGGAGTCGCGTAGAAGACGCCTGGGCGCGTTTGCCTACGCAGCACAGTCACGTCACGGATAGAGGCGGGGAATATGAATGTTTTGATAAAGTCTGTTTCAGGGGCGGGGGATTTGATTTAGTGCCGCAAAGGCAGGTGAGCCAGGTCGATGGGGGGAAATTATAGGATTATCACAAAATGGCGGCTGATTTCGAGTGCGTTAATGGACGAAAAGTCGGGTAAGGTCCATAGGAAAGTTTTCTACGATCTACCGATTTATGCTTAAAAACACATGGCCGAACCGTAGGGACAATTAAAAAAAAGTCCCGGAACTATCCTTTAAGCAATGCATTGCTAACAAACTCCATTGAAATATACCTTTCTTTTAATACATGAACGCCCTCACAAACAAACGTAGTCATTGTCTGCAATATGTGCTACAGAGATGCGATATTCTACATCTTCCCATGTCCGCTACTACATTGATATATGCTTCCATTACATATTTATGCATACTGTGCTACATAAACAACTACGAATGCTTCCCTTACTCCATAATTGTACTATTACTCACAAAACACAAAGAGACCACAATGTATACCAATAGAAGCATATATAGGGACCGTAACGTAAGCAAAAAAAACTGCTGTATTACCAGAAACTATTCATAACTGTCCTCCTTACTTTCATGCACAGAAAAAATTGCTGTGTTTCAGGATTTCTTCTTATCCTATGTATATGTATGATATGATGTCATTGTACCCTAAGGAAAGTATTTTAGGAACATATGAGAAGGGTTACAACTACAAATATCGCACTTTTTACCTTTTTACTTCCTGACTGATAGTGAAAAAAGGCACCTGCCTTAGATATGTCAGTGAATAAAAAATGAGGGAGCTAGACATGTGATGTCATCAGTGATGTCATCAATGACATTTGTGATGTCATTGTTGATTTCCTGGGTGTTAGTCTTAGCAATGCACGTGGATGGTGCGAGTTATGGTTGCTTAGCTTACCATTATTGGGGAATGTGCAGTGTTTTTTGGTTTCACTGTGAAGTATAACATCCGTTTAACAAAGTTTTTTCACTGAATGTACATATATATATGTGCAAGAGAAAGGAGAGTCAACAGCTACCCCAGGTCAACCATGTAGAAAGGGTAGGCTGTAAGGGTGCAGCTAGCTAGTTTTCATAAATCTTAGCATATACTGGTCACAAACTGGTAGGGTTAGCTAATTTTATTAATAGATTCTGACACACACCTAAAATGCGTAGGTTCACAAACATAGAAAAAACAGAAAAGAACCTTAAAAAGTAATCACATATGAGCCTTAAATGGCTTATAGAACGGAGATATAATTAGCTGTTACAACATCACAGTTGAAAGGTTGAGGGTTAGTAGCATGAATAGTGTGACTTCAAAAACTACTGTTCGACTGGTAGTATGTTCTAGCGGTCGACACATATTATTGTTGGTGTTTCTGGTTCGGGGGTAGGTCAGCCTTCATTAAGATGAAAAATGATCACTGGTGAGGGGCCCGAACTTTCATCAGGACGTAGTTCTGGTGGTGAATGCCTAGGGATACATAAAAAGGCGTGGGGGTGTCAGAAAGTGACCACACAGAGAGAATTCCGTGTAGAGGAGCTGCGCGCTAAAGACCCTACCTGTGTTTCTATCAACGGTTGGACACAGTTAAGAGGGGTGATCGATACCGCATCTGCAGCAGGCACTTTAGCTCAGACATGTTATTTCTCATATAGACCGATGTTGGCGCTGGAATCCGTGACAGGATATTCTACGGGAAGATGGTAACAGTGAGTTACCTGAATAGTATGAGAGTTCATACAGCACTTAGTAGTAGTTTAAAGGGAGCATACCTTATTATGTCGGTATGTCAGGTACAGCGATCGGGCTGGGTCAATCACAAAGGAGAGTTCCATAATGATATTGACTTGGTCAAGGTAACAGGATGGCCTCGCTAAGTGAGGAAAAAAGGGAGAGATGGGAGAAATGGGAAAGCAGGATCAGCTATCAGGCGGAAGGTAGTGCTGTAGGCTATAACCATAATGGGACGTTTGAAAGGTTTTTTTAGTGAAGTGCACAGGTTTTTGGTAGGGCAACTTAACCATATTGTCCCCTCAACAAAGTTTTTTTTGTAGTGAATATACATGCCTTCTGCCCTGGTAAGTGAATGTGGGCTGATTTCTTACCTCGCTCCCACTAGGATAGGTGTATCCACTCAGCGTTCCCAGCCTTTCAATCACAGTTCATACAGTGCTCCAAGTGTCAATTGAAATGTCCTTAATACAGTTCATGAAAACAACAAAAATCTCACTACTTCTTTCCAGCAATGGGACAGTTCCTTGTTCTAGTTAAAAGAAAAGTCTGGACCCTCTTGTCTATGAGATAGCTCAACGACTTCCCACTGTGTAAGAGTTTGATTTCACACACCCCACCTTGGTGTAATCTGTATTCCGACCTTTCTTGGGTTCTGGTTTCTTTCACCCCCACATTTTGGTTTGGTTTCTTGTGCCCTGTGTTTGGATTCTGCTTCTCTCAGTGTGTCTTACTATAGTTGCTCTCACCCCACTCTGAGGTCGAATCTCTTTCACCCCAGCTAGGGACTCGGTTTCTCACAACCCTTCTTGGGAACCTGCTCCTCTCACCCAACCTCGGGCTATGATTATTTTCACCCCAAAATGAGGTATGATCTGTTGGACCCCGCCTTGGAGTATGGTTTCTTACACTCCGTCCTGTATATGATCTCATGAGCCCCACCTTGCGGTATAGTTTTTTGCACCCCACCCTGGGCTATGATCTCTTTCAGTCTGCTTTGCCGCCCTGATTCCCCAGAGCCAACACAATCCCAGCAGTTTGCTGCAGTCCTCCTCGGCTCACTGAGAAGGTTTGGTGGCTGTGTCGCTGTTTCTTCAGCATCCTCTGCCTCCCTCTCCTCAGGTGGGACTTCTGCCTTTCTCTCGCGAGTTGCCCGCTACTTTGCAGTGCCTGTCTCTTGTGCTGCCGGTCGCTGCGTGGGCCGGGCTTTGCAATGGTATCTTTGACCAGGTGTTCCCGGCTCCACATCCAGCATGGCTCTCAGCGTTCTGCACCCTCTTTTGAGCCTGCCACGCAAAGCGTGTGAGCAGGAGCGGCGGGGTTCAGCGCTTCTGATGCTTCATGGATGTCTCTCGCCTTCTTCTAAGGATGATGGACTCTTCTTTACTCCGCTTTATAGAGGTGGGACTTCCCAGAATTCTTTCAATCCTCGCTGATAATGTGTCCACAGAGGGTCAGAAATCTCATCCACCATTTCTACAGAACATTTCTGCTCATCAGTCATTGGAATCCCCATGTAGCCAACAAAGGTAGTATTGAGGTCTTGGGGATAGGGAGGATAAGTGATGTCTCTTCTTAGGGACCTCTTGTCCTCTAAAGGGGGGGGGGGTTTCCCTCAGTGGGATCCCACTTACCCTGTCCCCTAGGGAGTACTAGCTTAGCAGGCTCCCCTTTTCCTAGACCCAAAGAGGGTGGCTTTCCCTTGCAGAGGGGGGATGAGTTCCTGGATTCGTAACATTGTCCTTGTACCCCACCTAGAGGCATGAAAAACACACTTCTCCAGCTTGGGAAAAGAGTGTGTGTTCCCGGAGTCGTTGCAGCACTTACCGTATGTGTTGAACGTGTTCCTCAGAGTAAATAAGAATATTGTCTAAATACAGCACCACATATTGATTGAGGATGTCACGAAATATAACATTCGTAAAATGCTGAAAGGTGGCTGGTGCATTACAAAGCCTGAAGGGCATCACAAGGTATTCGTATAGGCCATAGCGAGCATGAAAGGTGGTTTTCCAATTGTCGCCTTACTAGGTTGTAGGTTCCGCAAAGGTCTTATTTAGTGAACACCAATGCAGTCCGGAGTGGGTTGAGGAGAACCGAAATCAGTGGGAGTGGGCATCTGTTTTTAACTGTGAATTGATTCAGGGCCCTTTAGTCGATACAGAGCTTTAGGTCCTTCTCCTTTTGGAAGACAAAAAACAAAGTTGAAGCAGCAGGAGCACAAGAGTGACTAATTAATCCATTATGCAGGGCAGAGGAAAGATACTCACGCAAAATGTGATCCTAATTCTGGGTCAAAGAATACACCCTCCCAAAAGGTATTTGGGCCTCTTCCAATAGGTCTATAGAGCAGTCATAAGGCCGGTGTGGGGGCAATACTTCTGAACGTCCTTTACTAAACACATCTTGGCAAGCACATTATTCCACAGGTAGGGAGAGTACTGCCCCTATTTCATGACACCCTGACAACAGGGCTTGCTTGACACAAGGTTTCCGGGACATGCGACAGGACATGACACGACTGTCGCAACCGTCTGAAGAAAAGGCAACCATACGATGTACCCAATCGATGCATGGGCTATGTAACTGCAACCACGATTGAAACTAATAATTTTCTGATGCCCCTTGCAGGGTTGTCATGCCCAACGGAATGGTTGTTTACACTACCGGTTCAGAGGTCAGGTTGGTTCCGTCTATGGGCTCGAGGCAGTCTTTTTGTACAAGAGGAATACCCACTTAAGGGGCCAGGTTGAATCCTTATAGTTCCTGGAGCAACTGGAGTTAATCATAATGTATACTTCTTGATCAGGAATTCCCTGAGCCGAGAAGTATACGTGTCGGAAACAGGAGGTATTGAAGGACCCTTTTCAAAGCAATAGTCCCATTGGTTCTTATTGTGGACCAGTCTTAGCGTTTCCTGATTTTCTAGTGGGTTGCCGTGGGCAAGAATGATTGCAATGGCCTTGTTGCCTGCAGTATAGACAAAGACTGGTGACTTGCCGTCTTTCCCACTTCTCCGGGAACTGTCCATGAACCGATTTGTATGGGTTCTGGCACGTTGCCTGCACAATACCTCTAAAGCAGTTAAAAAACACAAAGGACCTGCTTCGTTCAACCCGGTGTTGTGAACGTCATCTACTTGCAACACGAGATCTAATAAGACCGGAAAATCATCCAGTTAAGGTGGGGACCACCGACATGGTGTCTTCAAAGTTGTCAGACAAGCTGTTGTAAACAACAGCTGCCTTTTTTTGTTCTGGCCAGTTGGTCTCAGCCAGCAGCTGGTTAAATCTGGCCACATATGGCATAATCCTTGCTTGCCCTGTGTGAGTTCTAACAGTTCCATGTCCCGTACCTTTGCCTTGTGTCGGTGTCAATTATACAACTCATTGCTGCCCAAAGGGAATCCACGTTGTATAAGATGGGATCTAGTCCTGCACTGATACTGCCCCCAATGCTGTTACTACCAATATGCTATGTGAAATTCATAATTTGGTTCCTGCTAACGTTATGAATATTGCACCCACTTGCACTGATACTGCCCCCATTTGAACTATGTAAGGAAGGCATGGTTATCAGAAGTATGACAGACACAAGGAGTACAATCCAAGGGTGTTTATTGAACAGTATATGGGTGAGAAAAACGCCTAATCTAAACCTAAATCTAAGATGGGAGCAAGTTACGAGCATCAAAATAAAGAAAACGCTGTCCTAGTGGTGTTGTGTCAATACAAAAATGACCTATACTAATAAACCAATTGCCAAATCCTTACTCTATATTACAAAACGGTGTGGGACAATGATATGTATAACAAAAGAGTGTAGCGCAAACTGAAATGTCCAAAAGGGTTTTGGTAGTTCAGGACTGCTGAACTAATGCACTCATTTCCCCACATTACATCACGGGACAAGGCAGAACAGTGGCATGACTGTGAGCACCCCTTGAGTCTACAGGCATCAAGAAGCAGTTTCTTCAGAAAAGGCAGGATCCCTCAAATCAATGTCTTTTGCTTGGCATCACAAAACTTTTCCCAAGCTCTCACCATGCAGGATTCCCCTCTTCCCCGGCTTTCTCGTGATACCCATTTGTTGGATTCACCTTAGTCTTTACATCAGTGTTCAGTCACTTTATCAAAATGCGGATTCACTTTCCCTTGCTTTCACTTGGCATCCCTCCCTCTGGTTGACTGTAGCCTTCAAATCACAGTTCAGTTAACTTTATCAGTTCTACCAGCTTATTTTTTTTGTATTAAAATGTTTTATTGGTTTAAAACAAGACAAGTTAAAACCTATAATATACAGTATCCTTTAAAAATCACATTCGTTTTCATATGCCACTCTGAATTTCCCCAATGAATAATCAGCACATCAGAAAAGAAGGAAGAAGGTGGGGACAAGAACAAATTAATCCTAAACAGGCTTGTTTACACCATCCTCTTCTGCTTCCATCCCTTTGTTTAACACGATTTCAACCATCTTCATCACCGCCATCACCAAACTGATCTTTTCACCCAGAAGAACCCATTCCCACCATTCAGAAGGCCTGAAAGTTCCACCACCAGCTGCATGCCCCTGTAGAAATGTACTTCTCACTTCTTGTAGGGACTCACAGGCGGTTACCAAACGGAGTAGGGTTTCTATGGAGTCATTCTCATTACAAAATCGACATTGGGCATTTGTGATCCCCGGCATTTTCCTCGTCATTGTACCTCTCGGGTACTTAAAATATTCAGCCGGCATCTAAGGAGAAGATCCCGATTGATCAGTGAATGAAATTTTTGTAGATACAGTGGGAGAGAATTCAAGCCTTTTTTCCGCATTCAAAGGCTGTCTCAATTTGGTTAATCCCCATTGCTCTACAGTGTTAATCCAATGCATAGCCTGTAGTTTCTTTTTTTACTTTAGTAGGATTGGCAACCAGTTCACCTATTTCTATCCCCCTCTGGTCCAGGATCCTTTCAACCTTCATCCTCCACTGTGTAAGATGCCTATCTTGCCCTTCTTTCCGAAAATCCAGCATTGCTAATGGGATCACTGATGGTTCACAGACAAATTTCCTATATAAGGCAAGTGTTTTCCACAAGACCATGGATTCGAGAGATTGCAATTTCAATTCTTGTCTAATTGAGCTCATTGGAAGTGGCAATACTCTCCGCCAGAACGCACCTTCCAGCTTTTCCCAAATTTCTGCTCCATATATTAGAATTTGTGCTACCTTCTGTTTGTAGAAGTAGATAATAGGAACAATCGAGAACTTCCCAAATCTCTGATGGAAGGCCATTCCCTGATTGGTTAGGGAGAAAAGCCTAGACTTTAGATGGATGTAATACCCTTTTTCATCCATACTCCTGTGTATAACTACTCCCAATTATACCCTGGATTCTACTATTTCCAATTCCCTTGCCCCCACTCTCCACGTAAACCCCCAAGTCTTTTTTTTATTCGCTGACTTTATGGTCAATATTTTAGATTTGGCTACGTTGATCTTCATGCTGTTTCTGGTCAAAAAGTCAGTACATTTGTAGATCCTCCTCTGGAGGCCAATGGGCATCAGATCGAGAAAGACAAAATCGTCCGCAAATAGTTCTACCAGCTTATAACACTCAGGAGCTCTTAATGACTTTTTAAACAAATATTATATTCACTTTCACCAATTCACTCATGTCCCCCTCCTCCGGGCTCAGACCTTCTTCTGTAGGCAGTTCTGGCTTCCCTCTGCCAGGTGCGAGCCTTCAAACCGCTAGCATCACACTTGTTACTTTGCAATCTTTCAGGCTTTCACTACAAGGTACTTACCAGTTCAAAACAGAGACTTCCGAGAGGCGATCGTGTCTTGCTGGGTCACTCTGTTATATTGTAGCAAGTGCATTTACTTTCAACAATTAGGCATCTCTTTCTCACGGTTGCCGTCCTATGTGCAACCCATAATACTGGATACAGTTGAAAGGTTTATACCGGCCTCCTCTCCCGAGGCCTTCTGGTTCTGTAGTTCTTAGTTAGCATCACATGGCTAACAAGTCCTTAGGTTAGCTTTATACTTTTTTTCACCTTCTGTCAAAGACTTTCGATTGTATGAGGGGGGCTTGTACCCTTGACTTTACCCTTGTGTGACCACTTTTACTATTCCTTCATTCTTGCGACAATGTGCTTTCGCTCGCGGTTTCTCGACAACTCAACAAGCACTTCCAACGTTAATGTCCTTTTCATTTATCAACACAAGCCGGTCTCCCATTTCACTCACTGGCAGTGGCTGATACAATTGATCAAGACCTTCCGTCTAGTCAATGCGTTTGGCCGAGCGTGGTTCGCCTCCTTTCAAGTCCTCACACCACACATGAAGGAGGTACCGCTGTGACCTTCGCTGTAGCAGCAAGCGATTCAGCAGTGACCTTCATCCTGTAGCTGGTAGGACGACAGCCTTTCATTCGCCTCCTGGTTCCGTCTGCTCTGCTTCCATAGTTGCGTCGCCTTCCTCGAATTTCCTGTCCTTTTGTTCTGCGGTCTTGCTCGCTTCGGTTGCCTTCCCGCCTTGCCCTCTGGGTACTCTCATGCTCCACCTTTTATCCCAGTGGGGAAAGGTAACAGGATTCAGGTGCGATTCATTAAGGTTAAGCGCCTGACTCTGCCTGATCCTGATGTTGGAACATGTCAAACGGACTGGCTGTGTGTGAGTCTGTCTTTCCCTGAAGCACTTTGCCAGTCCAGCAGAGTGTGTGTAGGAAAGGTGGGGGGAGGGGGGGGTAAAGTTCTTAGATAATACATGGAATGAGGGTGTTCTACAGGAAAATGGGAATAGGGAATACTGCGTCTCTCCTCCGAGTGCCCCACTCCTCAGGGACCCTTCATCCAGGTGATCCTCCCGCACTGGTCCACCTCCAGGGTCTGGATACAATAGCGATGGCCGTGCACCAGCCACCTGGATAATAGATCCGAAAAGGACTGGTTAGTGAGACACCCTTTGGTTTCTCACAAGTATCACTATATCAAATGATGCTAGTAAGAATCTGCTATGTGGTATTACTACTCTGGCTCCTGCAAATGTTATGAATATTGCGCCCACATGTACTGATACTGCCCCCATTTATGCTACCTTTGTGATATGACAATACCGTAGCTGACAATACGCTACGTGGAATGCACACACCTACTCATAGTATTGCTACGTACACCTGAGCTGCTGCCCTTACTGTCGCCAATACCGAGGCCCTTGGCAAGAGAATTTTGCGCCTCTACACAAATGTGGCATCCCATCAGACCACAGTTCCCCCTATGATCACAACTTCGTGCTCACCCATTAACCTTGCCACTCATAGTCTCAAAGTAAGCACCTGCAAGCCTTCCAATAAGACCCTTACCCTAGTTTTGGTCAACGCTCGCTCACTGCCCGCACACACCTTTGACATCCACGACCTCCTGACAGTAAATAATCTCAATGCTCTTGCCATCACAGAAACCTGGCTATATGCTGTTTCTGGCCCGGCCCTATCCCTTGCCACCCCACCAGGCTACACTATCTTCAGGAGTAATAGGCTGAACTCCAGAGGCGGTGGAGTTGCCCTTCTAGCCAAAGACCACCTACATATTAGACAATTTAACTCCTCGCTTAACAATAACTGCGACACCCTCTCTGTAAAACTAACCACTTCCACTACCAGCACTATCACCACCCACCTTGTCTACCGCCCACTCGGCCCCATCTCAACATTTGAGGAAAATGTACTTCTATCCATTGGAGACAATATCAAACCTTAATCACAAGTAATTTTCCTAGGGGATCTCAATTTCAGCCTGAACAATCCCACTGACCTACCAGCCATCTCACTAGCAAACTCCATAACTGCCTTAGGCTTTAATCAGCATATCCACAACCCCATGCACATCAAAGGACGCTCCCTGGACTGGCTAGCTGACCTCAAATGCCATATCTTGGTCAAAGCTATCACTACCTGCCCGTGGTCAGACCACCACATCATTACATTCCCAATAACCCTTGGCTCACAAGCCAAAGCTGCAACTAGGTTACTACCACTTTTGCTGGCCCGCAGTTATAGAAAACTAACGAAAGACAATCTTGCACCTCTCCTCGATACCCTTATACCAGAGTTCCTGGACATCCCTGACTGTTACACTTCGGGCTTCCCTGCGGGCCTCCTTGCAGAATACGACTTCTTTACAAGCTCCTCTGTGGACCAGATACAGGTTGCCATGGCGCCTGTACAAACTACGACGGACTCCGGGTCAGCTGACACGTCCTGTACGTGGAAGACGTATATGGCGAGACACGCCCCCATACGGCTATAAAACCACCGTCTTTCAAGGGGCTCGTTGTTAAGGTTTCGATTTACAGATTGTAATAGAATTTGAATGACACCAAATAAAAGGATACTGATGTAAAGGATACAAGGTGAATTCCTGGGATTTCTTCCTTTTCCTATTCAAAGTATCTTCTAAAAGGGTTTGATGATTGAAAACCTTCCAACCAATGTCACTCTCAGACTGTAGCAAAAAACACAGCCTGAGAGAGTAATTAGTGGAAAGGTCCGTATTGATGGATACCAGTCTGTAGAATAAGAATGTTAAGTTTTAGTCACTATTCAATTAAACTAAAGAAATGTATGTGTAGCTAAGGATATTCACTAACCTGTGTTTGTGTGGACAGGAGGAAGAATTGGAGTTCCAGGTAAGTCCCAGGTAAAAGGTCCAATTAACAAAAACAACGAAAGGAAAGGAGAGGTTAGTAAGGAGACTAACCCGAACGGAACGAGGGCCGCACTAAGGACAAGTCGGTGCACACCGGATAGCGTCCATAAAGTTCAGTGCACTGTTCTTGAAGTAGAAATGAATTGCAGATTTGGATGAGGAGGAAAACCTAGAACATGAATGTCCAAAATGAGTGAGACTGGCTGGGACCTTGGAATGATCAAGAGACCAGAAGAACAAATGGTGCAGATCCGCTGGCAGACAGGAAGGCAGTTTAAGAACCACCAAAATTAGCAGAGCTGATCCGGCTAGTAGAGGGTAGGCAGGTTGAAACTGCTAGAAGCAAAGCAGAAACAGGCTCCAGAACGGGGATCAAAGAACAACGATCAGAAGCGCCGAATAGCGGGAGACTTCTGTTTAAATAGGTATCAGCTGACGTACAATGCGTGAGTGACGCTGTGACGTAACATGCGTGAGTAGCGCTGTGACGTCCAGTCATGTGATACTCACGCATACTTGTCGAGTGGAACGATAATGTGTGCAGCGTGTTCAATCCGCCATGATTTAGCGGAAGTGAAGACGTTTACCAGGAATTCTTCCCCAAAGTCGCCACCGAGTATAGAATGGTCTGGCAGATCTCTGAGCTGTAGATGTATAATGCTGGACTCGGGGACGAGAAGGACTAGCAGGCATGACAGTGCCATCCCCCAAAGGGCACGCCACCCCCCTGGAAGCGTGGAACCGGCGTAGAAGAGCGGGTGCATGGATATTACCGAGAGGTTCCCAAGAACGGTCCTCCGGGCCGTAGCCCTTCCAATCAATGAGGTAATGTGGAACCCCCGCACGCATCTTCATATCCAATATAGCCTGTACTTCGTACTCCTCAGAACCCTTTACAGAAAGAGCAACAGGCCGAACAGGTAACCGAGTTCCGGCCACGAAAGGTTTCACTAAGGACACATGAAACACAGGGTGTACTCTCCAATGTGAGGGTAATTTCAAACGGATTGCCACCGGATTCAATACTTTGAGGATTTCATAAGGCCCAACAAAACGTGGCAAAAGCTTTCTTTTTCCCGGCATTCTCAGGTTCTTGGTGGATAACCACACCAACATGCCCACTCTGTACAGTGGAGATGGACGCCTGTTTTGGTCTGCATATAGTTTGGAACGAGCCTGTGCCTTCTCCAGATTCTTTTTAATGGAAGAATGCAAAGACGACAACTCCTTCAATTTATCGTCAGCCTTAGGAACAAGGCCGAAAGACTCTATGTCCGCAGGAATGGACCTGGGATGCTGACCATATAAGGCGTAGAATGAAGAAGACCCTGTTGAGGAATGTACCGAATTATTGTAGGCAAATTCGGCTGCGGGCAGGACTTCCAGCCATGAAGATTGGTACTGTAAGGTCAAACACCGTAAGAACTGTTCCATAGTACCATTAACCCGTTCAGTCTGACCGTCTGTCTGAGGGTGGTAGGAACTAGACATGCGCTCATCCATTAGGAGAGCTGTTGATAATGCTTTCCAGAAGCGAGACGCAAACTGTGATCCTCTATCGGTGATAACCACAGAGGGTAAACCAAAAAACCGGAACACATGTTTCAAAAATAGATCTGCTAGAAAGGCCGCAGAAGGTATACCCTGACAAGGCAAAAACAAGGCCATTTTCGTGAAATAGTCCACCACGACCCATATCGTGTCAAACCCTTGGATAGGAGGCAATTCTACCAAGAAATCCATGGATATCATGAACCAGGGTTTATGGGGTACTGGTAAAGGATGTAAGAGCCCCATTGGTTTCTGGAGCGATCCCTTACTTTGGATACAAATTGAGCATGAATTGACATAATCAATGACATTTTTGGACATGTCCGGCCACCAAGCCCACCTCCGGATTAATTCCAGTGTTTTCTTCTGACCAGGATGGGCAGCGATCAAAGAATCATGACCCCAGTTTAATGCCTTGGCCCGGGTCTTTTCTGAAGGTAGATACAAAAGACCATTATAGTATGGGAGTCCGCCCCGAATATCTAGATTCAGACGTTGTACCTCTTGAGGATTCTGAGATACCCAATCTATAATTTCTTGTTTCAGAGAGGGTTGAACGAAGCAACTACATATCACTTTATCAGCCAACAAAGTTGGTTTGCTTGACTCTGTGGTTACAACCGTATGGAGTCGGGATAAAGCATCGGCTTTAGTGTGTTCTCTGGCAGGACGATATGAGATCCGAAAATCGAATTGGGCAAAGAATGAATGCCATCGGGCCTGCCGTGCAGTCAAACACTTCATTGTTTTAATGGCTTGAAGGTTCCTGTGATCTGAATAAACACAAACCGGATATTTAGCCCCGAGTAGATGATGCCGCCATGTCAGGAAAGCATCTTTGATGGCCAAAAGTTCTTTCTCCGTGACTGTATAGTTTCGTTCATAAGGAGCCAATTTACGGGAGAAGAAAGCTACCGGATGTTCTGCTCCAGTGGATTCACAAACTTGAGAAAGAATAGCACCAATGGCCAAGTTGGAGGCATCTGCTTCTACTATAAAAGGCAAGTCAGGATCTGGATGTAGTAAAACCGGTGCAGTGGTGAAGGATTCTTTTAGCATGTCAAAAGCCTTTTGAGCCTCTTTCGTCCAACGAAACTCCACCTTGGAACTAGTTAGAGCAGTGAGAGGTGCTACAGTTTTGGAAAAATCATGTATAAACCGCCTATAAAAATTCGCAAAACCCAGAAATGACTGTAAGGATTTGACAGAGGCGGGTACAGGCCAGTCCAAAATAGCCCTGACTTTGGATTTGCTCATTCTGACTCCCTGGCTGGTGATATCGTAACCCAGGAACTCAACCTCAGAAGTGTGAAAAATGCATTTTTCAGTTTTTACAAATAGATGATTTTCTCTCAGTCTTTGAAGAACCTTGATAACATGTGAAATGTGATCCTGAATAGAGGTTGAATATATCAGTATGTCGTCAAGATAAATAACTACAAACTGATCGATATAATCACTGAAAATGTCATTCATAAAATATTGAAATGTTGCGGGGGCGTTGCATAGACCAAACGGCATAACGAGGTATTCGAAAAGACCGTACCGAGTCTTAAAGGCGGTCTTCCATTCATCGCCTTGTCGAATACGCACGAGATTGTATGCCCCCCGCAAATCCAGCTTGGTAAAGATAACGGAAGCACCCAATTGGTCCAGAAGGACGTTGATTAGAGGCAAAGGGTACTGGTTTTTAATGGTTATGGCATTGAGGGCCCTGTAATCAATGCAAGGCCTGAGGTCCCCCTCCTTCTTTGGAACAAAGAACAAAGGGGAGGCCGCCGGAGATTGAGAAGGGCGGATAAATCCATTGGCGAGAGCATTGTCAATGTATTCTTTCAAGACTGCATCTTCCTTTGGAGTGAGTGAATAAACCCGTCCAGTTGGTATCTTGGCTCCCTCCACTAAATCAATGGGACAGTCGTATTGTCGATGCAGTGGTAATACCTCAGCTTTACCCTTATCAAAAACATCAGAATATGCATTGTATACAGAAGGCACTAGGACTGTGGTAGGTCGGAGTGCTCCAATACTGGGAGAATTGTCAAGAAAAGCCAACACAGGAGTGGACATCACATTCGACTCCAAAAAACAATTCTTATTGCAATAGGCCGATGGATACTGAATGTGACCGGTTACCCAGTCCACATGAGGATTATGTAATCTGAGCCAGGATAAACCCAAAATAAATGGAAACTGAGGAGCAGCTATCACATCGAAGACCAAGTATTCAGTGTGACCATCAGGCAGAGTTACTTTAATAGGAATTGTTTCTTCCGTGACCAACCCAGAAGACAACGCTGAACCGTCAACTGTATTAACAGCTTCAGGTACTTTTTTTGTAACAATAGGAATGCCTGATTGTGTGGCGAACGTGTTGTCAATATACTTGTTTGAAGCACCTGAGTCTAACATTGCTTTAGAGCTGATAATGCTTCCGTTGAATTCCAAAGAAACTGCTACCTCAATGGAGGAAGCTACAGTTAAAGCTGGGTCCTGTTTGGTACTCGGCAAAGGAACCCCTACTATTGCCGAGCTCTGGCGTTTCCCGATTTCTTGAATGGTTTTTTAGGGCAAGAGGCCAATAGATGCTCGGCTGAACCGCAATACATACATAAGTTGTTCTTACGGCGGTTTTCGCGTTCCGTGGATGACAAACGTCCACGTATAACGCCAATCTGCATGGGTTCAGGTTCACTGGAAATGTTTTGAGACACACCAGATTGACCAGGAATTGACGTAAATGATTTTTTCTCCCCTTTTCTTGCAGATCGTCGTGCATCGATCTGGAGGACTAAATCCAAAAACTCTGAATAGCCTGCAGGAACCACAGGAACTGTTGACAAAGCGTCTTTTAGTTCTTCTGATAGACCTTTATAAAACACTGCCGTTTTCTTATCTTCAGGCCATTGGGTCTCTGCTGTTAATTGGTTGAAACGGGCAAGATAGGACAAGAGTGTCTGACTACCTTGTTGTAAATTCAGAAGTTCCAAATCAGTCGCCTGATGAGCATAGCGCATATCAAATACTTTACTCATGGCAGATAGTAGCGCATCACAGTCATATAGTAGAGGACTATTTGACTCTAATAACGGATTTGCCCAGGCTGCAGCAGAGCCACCTAAATGAGACAATACAAAAGCTGCTTTAGTAGTTAAATCCGGAAAAGAGCTGGGTCTACAGAGAAAATGCAGACGACATTGATTAATAAAGGTACGATAACATTTAGGATCTCCCATGAACATTTCAGGTGGAGCCAAAGGAAACTGTGTAGGCATCAAGACCTGCACTTCCCTGGAGGGAGGTGGAAAGCCCGAACCGGAAGCCACTGGTTCACCGCCTGTCGCTCCCTGTGGTGCGGATCGTATGGCGTCCTGCATAACGTCCATGCGATGACAGAGATTATCCTGAGCGGATATCAACTCATGTCTTAAATCAGCTATGAGTTGCGTGAGGACTTGTAAGGGATCGGTACTCTCCATTTTCTTTTATTTAAAGGCTTCTGATTCTGTTAAGGTTTCGATTTACAGATTGTAATAGAATTTGAATGACACCAAATAAAAGGATACTGATGTAAAGGATACAAGGTGAATTCCTGGGATTTCTTCCTTTTCCTATTCAAAGTATCTTCTAAAAGGGTTTGATGATTGAAAACCTTCCAACCAATGTCACTCTCAGACTGTAGCAAAAAACACAGCCTGAGAGAGTAATTAGTGGAAAGGTCCGTATTGATGGATACCAGTCTGTAGAATAAGAATGTTAAGTTTTAGTCACTATTCAATTAAACTAAAGAAATGTATGTGTAGCTAAGGATATTCACTAACCTGTGTTTGTGTGGACAGGAGGAAGAATTGGAGTTCCAGGTAAGTCCCAGGTAAAAGGTCCAATTAACAAAAACAACGAAAGGAAAGGAGAGGTTAGTAAGGAGACTAACCCGAACGGAACGAGGGCCGCACTAGGGACGAGTCGGTGCACACCGGATAGCGTCCATAAAGTTCAGTGCACTGTTCTTGAAGTAGAAATGAATTGCAGATTTGGATGAGGAGGAAAACCTAGAACATGAATGTCCAAAATGAGTGAGACTGGCTGGGACCTTGGAATGATCAAGAGACCAGAAGAACAAATGGTGCAGATCCGCTGGCAGGCAGGAAGGCAGTTTAAGAACCACCAAAATTAGCAGAGCTGATCCGGCTAGTAGAGGGTAGGCAGGTTGAAACTGCTAGAAGCAAAGCAGAAACAGGCTCCAGAACGGGGATCAAAGAACAACGATCAGAAGCGCCGAATAGCGGGAGACTTCTGTTTAAATAGGTATCAGCTGACGTACAATGCGTGAGTGACGCTGTGACGTAACATGCGTGAGTAGCGCTGTGACGTCCAGTCATGTGATACTCATGCATACTTGTCGAGTGGAACGATAATGTGTGCAGCGTGTTAAATCCGCCATGATTTAGCGGAAGTGAAGACGTTTACCAGGAATTCTTCCCCAAAGTCGCCACCGAGTATAGAATGGTCTGGCAGATCTCTGAGCTGTAGATGTATAATGCTGGACTCGGGGACGAGAAGGACTAGCAGGCATGACACTCGTTGCTGTTAATTAGCGTTACAAGCTACAAGCGGTTACGTCCGTTACTTCTTCGTGTCTTTTCCACACGATTCCTTATCTGCTTTCCTGGTTTTGACCCTTGCCTGACTACTGGATTGGCTTGCCTCCTCCTTTATTCCTGTCGTGCTCGTCTGGCTTTTGACTCGGAACTTTATTGGATCCGGCTCCTGCTGTCTCTTGCGGTACTTCATTCCGGGTTGCCGCTTCTGGACACGGAACCAAAGCCTTCCTCGCAGAGGACTTGCTGTCAACAATCTGGAACTTTTCTACATCTACTCTGGATTCGTGTGTGCTCAGGTACATACTTATAATTGACAAATCCTGTCTCTGCTATTATTTCTCTCCGCGACTTGTTTGGATATTTGTCTTCTGTTGGATTCTGGGACATAGAGTGACTATTTTGTGAACTTGTCTTCAAGTGCATATAAACGCTCTGCTGAAAGTGCACCAACCTGGCACTAGTGCGACCCTCGTGCCGTTCGGGGGTACTTCCCTATACTAACATTCCTGTTTGTTATTTTCTCCTTTCATTGTCTTCAGTTTCCTGGATTACTTTCCTCAAAATATCCTTATTCAGGTTAGTTGTTATCAGTTCGATATATATAGCTGGGATTGATACTTTAGAAGGTTCTTTAGAATTATCCCACTCATTGTGTTATATTTTTTTGTAGATCCACCCTGGGGAAGCTCCACTCCAATACTTAACTAGGTAGTTTCCCGTAAAATACAAATGTTCTGATTACTTACTTTAATTTCAACACTGTCTAATATCTTTGTATTCCTTTGCAGCATTGGTATTGGCGGTGTGTGTTCTCTCCGCTCTTTTATTCAATTGACACCTCTGTCTGTCCCAACTGAAACAGCAGAGATGTACATTGTAGGAAAGAGCCCCTCTTTGAGGAAGCCTGAGTCTTGTACTCAGGGTAGTTGGGATGGAAGGCTGAATATCGATTCTTGTACCACCATCATCTCCAAGGTCACTCCTCCACATCTTCGGCCTATTTCGGAGTGGTGAGTAACAGAATTAGCAGCCACGAACAATGTTCATGGAGGCCAGTGATGCTTTGACTCAAATCGTGCAAATGGTCACGGATCTACGAACCGACTTGACCAATGCACAAGAGGCACTGCGCCAACGTATGGACGCCATTCAGGCCTTGGTTACCACACCAGCGCCACAGATGGCCGGTGCTGGTGCTACAGCGTCAGGATCAGGGTTTCCACCTCCGCAGCAGGAATCAAACCCTATCATGCTTACAACCCAGTTCCCTCTAGCTCCTCCTGAACGCTTCCTAGGCGATCCTAAACAATACCGAACCTTCATTAACCAATGCAAACTGCATTTTTTGTGCCGTCCTGCTTCATTTCCAACTTCTACTACTAAAGCGGCTTTTGTCTTGTCACATTTAGGAGGCACTGCAGCCGCATGGGCTAACCCATTGTTAGAATCCAACGGTCATGTTCTCTATAATTGTGATGCCCTTCTTGCTATGATGAGTAAAGTATTTGATACACGTTATACTACTCAAGCTACTGACCTGGAACTCTTAAAGCATCGACAAGGGAACAACTCCCTATTGGTCTATTTGGCCCGGTTCAATCAGTTGGCAGCAGAAACTGACTGGCCGGAAGAAAAGAAAACAGCAGTCTTCTATCAAGGCCTCTCAGATGAGTTAAAGGACATCCTCTCCACTGTTCCTGTAGTCCCCACAGCATTCGGGGAACTGCTAGATTTAGTCCTTCAGATTGATGCCCGTAAATCCGAAAGACGTGGCGAAAAGAAACCTGCGTTGTTCAGCACGTTTTCAGCAGAGGCCTCGTCTTCTTCACTTCCTGCACCAGAACCTATGCAGATTGGTGTGGTTAGGGGACCACTCACCCCTGCTCAACAAGAATATCGTAGATCACACAATCTCTGCATGTATTGTGGGGCCTCTGACCACTTACTGCCTGAATATCCCAAAAAACCCAAAGAAAGGCGGGATACGCCAAATCCCAACAGTAGACGGAGTCCCTACGTCGGGAAATTCACCTTTGGACTCTACATTACAGAATCCGAGTCACCTAGTTCGCCTACCTGTTACATTTTCCCTGAATCATGGTGTTGCATTCCAGACAACAGCCGTGATTGATTCAGGAGCAACAGGTAATTATGTTGATCAATGCTTTGCCTCTATGTCAGGAATACCACTGATTCGCAAAGCTATAGCTGAAACAGTGAATGCAGTGTGGACGGTTCAATCCTTGTATCGGGAATGGTAACTCACCAAACGGTTCCATTACATATGAGTACCGATGAAGGCCATACTGAAGAGATATCATTCGATATCATCAAAGTGCCGGCCTACGGAGTCATTCTGGGTATTCCATGGCTGAAGCTTCATAACCCTGCCATCGATTGGTCGATATCTCAGATTCAGTTCCCTTCCAATATATCCAATACCCGATGCACTACATTACTTGGAATTACCCAGGATAGTCCGGTCAGGGCACTGGTTTCTCCTACTATGCATATTGGAGCTGTTTCTAACAACGTTGTCTCTATGGTACCTTCTCAATATGCAGACTACGCAGATGTTTTCGACAAAGGGATGGCGGAGACTCTACCTCCACATAGAGCCTATGATTGCCCAATAGACCTAATACCGGGAGTAAAAATACCATCCGGCAGGGTGTATTCCCTCACTCTCAAAGAAGATGAAGTACTTAAAGATTATATAGACAAGGCCTTGGCCATGGGATTCATTCGTCCTTCCAAATCACCAATTGCATCACCACTTTTCTTTGTTCCTAAGAAGGAAGGGGATTTACGTCCTTGTATTGATTATTGTGCTTTGAATGCAGCTACCATAAAAAACCAGTACCCTCTTCCTCTGATCTCGGTCCTCCTTGATCAATTGGGATCTTCCAAAGTAGTTACTAAGCTCGATCTCAGAGGAGCTTATAATCTGGTCCGTATGAGAGAGGAGGACGAATGGAATACCGCTTTCAAAACACGGTACGGTCTATTTGAATACCTTGTCATGCCATTTGGGCTATGTAATGCCCCGGCCACCTTTCAGGCATTCATGAACGATTTGTTTTATGACATCCTTGACCAGTTTGTTGTTGTATACCTGGATGACATTTTGATCTATTCACAAAACCAGGAAGACCACGAAATACATGTCAAAACAGTGCTCCAACGTCTGAGAAATCACAAATTGTTTGTAAAAGCCGAAAAGTGCATATTTCACACCTCAGAGGTGGAATTTTTGGGTTATGATCTTACTAACAATGGGGTGCGCATGAGTCAGTCCAAAATTAGTGCTATCCTGGAATGGCCTGTGCCCAATTCAGTCAAATCTTTACAATCATTCCTGAGATTTGCAATCTTTTATAGACACTTCATTAATGGCTTTTCTGAAATATCTGCACCTCTTACCTCTCTGACAAGTGCCAAGGTGCCATTTGTATGGTCTTCAGAAGCTCAGAAGGCTTTTGATCAATTAAAATCAGCCTTCACTTCCGCCCCTGTCCTCAAACATCCCGATCCCGATCTGCCTTTTTTTGTTGAAGCTGACGCTTCGGGTTATGCTCTTGGGGCGGTGTTGTCACAAACCTGTCCTCATTCGGGCAAGATTCATCATGTTGCCTACTTCTCTCGTAAATTGACATCTTACGAAAGGAACTATACCATCACGGAACGCCATCTCTTAGCCATCAGAGACGCATTCTTGGAATGGAGACATCACCTTCTGGGGGCCAAACACCTTGTACTCGGATCACTGCAGTCTGTTAGCCTTCAAATCTATGAAATGCCTACAGCTAGACAGGCGCGGTGGCATTTATTCTTTTCACAGTATCAATTTGTTATCACATACCATCCTGCTAAAGCTCAAGTTTCGGCTGATACTCTCTCTCGCCTCCATGCGGATGGCCAGTCCCAACAGGTCGAAGCACTTCCTCTCCTACCGAACAAAGTTGTTTGTGGGTGTTCGGTTCAGCCCTCTTTGCATTCAATCATCCTTGATTGGGTCTCAACCCATCCAAAAGAGATCACTGACTTCAACCTGGAAGTAATTCAGGGTATGCCATTCATCCAAGGGCGCGTCTATATACCCTCAGGTCAAGCTAGAGCCTTAGCTCTCCAGTGGTCCCACGATTCTTTGATTGCAACACATCCAGGAAGTCAAAAGACTCTTGAAGCCTTACGGCGTTGGGCTTGGTGGCCTTCCATGGCTCGTGATGTAAAAGACTACATTTTGACTTGTTCCATATGCACTCAATGTAAAACCTCTAGAGCCAAACCAGTAGGCTTATTACAACCTCTGCCTGTTCCGTACAAACCTTGGCAGACGCTGTCAAGGAATTTCATTGTGGAACTCCCTGATGTTCAGGGCCATGACACCATTTGGGTGATTGTTGATTACTTCACAAAATATGCACTGTTCATACCTTGTTCTGGCTTGCCTTCGGCTCCGGAATTGGCGAGACTGTTCTTGACGAATGTGTTTCGTTTCTTTGGTTTACCCTCGGTTATTGTTTCCGACCGTGGTACACAATTTACTTCACGATTCTGGAAGGCTCTTACAGCTTCTCTGGGTATCAAGGACAGGTACTCCTCCGCATACCATCCTCAGACGGATGGGCAGACTGAGAGAACTAACGCTACTATCGAACAGTACCTACGCTGTTTATGCCTTCAGTTCCAACAGTCTTGGTTTACTTCTCTGCCTTACGCGGAGTTTGCATATAACAACACTATGCATACATCAACAGGGGTTTCTCCCTTTTTTGCCCTGTATGGTGGTCATCCTAGGGCACTCCCACATGATCCGGTATTGCCGGCTGTCAATCCAGCAGCAAGAGACTGCATGAGAGATCTCGATAAGATTCATCGGGATGTACGCTGTAATTTGCTCCGAGCTCAAGATCGTGCCAAGAAATATGCCGATGTGCATCGATCCCCTGCACCAGTCTATCGGAGTGGCATGAAGGTGTGGTTGTCATCCCGTAATTTACGAATTGCGGGCAAACGCTCACTTCTGCCTAAATACGTGGGACCCTATGCCATTACTGATGTTATAAATTCTGTGGCGGTCAAGCTCTCCCTGCCGCGCTCATGGCGGATACATCCAGTTTTTCACATCTCCCTGATCAAGCCTTTTATCCAGGGGACTTGTATGCCTACACGTCCCTCGCCAATCTTGGTGGATGGAGAGGAGGAGTATGAGGTTTCGCGTATCCTGGACTGCAGGGTGTCTAGGGGTACGTTGTTCTACCTTGTGGATTGGAAGGGTTATGGGCCTGAGGACCGTACCTGGGAGCCTCTGTCCAATTTACATTGTCCGGACCTTCTGAGGAGTTTCCATTTCGCCAGGGGGTTGCCGGAGTCTTTGGGGGAGGATGCTGTTACACTTCGGGCTTCCCTGCGGGCCTCCTTGCAGAATACAACTTCTTTACAAGCTCCTCTGTGGACCAGATACAGGTTGCCATGGCGCCTGTACAAACTACGACGGACTCCGGGTCAGCTGACACGTCCTGTACGTGGTAAACGTACGGCAAGACATGCCACCATACGGCTATAAAACCACCGTCTTTCAAGGGGCTTGTTGCTGCTAATTAGCGTTACAAGCTACAAGCGGTTACGTCTGTTACTTCTTCGTGTCTTTTCCACACGATTCCTTATCTGCTTTCCTGGTTTTGACCCTTGCCTGACTACTGGATTGGCTTGCCTCCTCCTTTATTCCTGTCGTGCTCGTCTGGCTTTTGACTCGGAACGTTATTGGATCCGGCTCCTGCTGTCTCTTGCGGTACTTCATTCCGGGTTGCCGCTTCTGGACACGGAACCAAAGCCTTCCTCGCAGAGGACTTGCTGTCAACAATCTGGAACTTTTCTACATCTACTCTGGATTCGTGTGTGCTCAGGTACATACTTATAATTGACAAATCCTGTCTCTGCTATTATTTCTCTCTGCGACTTGTTTGGATATTTGTCTTCTGTTGGATTCTGGGACATTGAGTGACTATTTTGTGAACTTGTCTTCAAGTGCATATAAACACTCTGCTGAAAGTGCGCCAACCCGGCACTAGTGCGACCCTCGTGCCGTTCGGGGCTACTTCCCTATACTAACATTCCTGTTTGTTATTTTCTCCTTTCGTTGTCTTCTGTTTCCTGGATTACTTTTCTCAAAATATCCTTATTCAGGTTAGTTGTTATCAGTTCGATATATATAGCTGGGATTGATACTTTAGAAGGTTCTCTAGAATTATCCCACTCATTGTGTTATATTTTTTTGTAGATCCACCCCGGGGAAGCTCCACTCCAATACTTACCTAGGTAGTTTCCCATAAAATAGAACTGTTCTGATTACTTGTTTTAATTTCAACACTGTCTAATATCTTTGTATTCCTTTGCAGCATTGGTATTGGCGGTGTGTGTTCTCCCCGCTCTTTTATTCAATTGACACCTCTGTCTGTCCCAACTGAAACAGCAGAGAAGTACATTGTAGAAAAGAGCCCCTCTTTGAGGAAGCCTGAGTCTTGTACTCACGGGAGCTGGGATGGAAGGCTGAATATCGATTCTTGTACCACCATCATCTCCAAGGTCACTCCTACACATCTTCGGCCTATTTCGGAGTGGTGAGTAACACTGACCATAGGAGCCTAGTGGATCTGTACACTAATACGCTGACCAGCGCAATCAATACCATTGCCCCCTTAGCACTAAAAAGGCTAAACATGTAGCTCATATCAACTCCGGGTACACCCAGGATCTTGCGACTCTTAGAACTGAAAAAAGACTTGCCGAAACTAGCTGGAAAAGTAACCCTACTGCTGCCTTCAAATAGAAATTGTCAATCCTCTCCAAACAATACAATGAAGCCATTATCCAAGTCAAGGTCCCCACCTTCAACACTAGAGTAACCAACGCCAATTCAGACACTAGAGAACTATTTGCCATGCTTAGGGAATTAGAAGCCCTAGTCCCACTAGCATCCACTGTAACTAAAGACTTAGGGCCTCATCACGAGTTGGGCGGTAACGCTGGTGCTATTAGCGCCGATGCTAATAGCCCTACCGCCAAACCCCCGGTGCTATTAGCGCCGGATCACGGCTTTGGCGGAAGGGTTATTGCCCATTCCCCATTGGGCCCATTCGGGAATTCATCATTCACCATTGGGCCCAATGGGGAAAATTTGCGCTATTACCGTCGGCGGATTTCCCGCCGGCGGTAATCATGCCGAAAATCGGCAATTTTGCTGCGGATTTCTCCCCAGCTTATAGCTGGGGGGAAATCCGCCAAAGCCATGATCTGGCGGACCCTTAAATGAGGCGGTAATAGCGCTACAGCCGCATTTAAGGGTTACTGCCAGACTAGTAATGAGGCCCTTAGTCTGGTGCAGCAGTATACAGAACTCTATGCGACTAAAAATCGAGACACTTCAGAAGCAAAATTGTTGACAACAAGCCAATGATGGCAACCCACAGTCCCATTTCCAACATTCCAGGTACCTCACTATTCAGATTCAACATAATCTCTGTTCAAGACACCATGCACATCCTAAAGAGCCTTAAGCCATCTATATGTAAAGGGGACGTTTGCCCGGCCTCTCTTATCAAAGATTGCTTAGCCACTGGGGCTGTTTATTACAGCCGTCATCAATGCCTCTTTCTCATCCTGCTAGGTACCTTCCAGCCTCAAGCCTGGGTTCTGTCCCTCCTAAAGAAACCCTCTCTCGACCCTGCCTTACCCAATAGCTACGGCCCCATCACAACAGTCCCCTTCCTACTAATAATTCTCGACAGAGCAGCCTATGCACAAATTCATCACCACCTAGAAGTAAACTATCTTAGAAGTTCGCCAATATGGCTTCTGCCCAGGGCATGGTATAGAGTCAGAACTCCTCGAACTTGAAAATCAGGTGGAAGAGATTAGGGCCCATGGGAAACCTGCCCTACTGCTGCTCCTAGACTTGTCTGCAGCCTTCGACTTAGTCGATCACAACATTCTCTGCCAGCACCTCACTGTGGCAGCCTCCTTCTCCCTGGAAGCAGCTGCCTAGATTGCCTCCTTTCTTGATGGTAGAGTAATGAAAGTATTCTCTGAGAATGCCAGCGCAGAGCCCTCCCCTATCAACTGTGGTGTACCCCAAGGGTCTTGTGTCTTGCCAACACTCTACAGCATATTGACAAAGCCCCTCTTTGACCTCCTGGACTCCCTTGGCATAGCATATACCAATTACACTGATGACACACACTTTTTCCTTCCCCTCCCTAGCACCTATACAGATGGTGCTGCCACACTGAGCTCAACCTACAACACCTTCCAAACTTGGATGGCGACCCATGGCCTCTGCCTCAACGATGAGAAGACGGAATTGCTTTTCGTGGGGCCCCCAGCTGTGCTGAGAAAACTTGATCGTGAGTACTCCGCCTTCAACACCGATGGCACAATAAAGCCAGTCTCACCAGCTATAAAAACGCTTGGCGTTTACCTTGATGCTACACTCTCGCTAACCTGCCAAATTAGAACTATATCCTCCTCAGCAGCCTACTCAACTAAACTCTTAAATGCTGCCAGATGCTTCCTCTCGCCAGACAGTTGCCTAACTATTGCTTGTGCAATCGTGGGTGTCAGCCTCGACTAATGTAATGCTCTTTTCGCAGGCACCTAAGCCCGTAACATACACAAACTCTAGACTATCCAAAACAATGTTCTATGAGTGGCTTGAACATTCCCAGATCCAAACACATTTCAGATGCCCGTAGATCAGTAAATTGGCTCCCCATCCGAGAAAGAATCTCATTCAAAACACTTACCATCACCCATAGATGCATCTCCAAATCTGCCCCGCCATACCTAACTGAAAGAATCACCAAGACTCATTTCGACAGACCTTCCAGAACCCCCTACACTCACAGACTGGTCCAACCCAAATTCAAACGCCCCAGTCATTGCTGCGAAGCAATGGAATTCCCTACCTTATGCATTAAGATCGGAGGAATTCTATTGGTCCTTCTGTAAAGCCCCAGGTTAGTTTAACTAACACGCTCAACATCTAACATCTATGCATTTCTTCCTTTTTCCTCTCTCCTTTTCTTCTGTACCTGATGTAATAGGAATTACACTTGTTATGTAACCACTATGTATCTCACTATGTTTGCGGACTATGTTTCATGTTTACAGCCTGTAAGTAGGTTTCATGTTCACATCCTGTAAGTAATCACTTTGCCTGCCCGCTCGACTCTGGGCTACATGTAACTGGTTCTCTACAGCGCCCTGATACCTCAGGGTTTGTGTGCACTATACAAATGAAAAAAATAAATAAAATAAATAAATCATTAGACGCCATTAAAAGATTCGCCCAGCTAGCCGCCAGACCACTGAGATGGGAAAGGGCAAATGTGGCCTTTGTGACCACATCCAGAAATGCAGAGGGTCAACAGAGGAAATGGAGCTTACGTTGATTCACGAATTACCTGTATTTATGTGGATCGCCATGAAAATCCTCAAGTGCAGCCAATGGAAAAGGAGAAGACATGACCACAGAAACAGGCCCTTGGAACCCTGGTGCACCCCTCTGAATTCCAGGATCCCCATTAATCCCCTGCAGTGTCTGGGGCTGCCCCGTACGTGCACCAGACTCAACATGCGGCAAAGCATGTGCTACATTTTGTATAGCATCCAGCCTCAACTTGATGGATGTGTGGGCAGCAGTAATATCAGCACGTAGTGAATTCATAGCCTGATTCAGAGCTGAAACTGTATCAGCTGACTCTTCCATACTGTCTAGTGAAGGGAATTTGGGCTTCTCAATCTGTCAAGTCAACAGGTACTCTGGCAACTGGTCGCAGAACTGCAGAGAGAACCTTTAGATGAATACAGACTTGCCTCCCGATAAACCAGTAGAGTGAGCACGATAAAACATATCCACCAGTCGATCAGGCAAAAGTAGTGCAGAAACTGTGCAGGCCACCCCACCCCACCCCCCCCCCCCTTTGATAATAAGACAGGGCAGGGCCTGGAACTCACCACCTGAAATGGAACACAGGCGCTCTTAATCAGAAAAACAGCAACTCTATACTGACAGACCCAGCCACTTCTTTTTCATCTGGGGTTCTACTTAGGTCTAAAAATCGGTTGAAGCCTGTAGGTCAGAAGACTGCCCGCCAGGCACCAAGCAAACTCTACCACCAACAAGTCCAATAAAATCTACAGGGACCTACCCTGACAGCACAAGGTTTGAAGAAAACCAGCAGGCTGGAGGAGGGTAAGAAATCCAGAAGACAGTAGGGTTCCAAAATAGAGTTCATGTGACGGCAGGACTCTGAAAGGGAAAACGGGCAACCTCCAGACCCAGGAGAAGTTCAAACCAGACGAGCTTCAAAAGCATCCTCACACCAGAATCTGAATCCAGGAGTTAGCATTGTAACAAATCAATCAGGTAACATTCAGGCACTCGATCACGGGGAAAACTAAAAGTTCAGGTTTCAAAATTGCAAGGAGCTGGGAGCTATTTTGCTCCTGGTTATAGCCCAGGGGAGCCTGGTTAGCTTGAAATGAAGAAATCCCAGGAGCCACTTGTGACTCCCAAAGTAAGTGATGCCACACAAAGAGAGCTATGTAATATTAACTGTGTAGGTTTGGGAATGTACATAAAAGAGAATAAAAGGCACACCTATGAGACATTTAAAGTATATTGGATAATATATAATGGACAAAAGGTTAGAGAGTGCATCTCACGCACAAGTTAGATTTGCTGTGCACTATGTACTAGCTCCTGGTGCCCCACACATAGCCCCTGCCTAAAGGATGATGCTTGATACACAGAAGCTGATTTGTGTTCCTGGCCAACAAACCCTAATTTCGACACCTGAAGTTCACAAACAACGAGACACAATCAAAGCAACCATGTACAGTCCGTTTGACAGGCAATCAGATAGTCAAGAAAAAAGGGTTTAAATTCAGAAAGCAGATAACCGTAGCACTACGCACAGAATAATGTTGAGAAGCACTGAGTGGTTGTTTCCTTTGGGTTCCTTCCTGGTTTCTCAGTATTTGCCAGGGGTGTGGGACACCACTGGTGCAGCGTCCCTTGTTGTCGCAGCACACTGTGGCTTCTGGACATTGTGGTTCTTGCATCGTCTCCGGTAGCACGCTCTTCCCTGCAAAAGCCATCAGGAATACAGTGACGAGGAGGGGAGTGGTGCCTGACACTGGAGACATGAATTTTCAAAATGATTACGGTTTTGGGTTTAAAATACAACATGTAACTTTGCTATTCAATTTGTAGATGAAAAAATGCTGACTACGGCCCGCAGAGGTCACTGTTGGTAAATTTTCTACACATTCTCCTTTCTTATGTGAATACATGTTTATTTTGCTAGCTCAAGGGATCAGACAAGGTGTCAAATGAATTCAGCTAATGGATTTCATATGGGGCCTGGAGTTTGCTGTATGTGACAGGTCTATTTGAAGCTGAATTATTAGCATCTGGCAATGGTTAATTTCCCTAATCTTCCAAACAAGTCTGAACATTATGAATCCAATAGTTGTGTCTTGTAATGTGAATTCCTGAACTGGGGTTGTGTCATGATCCCAGTAAGTGAGCACAGTTCCCAGTCAGGCATGCAGGAGAAGCAAGGGACACCACATCAATCAGCAGGTTAAAAGTGAGTACAAGCCTGGCAAACATGGTTATTGTACCATTCATAACATATGCTCCCATAGTCTCTCATAGTGCTTACAGTGGTTTCATACACTAAACATGGCTATCGCCAGATCCATTGATAACTTAGAGCACGCTCTATACATATTGCAGAGGGAGCTACTTAAGCCCCGCCTCCGAAGGAGCGCTCGCTTCGCGTCTGCTCCGCTGACAGCAGGTAACGCTACCGGCGCCTCTCCTTACAGAACCTGTCAAAGGAGAAATCAGAGACATTTGTTTTTAAAGAAAAAACAACAGAATTCCATAGTTATAGAAAAGACTTACCGAACCGAAGTTATCTCCGAAGCAGTTCTTTAGTCAGCTGTGTTCGTTCGTAGCCGCAGCATCTTCTCTCACAGCCTCAGCATCTTCAAGCAGCAGTCTTTGTTCGCAGTCGCAGTACCTTCATTCAGAAGTTTCCTCAGCAGGCTCTGCATCTTCCGAAAGTATTTTTCCTCGGATTTCCAAAAACCTGCAGACAAAAAAGGTATTTAATAAATAAACAAACTTAATAGAAAATAAGAAAGAAGTTTAAATAAGTTTACGTACCTGAAGTTTCTTCAAGTTTTCACTGCTCAGTTATTACTGCGCTATTCCCTGAAGGCTGCAGTTACTCAGTACAGATGAACTTAAGTTTGTTAAACATTTCTTCATCCAGAGTAACATCATTGGCCTTTCTGAATTCCGAGAACCTGCAAAAAAAACAAGGGAAAATATTAGAAAGAGAGATCTCTCCAACGTAGGGACTATTCCAAATCTAAAAGACTATAGTATTTTCTCCAGATACTTACCCAAGACAAATACTGGAAAAGCAAAGACATTATACAGGCAATAGTCTATTGAACTACCTCAGCAGCCTTCCAAGTTTAAAGTTTCTTCATTCCAACGCGCCCCTGTAGAATAACAGGATGGAGAGCTCCACAAAACATAAACACAGGTGAGAAGGGAGGGATTACCCAAAGTACACAGTTATACAGTAATTTCTCAGGAATTAGATATTGTAGCAGTTCTATTGTTGTTATAGTTGTTTACACAGAAAAGGAATCCTAAAAGTGCCCAAGTAACGGGTCCACAGGCTGGGAAGGCATTACGCTCCCGAGGAGTCCAGGTAAGCGTTACAGGTTGGGATTTAGGAAGGTGAATTTTCAGTCAGCTCAAGTTACTGACATCAATATGTTTGAGCAAGTCTCATTTCGAAATAAATACATCACACCATTACTCAAAGTGGAGTGAAAACATGGCAAAGGACAATGTACTACAAATGAGACTTCAGTTCCATATTACCATAGCTCTCAACTTGAACGCTTTTGGCAGGTGTCACTCGCCTTACAATCAGCTGTTTCACCCACAAAGCCCACTATACACTCATTCACTTCAATGGGCTCTCATCTGCAGCAAAAGCAAATTGGGTGTTTTCACCCGCCTTGGTGACATAAAAGGCTGAGGGCTATGTATTACACTGCACAATATTTTGGTTAACAAAAATAGCAACTGCAGTAATTGAAAACAAATCAGGTTCTGATTATATACGAATGCAATTTATTTTCTCTGTACTTGGGACCCGGGACATAACTGTGATTAATTCTTAGCATTTTGCATTTGTGTTATGTTCTCCAATAAACATTCTCCAGCCTGCTAAATTCTTTTGGTATCTGAAAGGCACTTTCTGGGACCTCATTTTTCATTCGTTGTAGGGCACTTAGGGAGACCATATGGTGGACTTCTCACACTTGTGAAATATATTCCTTATATTTGTGTGGTTGCTAATCATGATACTCTATTTGGCATTATGGCCACTCACATAGGGCTTAAAATGTGTGGGGCCATGGATATCTTGATTATTAATATCTATTGGCACCAGGCGATGTGTCCCCTGAGTGAAGAAATTGACAGGCCGATTCATGGAATAATTAGCGCGGCGCAAGTGGCCAAAAACATGCGATTCGCAGTGGAATAGCGAAAATCGTACGAAAAGCAGCGCACATCGATTCATGGAAGGCCGTGCGCGAGAAAACCATCGGATGTGCGCTAAAAAAGTGCGCGGCGCACGTTGGCGCACAGGCCATCTAACAGCGTGCGCCAGGTCACAGCGAAAATCGCACAGGCCACAGCGAAAATCGCACATAGCGCAGCGCACACAACAAAAGTAGGCGGAACACGGGGCGTAACACTCGGAATGGGGAACAACTTGCCAAAATGTGGGCGTCACGGGGAAAGTACAGGGTGCAAGTGCGCGGAACGCCCACACGCTCGCCTACAACCCGTATTCATGGAATCGAATAGGGCAAAAAAGCGCACGGTCAAACCAGCGCACAGGCACAAACACGACCGCCACAAGAAAGCAGGCGGTAGCGTCTCTGCGCCTGTAATAAATGTGCGCCAAAAGGTGCGCCAACAAATAGCACCTATATACAGCCATGATGAATGTCCTATACTGTGGCCCTCCAGGACAAATGACGTGCAAAGGGGTATCCACAAACACGGACACCCGCTGACTGAAAAATAACATGTGCGTGTATTCCGGGGTGCGCGGAAAGTCTCACACGCGATTTGGCAGGGTACGTGGATTTCAGGGGTGCGCGGGAAGTTCCACACGCGATTTGTCCGGGTACGTGCGCGGGAATTTCCACACGCGATTTGTCTGGGTACGTGGATCTCAGGGGTGCGCGGGAAGTCACACACGCGATTTGGCAGGGTACGTGGATTTCAGGGGTGCGCGGGAAGTTCCACACGCGATTTGGCCGGGTACGTGCGCGGGAATTTACACATGCGATTTGTCTGGGTACGTGGATCTCAGGGGTGCGCGGGAAGTCTCACACGCGATTTGGCAGGGTACGTGGATTTCAGGGGTGCGCGGGAAGTTCCACACGCGATTTGGCCGGGTACGTGCACGGGAATTTCCACACGCGATGTGTCTGGGTACGTGGATCTCAGGGGTGCGCGGGAAGTCTCACACGCGATTTGGCAGGGTACGTGGATTTCAGGGGTGCGCGGGAAGTTCCACACGCGATTTGGCCGGGTACGTGCGTGGGAATTTCCACACGCGATTTGTCTGGGTACGTGGATCTCAGGGGTGCGCGGGAAGCCTCACACGCGATTTGGCAGGGTATGTGGATTTCAGGGGTGCGCGGGAAGTTCCACACGCGATTTGGCCGGGTACGTGCGCGGGAATTTCCACACGCGATTTGTCTGGGTACGTGGATCTCAGGGGTGCGCGGGAAGTCTCACACGTGATTTGGCAGGGTACGTGGATTTCAGGGGTGCGCGGGAAGTTCCAAACGCGATTTGGCCGGGTACGTGCGCGGGAATTTCCACACGCGATTTGTCTGGGTACGTGGATCTCAGGGGTGCGCGGGAAGTCCCACACGCGATTTGGCAGGGTACGTGCGCGTGAATTTCCACACGCGATTTGGCTGGGTACGTGTATGACAGGGGTACGCGGGAAATTCTACACGCGATTTGGCTGTGTGCTCCCAGGTATTCCCTGTACACCCTCCACGGCCCCTGCAGGCAGCCGACACCACAGGGGACTACCCTGCACACCTGCTCATGTCACCCAGCACCCCCACCCCCCAGCAGTGCAGGGGCAGCCTCCACCAGGCCCCCACTCATGTCTCCCACCACCCCCACCCCCCAGCATCCAGGGTCAGCCTCCACCAGGCCCCCACTCATGTCTCCCACCACCCCCACCCCCCAGCAGTGCAGGGGCACCCTCCACCAGGCCCCCACTCATGTCTCCCACCCACACCCACCCCCCCAGCAGTGTGGGGCACCCTCCACCAGGCTCCCACCCATGTCTACCACCACCCCCACCCCCCAGCCACCACGGGCAGCCCCCACCAGGCCCCCACTCATGTCCAACTCATGTCTCCCACCACCCCCACCCCCCAGCAGTGCAGGGGCACCCTCCACCAGGCCCCCACTCATGTCTCCCACCACCCCCCAGCCACCAGGGGCAGCCCCCACCAGGCTCCCACCCATGTCTACCACCACCCCCACCCCCCAGCCACCATGGGCAGCCCCCGCCAGGCCCCCACTCATGTCCCCCTGCACCCCCACCCCCCAGCATCCAGGGGCACCCTCCACCAGGCCCTCACTCATGTCTCCCACCACCCCCACCCCCCAGCATCCAGGGGCAGCCTCCACCAGGCCTCCACTCATGTCTCCCACCACCCCCACCCCCCAGCATCCAGGGGCACCCTCCACCAGGCACCCACTCATGTCTGCCACCACCCCCACCCCCCAGCATCCAGGGGCAGCCTCCACCAGGCCCCCACTCATGTCTCCCACCACCCCCACCCCCCAGCATCCAGGGGCAGCCTCCACCAGGCCCCCAATCATGTCTCCCACCACCCCCACCCCCCAGCATTCCGGGGCACCCTCCACCAGGCCCCCACTCATGTCTCCCACCACCCCCACCCCCTAGCAGTGTGGGGCACCCTCCACCAGGCTCCCACCCATGTCTACCACCACCCCCACCCCCCAGCCACCATGGGCAGCCCCCACCAGGCCCCCACTCATGTCCCCCTGGACCCCCACCCCCCAGCATCCAGGGGCACCCTCCACCAGGCCCCCACTCATGGCTCCCACCACCCCCACCCCCCAGCATCCAGGGGCACTCTCCACCAGGCACCCACTCATGTCCCCCTGCACCCCCACCCCCCAGCATCCAGGGGCAGCCTCCACCAGGCCCCCACTCATGTCTCCCACCACCCCCACCCCCCAGCATCCAGGGGCAGCCTCCACCAGGCCCCCACTCATGTCTCCCACCACCCCCACCCCCCAGCATCCAGGGGCAGCCTCCACCAGGCCCCCACTCATGTCTCCCACCACCCCCACCCCCCAGCAGTGTGGGGCACCCTCCACCAGGCTCCCACCCATGTCTACCACCACCCCCACCCCCCAGCCACCATGGGCAGCCCCACCAGGCCCCCACTCATGTCCCCCTGCACCCCCACCCTCCAGCATCCAGGGGCACCCTCCACCAGGCACCCACTCATGTCCCCCTGCACCCCCACCCCCTGTGGCGTTGCCCCGTAAGGGCTGCGCACACGGCGGCGTGATGTTGCACGTCGCCGCGTGCAGCTTTAATAAACGGGGTGTTCCCGGAAGCCGCAGAGCGACCGGGGAGCCCGAAGCCGACAGACGTGTGTGAGTGAGCTCTGTCGGGTGGGGGGGCTCACGGGCACGCATGGGGGGCCAAGGACAAACCCCCAACAGTGGCGACGAGTGGTGACGGATGCCCGGGCCCGGCGGTGAAAGGCTTCCGGAATTTTTCTTCTTATCGGAACGTTCACGGACGTTTCGTTTCACGCCGTGGCTGCGGACCGCACACGCGGCTGACGGCCATTTTGAACACGAGGCCGCAGAACTTCTTGGAGCTCCGGTTCGGAACGAGAAGGTGATCCGGATCTAATTTTTGGATTTCATGGTTGCAGAGTGCATAACCTGCACGCCCATACCTGATTTGTGTGTTTTCATCATATTTTGGGACTGTTACGTCGAGTGTAAGCCAGGATAAGGACTACTATGGCAGGACCTGCTTAGTCCAGTCCACCCACGTGGCTTAATTTTTGGGACCTCTACATTGCGGTGCATTGCTGCAAGGTGGCAGCAGGGCACTTCCTCGCCCCCTTCATCATCAGGACACATTCTCTTGATCCTCTTCATCATCACAAGGTGGTGGCAGTTGGTGCTTCTTTGTGTGTAAGACTCTTGATTGGTGCTCAAGGAAGGGGACACACGTCACCGTCTTCTCCGCTCTCCAATTTGAGACCCTTGCTGTGCCTGGCATGGGGGTGAATCCATCTGCATGGTGATGGTGGGAATCTGAGTTTCGGCCCCAGGACTTGAAGTGGGGGTGCCTGTGCGCTCAGTCCCATGTACGACAGCGACCAGGACGGTGACGCCGCGGATCCTGTGGAAGACTCTCAGGACGAAGGTCAGGCGGCCCAGCCTGCAGCACCGCAACCGCTGCCACCGGGGAATCAGGCGCCGGCACCCTAGGCACCACTAGGGGCGCAGCCTGCCGCTCCACAAGGGGCTCCCATCATGGCTCAAGCGAGAGCCCAGGCGGCCCTACAACCAATACCAGAATTTGATCCGACGGGCCCCCCGTCCAGCCTGGGGCCCCGATGGAAGAGGTGGGTGGCCCGCCTGGACATGTACTTCAGGGCTGCTCGGGTGACGGACGACGACAGCATGGTGGCTACCATGCTGCACTCGGCGGGAGCCGCGGTTCAGGAGATCTTCGAGTCGCTGACTCCGGTTGACCAGACCTATGGTGAGGCCAAGGCGGCTCTCCTTGCACATTTCCTTCCACTCGCCAACATGGACTTCGAGAGGTTTGTAATGCTGTCGGCCAAACAAAAGGATGATGAGACCCTGGACACTTTTTACGGCCGCCTGCGCCGCCTTTCCCAAGGGTGTGCGTGAGGGGACGCGGTTGATATGATACGAACAATGCTGATCCAAGCATGCTCCTCCGGCAAACTGAGGAGACAGGTCCTCAGAGAGCCGGGAATCACTCGGCCCCGCATACTGGAACTGGGTCGATGTCACGAAGTGGCCGAGGCACGGGCAAACAAAATGGAGGCGGGATCACGCTCAATCAAGGCGAAGAGGTGTGCGCTGTGTGGCGGGGCGGCAGAGGAATAAGAAGGCCTGGTGGAGGCCCCCGAGACAGAGCTGGAAGATCAGGGGAGTCATGTCAGAAGTGTGGCTATGACCTCCCCCACCCAACAGAGTGCCCAGCCGCAGGAAGAACATGTGGCCGATGTGGACTGCCGGATCACTTCTCAAGAGTGTGTAAGTCGGCTCTACCTGTCATGGTACCGAGAGGCCCTGCCCGGATCTGGACTCCACGCCAAAACCGGCCATCCAACGTGGCCCAGGTAGATCAAGCAGAAGAGGAGACTCAGGCAGAGGAGGCTGAAGAAGAGGAGGAGGAGAACATTTTCTTCGTCTCAAGCATGGGGGTCCTGAAAGGCAAAAGCAGGAGGCAGCCAAGGTGCGTGGTGGAGGTGAACCGCTCGCCTGTTCCCGTGTTGGTGGACACAGGGGCATCTGTCAATGTAATGGCGAGGGGATATTATGACGCTCTTGACCCACCACCGAACCTGGCTGTGCCAAGCGCTCGCATACTCGCTTTTGGTGGACTCGAGCCCATACCGCTGGACGGGGCGTTCGTAGCGAAGGTGGAACATGAAGGCTCGACGATCAGGGCTCGGTTCTACGTGACCCCTATAAGCAACAACACCCTGCTGAGCTGTGCGGCTGCGGAGGCACTCGGGATAGTGAGTTTTGCGTACTCAGTATACCTGGAAGACATTAATGATCTACTTGACGAGTACACAGCCCTGTTCAACGGCATTGGGAGAATGACCGGTGATCCAGTCAGGCTGCACATTGATGACTCAGTACAACCCATTGCCCTGAAACACCGGAGAGTTCCTTTTCATCTGAGGGAGCAAGTCGACAAGGAGCTGGATAACCTGGTGGCCTTGGACATCATCGAGAAAGTGGAAGGCCCAACACCATGGGTGTCCCCCATTGTCGTGGCCAGAAAACCAAAACAGCCGGACTCAGTTCGTATCTGTGTGGACATGAGGCTGCCCAACAAGGCCATCAAAAGGGAGCGACACCTGACTCCGACCATTGACGACATAATCGCTGAGGTACAAGGGGCCAGATTCTTCTCCAAGCTCAACCTCAGAGCAGGATATCATCAAGTTGTCCTCCATCCGGAGTCCCGGTATATTACAACATTCACCACTCACCGGGGACTCTACAGGTACAAGAGGTTAAGCTTTGGGGTGTCGTCGGCTGCGGAAGTGTTTCAGAACATTATCCGAGGTGCCCTTGCTGATCTTGAAGGGGTACTCAACATCAGTGATGACATTTTGGTGTTTGCCACCACGGAGGTGATCCACCTGAAACGCCTGGCCAAGACTTTCGAGAGACTGCAGTCATTGGGCCTCACCCTCCATAGGGACAAGTGCGAATTCCTGCGCCCCTCCATAGAATTCTTTGGGTTCGTGTTTAAGGAGGGAGGAGTGTCACCCGACCCGCGGAAAAGTTCAGGACATAAAGAGTGCCCAGCCCCCGGAATCGGTGTCGGAGGTGAGAAGCTTTCTGGGCATGGTGACCTACTGTGGTCGGTTCATCCAAAACCTGGCCTCAAGGTCCGAGCCGCTCAGAGCTCTTACCAAGAAAGAGACTGCCTGGCACTGGGGTCCAAAGGAGCAGTCGGCGTTCGAGGACATCAAGAGCGCCTTAACAACGGAGGACACCATGGCGTTTTTCGACCCAGCGCTACCCTCGGAGATCGTGGTCGACGCCAGCCCGTTTGGCCTGGGGGCGGTCTTGACCCAAGTGGACCGGGATGGAAACCTCCGTCCCGTAGCGTATGCCAGCAAAGCGCTCTCGGAAACGGAACAGCGTTACTCCCAGATCGAGCGGGAGGCCCTGGCGGTCCTGTGGGGATGCAGACATTTTCGCCTCTATGTGCTGGGGCGCCCGGTGACTGTGGTGACTGATCACAAGCCCCTGCTCCCGATCCTGGCGGGCTCGTCATCAAAGCCCCCGGCCAGAATTGAGAGATGGATGCTCACATTGCTTGAGTACGGGGTCACGCTGGTGTACCGGCCAGGCGCTAACAATGCGGCGGATTTCCTCTCCCGGCATCCCGGAGTGCGTGGGGGAGTGGCGGGAGACACCTGCGCAGAAGAGGCGGACGACCATGTCCGGATGGTAGTGGAAGGAGCAACACCAAATGCGCTGCCCCTGTCGGAGCTGGAGGCTGCAGCGGCCGAGGATGGGTGCTTCCAGATACTGAAGCAGTCGATGCAAAGCGGATCCTGGAAGTTCGTCTTGGAAGCTCTCGCGGGGCGGACCCATGAGGCGAAGACCGCCCTTGAACAGCTGTGGAAGGTGAAAGATGAGCTGTCTTTCTCGGCGTCGGGGCTCCTGCTCCGAGGGGATCGCATAGTGGTCCCCCACTCCAAAGTAGGTGATGTAATCACTTTGGCCCATCACGGGCATCAGGGTGCTGCCAAGACGAAGGCGAGGCTGCGGATGAAGGTCTGGTTCCCGGAGCTGGAGAAAAGGGTCGATGACTTTGTGGCAGCCTGCGTATGGTGTCAGGCAGCCTCCCCGGTGCAGAGGGAACCGGCTATCGAAGCAATGCCTCGAGGGACCAGGCCCTGGGAGGTCGTGCATGCGGACTTTGGGTCCACGTCTGTGGGCACCCACTTTCTGGCCATAGTTGATGAGTACTCCCGGTACCCCGAGGTGGAGTTTGTGGAATCGGTGGCATTCGAGCATGTGGTAGTCGGCGTGGAAAAGATATTTGCAACCCACGGATTTCCCCTGACGCTATGTTCGGACAACGGGTCGCCATTCCAAAGCGAGCGTTTCTCAGAGTTTCTAGCCAGCTGTGGAGTCCAACATCGGAAGATATCCCCACTGTGGCCTCGAGCCAACGGCGATGCAGAAAGGCTGATGCGAACGCTGAACAAGACATTTCGGATTGCGCAAGGACAAGTCCAGCCTCTGCAACGGGCCTTGTATCAATTCCTGAGAGTGTATCGCACCACCCCACACGCATCCACTGGTGTCGCCCCGGCGGAGGCGTTATTCCGGCGATGCCCCCGGGGGCTACTGCCAGAGGTACAGGAGAAAGAACCCGGGGTGATCAACGACCAGCAGGTTGAGGCCGACCGACTGGCCAGGATCAGCCAAGAGAACTTGCGCCGGGGTCTTCGGCCCCAGCGGCTGGAACCCAGGGATGAGGTGCTTATCCGGAACCGACATCCTCACGGGAAGCTGTCCCTCCCTTACGAACCAGCGCCCCTGGATGTGGTCGCCGTGAAGGGGTCGATGGTGACGGCCTCCGATGGGCGATCGGCTGTCACCCGAAACGTCAGCTTCTTCAAGAAGTTGGGGGACTCGAGAACTGAACCCCCTCTGGACCCTGGTGTCGCTGAAATACCTGATGATGATGGGCCCCCTCTCGGTGCCCCGGCCTCTCCGAGTCGGGGGGCTGCTGCTGATGGACTGCCGGTGCCGGAGGTGAGCGGGAGGTACCCCCAGAGGGCTGGACGAGGGAAACCCGCTTACCTCAGCGAGTATGTGTTGGGGCAGTTGGAGAGTCATCCGGAGTGAGGGAACCCGGGTGGCTGACATTAAAGGGGCATGGGCTCAGGATGGGCAAGTTGTTTTGTTGTGTGATGTGTTGTGTTTAACTAATGTTGTAATTGTGTGTCCTCCTGAAAAAGGAGGAGTGTGGCGTTGTCCCGTAAGGGCTGCGCACGCGGCGGCGTGACGTTGCACGTCGCCGCGTGCAGCTTTAATAAACGTGGCGTTCCCGGAAGCCGCAGAGCGACCGGGGAGCCCGAAGCCGACAGACGTGTGTGAGTGAGCTCTGTCGGGTTGGGGGGCTCACGGACACGCATGGGGGGCCAAGGACAAACCCCCAACACCCCCCAGCATCCAGGGGCACCCTCCACCAGGCACCCACTCATGTCTCCCACCACCCCCACCCCCCAGCATCCAGGGGCACCCTCCACCAGGCCCCCACTCATGTCCCCCTGCACCCCCACCCCCCAGCAGTGCAGGGGCACCCTCCACCAGGCCCCCACTCATGTCCCCCTGCACCCCCACCCCCCAGCAATGCAGGGGCACCCTCCACCAGGCCCCCACTCATGTCTCCCATCACCCCCACCCCCCAGCCACCAGGGGCAGCCTCCACCAGGCCCCCACTCATGTCTCCCACCACCCCCACCCCCCAGCAGTGCAGGGGCAGCCTCCACCAGGCCCCCACTCATGTCTCCCACCACCCCCACCCCCCAGCATCCAGGGGCACCCTCCACCAGGCCCCCACTCATGTCTCCCACCACCCCCACCCCCCCCAGCAGTGTGGGGCACCCTCCACCAGGCTCCCACCCATGTCTACCACCACCCCCACCCCCCAGCCACCATGGGCAGCCCCCACCAGGCCCCCACTCATTTCCCCCTGCATCCCCACCCCCCAGCAGTGCAGGGGCACCCTCCACCAGGCCCCCACTCATGTCTCCCACCCACCCCCACCCCCCCAGCAGTGTGGGGCACCCTCCACCAGGCTCCCACCCATGTCTACCACCACCCCCACCCCCAGCCACCATGGGCAGCCCCCACTCATGTCCCCCTGCACCCCCACCCCCCAGCATCCAGGGGCACCCTCCACCAGGCCCCCACTCATGTCTCCCACCACCCCCACCCCCCCAGCAGTGTGGGGCACCCTCCACCAGGCTCCCACCCATGTCTACCACCACCCCCACCCCCCAGCCACCATGGGCATCCCCCACCAGGCCCCCACTCATGTCGACCACCCACCCCCACCCTCCCGCCACCATGGGCAGCCCCCACCAGGCCCCCACTCATGTCCAACTCATGTCTCCCACCACCCCCACCCCCCAGCAGTGCAGGGGCACCCTCCACCAGGCCCCCACTCATGTCTCCTACCACCCCCACCCCCCAGCATCCAGGGGCAGCCTCCACCAGGCCCCCACTCATGTCTCCCACCACCTCCACCCCCCAGCAGTGCAGGGGCAGCCTCCACCAGGCCCCCACCCATGTCCCCCTGCACCCATTTCCTCACAATCCCCAATCATGTGCGTTATGGTCAGCCTCCACAGCCAAAAGGCCCTACCAAGTAACCCATTCACCCACATGGAAATGGAAATTACATGTTACACCCGCAATGTTCATAAAGCAAATTAACCCATGTCCGTCACACACAATGGTTGCAAATGAATGGGAAAACACCCAACATGACATGCATGAAACCAATGAGATGATACCACACAGTGAAGTATGAAAACAAAATTGTATTAAAAAAAATTGAATGCAAATTAAATGAAACAAACTACAATGGCAATGAAAAAAAGATAAGCTGCATGTCCGTCCAAAAAAATCAAAACTACAAATCCAAATCCAAAAAAATGTTGTTCAAAGTCACATTAAAAATAAAATCAATCCGAGAGATAAAAATAAATGCAAAGACCATTGCTCCATGGAGAATAAATCAAAAATAAAAAAATAAAAAAATCCAATGAAGAACTATGTACAAAACATCCAAGGGTCCATGAGCCCAACTGAACAAAGGAAACCTACAAAAAACCCTAACTAAAATGCAACTATATACAAAAAGTGGAGCAGTGTCCGTCGACTCCAAATCATAAGAAGAAACAAATGAAACCTAAAACGAAATAACTATATACAAAGGCGGCGGGCAAGTCCAGCGGCTCACTCCGTGGTGTTCCGGGCCAGGGCATCATCAAACTCCTCGTCTATGTCCCGGAGGCGGTCCTGTTCCATGGGCCCGAGGGTCTGCACGGACGACGCCATTTGCTCCTCCAACCCCCTGCGGATTGCCTCGAGGCACTCGGCCCGCCTCAGGGCCCTCCGCATGGAGTTCTCTGCCCTGACCATCGTGAGCCGCGCCTCTTCCGCCCGCCGCTGCTCCGCACCTATCTGCTGGCCCAACCGCAGCCACACGGAAGACACTTCCTGTCCTGGGTCCTCCTGCCCTCCGGCCGATGCCTGCCCCTCCGATGTTGATGGCCCCGAGCCATGATGCCTCCCACGTTGACTCTGCTGCTGCCTCCGACGCAACTGCCTCTGCCAGCACGACGGCATCAAGGCTGATGGAATCCACCGACGCCGTCGTGCACGTGCCCTGCCTGATGATGATGCCGGCACATCCTCCATCTGCTGGGGTACAGTTGCTGTGGTGTCCACCCCTGCTGGACCTCCGACTCCTGACTGTGGCAGGGATGGGATCCCCACCGAGCTGGCTGCATTCGTCAGGGCAGGTCCACAGGGGGCCCTGGTGGCATCTGGGCCGGAAGACGGCAAGGAGAACGACCGGCGTATAGCCTCCACAGAGGAGGAGAGGGCCGCCAGATTGGCCGACACATGCAGGAAACCCCCGAACATGGAAGATCCCAATTGGGCCACGTCGGCACGGTGCTCTTCGTGATGATGTGCGTGCTCCTCCCGGGAAGCACGCACGTCATCACGAATTGCACCCGCGCGCATCGCGACCCCAATCAGGACCTTCTCCATACGGACACGGGTCCCCTCGTCCGCAGGTGGAGGGGAGTCAGGTGACATGGACATCTCCTCTACCTGCGGACGGGCCTGGGACGGGGCATCCCTGCTGGTGCATGGTGGTGCACTCACAGGGTCAGGGACAGCGACATGCACAGGCCCCTCCACGGTGACCTGTGCTGCCTCCTGCCCCTGCCCCTGGACTGCACCACTTGCACCAGCAGGGATGCCCCCACCAGGCCCCATGTGTGCCTCAGTGGCGGCCTCCTCCTCCTCTGTGGAAACCACCAACCTGGATGGCTCCTCACCGTCTTCCGCCGTAGCAGGCCCCTGTGGGGGCTCACCCACCCCTTCCGCTGCAGCCGTGGGGGCATCCCCGCCGCCTTGCTCCACAGCGCCGTCTCCGCCCTCTTCTTCACTAGCCGCTGCGTAGAGGGAGACATAGAACACAAGCATCAGGGTACTGTTCAATGGTCCCCTAGACAGGAAGCAATAGCAGATGAGTACCACTGTCAAAGTACACTTCCATCATGTCCCTCCACAACACATGGGTCAGTCCAGGCAAAACACACACAGTAACAGGCATGGTGCATGCCATGGACATTTCCATACATAACCAATGGACTCTTGAAACATACAATGATATGGAACTCACATGCATCATGGGTCATGCCTATCACATGCACACACTTCACCTCAGTCACATCCATCTGGCCTCATACACCCCAAACCCAGCGGATACAAGGGTAACTAGGCTGCATCAGTGAATCTGTGCATTGTCACACACATGTGTCATGCATCCATGGCATTCACAAGTCACAGACACGCAGGTCAGGCACACAGACATGGCTACCATATATGTACCTGGCATCAGCACCCATCCCTCACCCCCACCCATGTCCAGGAACAGAGACTGGCATGCTCTCATGTGTAAAATCTGCATAGGGCTCCCCATGTGGCATTTAAACACATGCAACAACCATGTAGTTCACACATCACTGGTCGCACATGCATTACCATGATGTCCCTGCACACATACATGCATACATGGCCTATGTCACACATACAGGCAAGTATCAGACAACCAGCACACCGCAACATGCCCTGTCTCACACAGCAATGCTTGGACAATTACCGCTCAACTCCAGACGGGTCTCCCTCTCAAGGATCTAGCCGTGGAGCGCTGGGCGTACGCGTTCCAGGACCCTCATCTGGATGGAACTCATGCGGCCCCGGCCCCCCTCCACGAGGCGCCGGGCCTTCACGAGGGTCCTGGACCTCAAGTCCTCCCAGCGCTTCTTGATCTTCTGGACGTCGCGGGTTGCCACCCCCTCCGCGTTGATGGCAACCACACAGTCGGCACAGATCTTCTCCCGTCCTTCCTTGCTGGCGCGGGACGATCCAAAGAGGGCATCATACTGCCCCAGGACATGCTCCACCAGGACACCAACTTCGGTGGCAGTGAAGCTGGTGCCCCTCTGCCCCTCTGGCCTGGGGTTGCCACTGGTGCCAGATGTGGAAGTGCCCGACATGGCAACCCCAGAGGCAGGAGTGGGTGGGCAACTGGGTCCTGGGGCTGGGCTGTGGAGCGATGTTATCCCAGTCGGGAGTCTTCAGTTCCAGCAGGGGTGGACACAGCAACTGGACCCCTGCAGATGGCTGATGTGCAGGCACCAAATGGCAGGGCACGGTGGCAGCAGGCAGGCAGGCAGGCAGTAGCAGATGGCACGTGGGAGGCTGCTCGGGGCACTGGGGGGCAGTAATTCAGCCTTCTGGGCAGGAGCGTGGTCTTCCGTGTGTTTTCGCGTGGCCAGCTTGATACGGAGTGATTTGGCACGTGAAAATCCTGCACTTCAGCGTGAAATTCGAGGAAAGGCCCTTAGCGCGTAAGCGCGTCAGCACGCATATGCGATTCTATTGGCCCTCACGGGTGACGTGACGTGATGACGGAGCACACGTGGAAAGACTGCACGTCAGAGTGTCATCGCAATTGGCCTATGTACGTGTATTTCTGGGGTGCGCGGGCACTTCCACACACGAGTACATCAGCGCACGTGTATACCGGGGTACGCGGGAATTTCCACACGCTATTGGCCTGGGTACTGGATTTCAGGGGTGCGCTGGAAGTTTCACACGCGAGTACATCAGCGCACGTGTATACCGGGGTGCGCGGGAATTTCCACACGCTATTGACCTGGGTACTGGATTCCAGGGGTGCGCGGGAAGTTTCACACGCTCGCCTACAACACGCGCAAAGAAACACGTACGCCAGTAGGAAGGAGGCATACGTCGACCCGCGATGCATGAATTTGCGCGCAAACAAAATAACAAGCTCAGACGCCAGGATGAATATACCGTTCCTAGCAGCAGTGGCCGTAGGCTACCAAAGGAGGAGGTGGAGGATAGTCAGGGCCAGAATATTCACACCCAGAACCAGCCTTTTCGGGATGCCTGATGACCAGGTGTATGGGAGGTACATGTTTCCACCACACATAATACTGGACCTGGTGAGTGAGTGGGAGGATGACCTCACATCACCCACCCTGTGCTCCCAAGCACTCAGCCCCCTGGAGAAGGTCCTCAATGTACTGCACTTCTTAGCCACTGGATCATTTCAGCGGACAAGTGCCATAGTGGGCGGGGTGTCACAGGCCACGCAGTCACGCTGCCTACACCAGGTCTTGAACATCATCACTGCACGCCCATCAGTCCGCAGGCACATATACCTGCCCAGAACACCTGCAGAAAGGCATGCTGCCGCCCTGGATTTTTACGGTGTGGCACGATTCCCCAAAGTGCTAGGTGCCATCGACTGCACCCATGTGGCTCTACGTCCCCGCAGGGCATCTGAGCACATCTATAGGAACCGCAAGCACTGGCATTCCATCAACGTGCAGGTAGTATGTAATGCCAAGGGAATCATCACCTCAGTATATGCCAACTATCCCGGGTCCACCCACGACAGCTTCATTTACCGAATGTCCACCCTAAGCCGGGACCTAGAAGCTGGGCGGCATGGCGATACATGGCCGATTGCTGAGTATGAATGCCACTGCACATGCATGCATGTCAGATACTGAGCAAGGTCACAACCCCACCAATGATACCAATCACCACCTCCACAGGGGACAGTGCCTACCCTCTCAGCCCCCACATGATGACGCCAATTCGGAACGCCACCCGAGGTAAGATATAACACAGCCCACATTGCAACCCGCGGCATAGTGGAGCGCACATTCGGAGTGCTTAAGTCACGCTTTCGCTCCCTTGACCGTTCTGGCGGGCAGCTGTTATATGCTCCCCCAGTAGTGTGCAGGATCATAGTGGCAGCATGTGTCCTGCACAACGTTGCAACACGCCGGGGCCTGGCCGTGGACATGGTGGTGGCCCCACATCCCCAACCACATGCACGGCCGCTGCGCATGGGAGGGGAAAGGGCACGGGGGGAGGCAGCCCGTACACAGCTAGTGGCTAATTACTTCACCTAGAAATCACACCCCTGTGGAGTGCACACTGCCCTGGCACATACCATCTGACAATCAATGATGACTCAACCTGACACTGATCCTGAATGTCTGGAGAATCAACCGTCAAAACCATATCAGCCTGAGATTGTTCACCTGGAAGTGTTACAATGTGTGCATCCCTACCTACACAGACACCACCAATGCAGTTTTGTGAAAAAACACATTCAAGCAGCTGAAATGAATACCCACTTGCAAAATGCAACATGAGGACAGTGCCATGTCACCCAACCCATCCCCAGCACCGCCACACGACACACCGTGCCATGTCATGCTATGTGCAGGTAAACAAAGTAATCCCCACATGACACAAGTGTCACAATGTACAGTGTCCCTAATTGAAACTCGCGACACCTGAAATGCTCACAGTAATGCAGGACCAACAACACACTTGAGCAGGTATTTAGCAATAACACTTATCAGCCACTGACCCTCAAAACTACCATTAACATGACATTACGAATGTAAGGAATTAGTAGTCTCACCACCTGGAAATGCCTGCACTCCCACCACTTCCAACTGTACAGTGTTGCCGCCATGTAGAGTTGTAGGTGCACTGCTGCCAACATGGACCCCATCTCCAAACTAGAGGGCCTTGTGTAGCCATGAGGAAAGGACCTGCAAATTAGGAGGTAGACACGGATGATGAGTTACACATCAATGCAACATGCAGTGTACAACACAACAGCAATATGCACTAGGAATGTATACACAGTATTGACTAGACTATCCACACATGTAGTGGGAGTCCAATGTCACCATGTACGTCAATGTCACTTGGGCACACCCTTTGCAAGCCCACGGAAACGGGAAGCAGGAGGGGTGTGTGTGACAAAAACCCAAGCATCTTAACCAAATACATGACAAGCCTGCATGTGCCCAGCCACAATGCAGCGTATGCCCACAGGAGCCACGGAAGGCAACACATTGTCCCAAAAAAATAAAAATAAAGAAAAAAAGAAAAAAATCAAAAATGGCCATTAATGGGCCCGGGGGTGTTGGGGAGGCCACCCAGGAGGTCTGAGGACAGGTTGCACACCAAAACCCACCTGTGTGGATCTTGGGGAAAAAAAAACACCTCCATGGGCTCATGGCCCACACGGCTACCCTATTGTGGGAGTACCACTGCTGTCGCTATTATCACCCTGTGCAGCTGCATCCGGAGGTGGTTGCACTATGGGAGGCAGCCCACGCAAGGCCCTAGTCTGTTCCTCCATGGCTGCAAGCATGCGGGTGTGGTAGGTCTCGTTCTGGAGGATGAGTGTGCGGAGGTCCCCATGCAACAACTCACGGGATGCCCGGACCTCCGCCCTAGTTGCCTGCATCTCAGCTGAGAGCGTACGGGTGAGACGCTCCAGCTGCTGTTCTGACCTTCGGTTTGTTGAAGCCTCAAGCTCAACAAGAGTCGTCCTGAGGTGAAGGAGCTCCTGCCTCAGGGCTTCCCTGTGGCCATGGGACTCTATGGAGATGGCTTCCTGCAGAGTCGCCAGTGCCGCCCGCCTGTCCCTCTTGGACGCCAACATGTCCTCCCTGTGTGACTGGCAGATGGAGTCGGTTGCCTGCTGTAGTCGCTCCATCAGCCTTTCGGGGGGGACAATGGAAGTGGCCACCCTATCCATGGCCTGAGCCATCATCTCTGATGATGCTGCCTGTTGGGTTGCCATACCGTAAATGGATTGCTCCCATGCGGTATTGCCAGGTGGCGTACGGCCACCACGTCGGCGGGCACCACACCTGTCTGGGGCAAGGCGAACTGCGCCTTGCTGTGCCGGCACTGCCTGAGGCTGCAGGACTGCATTCCCCCTCTGATCTGCTGGCCCAGGAACAGGATCAGATGTTGCGGAGTGTGACCCTGCATCCGTAACCACCAAAGGCGTAGCTGCCAACACTGACATCCCCATTGAGGGTTCTGACCCTGGTGCAGGTGGGTGGGACAGAACAGAATCCCTCCCAGGAACACTCACCTGCGACGGCACGTAGGTCTCATCATCCGAATCAACAACTGAGTACAGCTCGGGGGAGGTGCAGCCAGAGACACCCCTTGAGAGCACGACCTGCAGCAGTTGTGGGTTCTCACCCACCACCACACCACGTCCCTCACTGGTGGTCGGTCGGCCCTCGGACCCCTCCTGGGTCTGCACCATCTCCACAACCCCAGCAGTATCAGGTGCGTCTTCCCCTGCAAAGACATAAAAGAAACAAATGGAAACAGGCATTAGCACCATGGCACACAATGAGGGCTGAGAAGCAAGAGAACCAGTACTTGATTGACACATGTCCCACATGACTAAAACCCTCCCATGCATGCACCCTCACTGCGTATGAAGGGCAGACAAATGGCACACACTGATGACACCAAGATGGAAGATGAACACATTTTCTGCATGCTGCCTGGCAGTGGCATCACATATTGGCCTGTGATTGCCAGGTGAAATACACATGCCATCACACAGATGGCATGTACCATTGCTATTGAGTGAAGATGGAGAGGAGGGCAGCACTTATTCATTCAGTCCAGTTCCCGCATGTAATAGCTTTTCTAATTCAAACAGGTCTGATTTTTCACCTGGAGCTGCCAGTCCAAAATGGTCCGATTACACAGGGACATGTGTGAACAAATGATATCCAGGTTACAAAGTCACTCCACTTTACCATAGCCATGTCAGACATGTGACTACAGGACTGAGAAATGCCTAGTAAAAGTGGTGGAATGCAAACAATCTGCCTGAATGAACAGAGAAAAATAAGCAACAATGTTGTGGCAAGGTGACACTTCAAGGGCAACTGGCGTGCTGTTGGCCTAGATGTCTACTGTTGGCAGAAGGGATACTGCTATGGCCAAATGCTGCTGCGCAGAATGTATTGCATGAAGCACATGGGTGACCCAAACGACTCAGGCGCACACACCCTCACCTGGCACACAAACAGAAGCCCTCACACACACACCATGCACATGGATGACACACACATGCATGTGCACTCACCGGACAATGCCTCATAATCAGGCAGATCTCCCACGCCTTGGATCTGTTCCTCCGTGACGTAGGTCCCAGCGACTGACTCATGTGGAGTGAGTTCCATGTCTTCTACTGGAGACCCACCTCCAGTCACTAGAGTTGCGGCATGACTTGAGGCCAGCTTATTCTTTGCCCTGCGCTTTAGGTCATTCCAGCGCTTATAGCAATCATTGGCTGTGCGCCTCACGATTCCAAGGGCACTTATGATGTCCGCAACGGTCTGCCAGTGTGCCTGGCGTTGTGCAGGTGTGGTCTTGGATCCTGCAACAATGACCATCTCGTTATCATGTCCGGACACATACTCGACAAGTGCATTCAGTTCGGCATCCGTGAAGCTGGGCTTCCTCGACGGGCCGGACTGTGTAGCCGTGTCTGGGGCATCAGCCTGTGCCGGACGAGCACTCTTCCTCTTCCGCTTGGAAGGTGGTGGTGATCCTGAGTGTCCTGCGCCGCTCTGGACACTAGGGGCAGGAGCCCTGGTTGGCTCTGTATCAGGAGTGTGGGATTGCACACTCAGCATGGGAGTTGGTGCAGGCATTGGCTCAAGTGTAATGGTGTCAGGGGGAATGTCAGCAGGATGGACTAGGACCGACACTGTCCTGGCTGGGTGTGTGAGAGCTGGGGTGGATGGAGCCGCAGCTGCCCCTGCAGCCTCTCCGCCCTGCCTACTTGGGGCAGCAGATGACCTTCCTGCCCCAGATCCACGTGGCCTGATGACATCAACGTGCACAAGCGCACGTGTCATAGGCCTGCTGACCTGGAAGTCAGCCATGGAGTCAGCCAGGTCTGGTGCCACAATGGGCTGGTCCAACAAGGGCTGAGCATGGATGGTGTCAGCCACATCAGCCTCAGCCGGGGGGGCGGGGGGATTATGGGTGTCCTTGACTGGTCCTCCACACATGGGGGGACAGGGTCACCCTGCAAGTAACGACCACGTCCCCTACCGGATCCACCACGGCCACCACTTGCGGCTCGTCCACCTTTGCCACCCTTACGGAATCCTCGCCTCCCAACCATGGCACTGATGTTAATGTGCGTATGGGAGTGGCTGTAAACTATTGTCCTGGGCAATTGGGGGTCAAAGGGGTTGGGTACCAGATGGTAATTGTACCCTAGTGCTCTAGCAAGGCTGAATGTGACCCCTGGGGAAAGATGACGGGTCACGCAACGCACAGGAAGCCCAAAAAAGGGATATGACGTGCACGCAACCCCTCCTAGACCACGTGTGCGGAAAAAAAAACCTGCACTACGCTGTGGCACCCAGTAACACAAGAATGAACGTATGCGTGTCACACGCAGCCTAGAATGACCTCTGAAGGGGTAGGCTACACACGGGGCAAGCACAGATGTTAGATACGTGCGTGACTCACCGTCTGCCAGGAAAAAGAGCGTGAAAAAGAAGCGCGTTTGGTTGGCAACACCCCCGCCAAAAGAAGATTTGTACGCTGTCTGAGGAGACAGGAGAACAGTAGAAGGGAACACTGTTTGAGGGAACAGGCCCAGGAAAACCAGAAAAAGAGAAAAAAGAGTAAAAGCTGTCAGAGGTAACAGGGAGTACGAACTTGAAACGCCGTGAAGTAAATCGCGTGTGAAACGACAAGAAGCACAGAATTCACCCACTCGCTCTCCACGAAAAGCACGTACAAGGAAATGGTGTTCTACACGTACCTTTTATGCAGGCCCACACATCCAGCATCACTTACGCGGCGTGTACGCGCTAGGGCCATTTCCACCAATTACACGCTTTGTCACTTCTGCGTGTAGGGCCATTTCCACCAATTACACGCTTTGTCACTTCCGCGTGTACGCGCTAAGGCCATTTCCACCAATTACACGCTTTGTCACTTCTGCGTGTACGCGCTAAGGCCATTTCCACCAATTACACGCTTTGTCACTTCTGCCTGTAGGGCCATTTCCACCAATTACACGCTTTGTCACTTCTGCGTGTAGGGCCATTTCCACCAATTACACGCTTTGTCACTTCCGCGTGTACGCGCTAAGGCCATTTCCACCAATTACATGCTTTGTCACTTCTGCGTGTACGCGCTAAGGCCATTTCCACCAATTACACGCTTTGTCACTTCTGCGTGTAGGGCCATTTCCACCAATTACACGCTTTGTCACTTCCCGTGTACGCGCTAAGGCCATTTCCACCAATTACAGCTTTGACACTCGGACGTGTCTTTCATTTTTTTAACACGCAACATTTCCAACGTGTGCCCTATTCAACGTGCACGTGACTTCATAGACGCGCATACGCTGGTGGCCTTTGGGCCAATGAATGTACAGTGTGCTGACGCGTTTACGCGCTAAGGGCCTTTCCTCGAATTACACGCAGACGTGTTGGATTTTCACGTGCAAAATCACTCCGTATCAAGCTGGCCACGCGTTCACACACGGAAGACCACGCTCCTGCCCAGAAGGCCGAATTACTGCCCCCCCAGAGCCCTGAGCACGCTCCCACCTGCCATCTGCTGCTGCCTGACTGCCTGCTGCCCACGTGCCCTGCCATTTGCTGCCTGCACATCAGCCAGGGGTGCTGTTGCTGTGACCACCCCTGCTGGAACCGAAGACTCCCGACTGCTTTTCCATCGCCCCACAGCCCAGCCCCAGGACCCAGTTGCCCACCCACTCCTGCCTCTGGGGTTGCCATGTCGGGCACTGCAACATCTGGCACCAGTGGCAACCCCCGGCCAAGGAGGCAGAGGGGCACCAGCTTCACTGCCACCGAAGTTGGTGTCCTGGTGGAGCATGTCCTGGGGCAGTATGATGCCCTCTTCGGAAGGTTGCGCGCCGACAAGGAAGGACGGACTCGGATCTGGATGGACATCGTGACTGCCATCAACGCGGAGGAGGTGGCAGTCCGCGACTGCGAACGTGTCAGGAAGCGCTGGGAGGACTTCAGGTCCAGGACCCTCAACAAGGCCCGGCGCCTCCTGAAGGCAGCGGATGCTAAGGGGCGCCGGGGCCACTTGTCGGAAGATCAGATGAGGGTCCTGGAACGCATATCCCCAGCGATCTACATCCAGGTCCTTGAGAAGCAGACCCGTCTGGAGTCGAGCAGTAAGTGTACATGCATACTGATTGTAAGCTGTGCGTGTGGTGGTGTGCCAGGAGTGTGCAGGTTGAACATGTATTTTTATGTGGCCAAGTAGGGGGGGGTGTACAGGGCCGTGAGGGTGACACATGCGAGGGGTCTCATGTCTGACACATGGATGGTGCTTGTGTGTGTGGGCTTGCATGGCACAGGATGTGGAGGAATGATTGTCAGGTGTGACATGGATGTCGATCAAAACACTGCGACAGTTGGCGGAGGTGTACACATGCATGCAAGTTTGGTGTTGTGTGTGCATGTGTAGTGTACTCCCTATGTTGCATGTGATGTGTGGATGACCTTTGGCTGCTCATGCTGTTGTATGTGAATGGATGGTGCTGGCTGTTGCAATATGGCTGTGGTATGGCTCATGTGTGCAAGTTGAAATGACATGTGTGTTGGGGATTGTGATGCCATGTCTGAGGTTTACCAATGCTACTCATGTATAACTGTCATGTGTGTATGAGTCCATTTTACAGTGCCCTGATGCCTGTGTTTTCTTTCTCCCTGTCTGCAGCGTCAACTGAAGAAGAGGGCGGAGAAGGTGCTGTGGAGCACAGCGGCAGGGGTCGCACCACCAGCCGGAGACGCAAGGCCCGGATCCCCTCCCAGGTTGTGATCTCGTCGGGGAGTGAGGAGTCCGGTGCCGCGTCCCAGGCCGCAGCTGCCGAGGGGAGGTCCAAGAGGCGGAGGTTGGAGTTGGACTCCTCGGCAGCAGAAGGGGCAGCTGGGACCCCACAGGGCCCAACGGAGGAAGATGGCACGGAGTCATCCAGGTTGGTGGGGGGTTTGGTGGAGGAGGAGGCCGTGCAAGCGACAGTGGCGGGGTCTGGAGGTGGGGATTCCACTGGTGCTAGTGGTGCAGTGCAGGATCAGGGACAGGAGGCAGCACAGGCCGCCGCGGAGGTGCCTGTGTGCAATCCTGTCCCTGCTCCTGTCACTGCATCATCTTGCACCAGCGGGGATGCCTACCTCCAGACCCGTTCTCAGGGAGAGGATTGGCTTACAACACCTGGCCTTCCTCTCCCTGCGGATGTGGCTATCCTGCACCAGGTTGAGCCTGTCCAGGGTGGGGTGGCGATGCGTCAACGGGCCATGCGAGCTGACCTGCAGTCTTTTCATGATGAGTCTGCACGTCTTCTCGCATGGCTCGTTGACCGCTTTGACCCACTGGGACAGCTCACCAGGGCTGGATTCCTCCGTTTCCTGGACCTTGTTCCGACCCCCTTCTCCACAGAACCCCCTATGCACCAGTCGTCCTCCATGCCATCTTCCCACCCATGTGTCACCTGGGTGCCCTGTGGAGCTGCCTCCGACCGTGAGGCCAGGCTGGTGGACAACAGATCCCTGCCACAGTCGGGAGTCGGACATCCAGCAGGGGTGGCCACATCAACGACTGCACCCCAGCTGGAGGAGGATGTGCAGGCACCATCGGACAGGGCACATGGACAGCAGCAGCTGCAGCAGCAGGAGGCTGAAGGTGGGAGCCACGATAGCTCGGGCCCTTCAACATCGGAGGGGCAGGCATCGGCCGGAGGGCAGGAGGACCCTGGACGGGAAGTGTCTTCCGTGTGGCAGCGGTTGGGCCACGCCATAGATGCGGAGCGGCGGCGGGCAGAGGAGGCACGGCTCACGATGGTCAGGGCGGAGAACTCCATGCGGAGGGCCCTGAGGCGGGCCGAGTGCCTCGAGGCAATCCGCAGGGAGTTGGAGGTGAACATGTCGGCGTCCCTGCGGACCCTCGGGCTATGGAACAGGACCGCCTCTGGGACATAGACGAGGAGTTCGATGATGCCCTGGCCCAGAACACCACTAAGTGAGCCGCTGGACTGGCCCGCCGCCATTGTGTATAGTTATTTAGTGATAGGTTTCCTTTATAGTTTATTTTTATTTGGAGTCGACGGACACTGCTCCACCTTTTGTATATAGTTCCATTTTAGATAGGTTTTTTTGGTAGGTTTCATTTCTTCTCTTGGGATGATGGACCCTGAATACTTTGTACATAGTTGGACTTTGGATTTGGATATTTTTTTTACTATGAATATTTTTTCCCCATGGAGCAATGGTTTTCTATTTCTTTTTTCCCTTCATTTCCTTTTCATGGACTTGAACTTTGGAAGATATTTTTCTGGATTATCATTTATTGATTTTAATTTGAAAAGGGACAGCCAGCTTAATTTTGTTGTTATTTTACTTGTGTATTTTGGTTAATTTTGATTGCCATTGCTGTTGTTTTTAATACATTATTTGGAGTTTTTCATTCTTCAATGTGTGGTTTCATCTCATTGTTTTCATGCATGTCATGATATGGGTTTTCATGTTCACTTGCAACCATTGTATGTGTGTGAGACACATGTGTTGATTTACATTGTTTCCATTGGAGTAGTATCATGGGCACATGTAATACTTGGTTGTGTCTTTGGGCTGTGGTGGCTGGCCATGAGGCACATGCTTGAGGATTGTCAGGGCCTGTGGGCAGGGGGACATGAGTGGGGGCCTGGCGGAGGCTGCCCCTGGTGGGTGGGGTGTGGGGGTGGTGGGAGACATGAGTGGGGGCCTGGTGGAGGGTGCCCCTGCACTGCTGGGGGGTGGGGGTGCAGGGGGACATGAGTGCGGGCCTGGTGGAGGGTGCCCCTGCACTGCTGGCGGGTGGGGGTGCAGGGGGACATGAGTGGGGGCCTGGTGGAGGGTGCCCCTGGATGCTGGGGGGTGGGGGTGGGGGTGGTGGGAGACATGAGTGGGGGCCTGGTGGAGGCTGCCCCTGCACTGCTGGGGGGTGGGGGTGGTGGGAGACATGAGTGGGTGCCTGGTTGCGGGTGCCCCTGGATGCTGGGGGGTGGCGGTGGTGGGAGACATGAGTGGGGGCCTGGTGGAGGCTGCCCCTGGATGCTGGGGGTTGGGGGTGGTGGGAGACATGAGTGGGTGCCTGGTGGGGGCTGCCCATGGTGGCTGGGGGGTGGGGGTGGTGGTAGACATGGGTGGGAGCCTGGTGGAGGGTGCCCCACACTGCTGGGGGGGTGGGGGTGGTGGGAGACATGAGTGGGGGCCTGGTGGAGGGTGCCCCTGGATGCTGGGGGGTGGGGGTGGTGGGAGACATGAGTGGGGGCCTGGTGGAGGCTGCCCCTGCACTGCTGGGGGGTGGGGGTGATGGGAGACATGAGTGGGGGCCTGGTGGAGGCTGCCCCTGGTCGCTGGGGGGTGGGGGTGGAGGGAGACATGAGTGGGGGCCTGGTGGAGGCTGCCCCTGGTCGCTGGGGGGTGGGGGTGGTGGGAGACATGAGTGGGGGCCTGGTGGAGGGTGCCCCTGCACTGCTGGGGGGCGGGGGTGCAGGGGGACATGAGTGGGGGCCTGGTGGAGGGTGCCCCTGCACTGCTGGGGGGTGGGGGTGCAGGGGGACATGAGTGGGGGCCTGGAGGAGGGTGCCCCTGGATGCTGGGGGGTGGGGGTGGTGGGAGACATGAGTGGGGGCCTGGTGGAGGCTGCCCCTGCACTGCTGGGGGGTGGGGGTGGTGGGAGACATGGGTGGGGGCCTGGTGGAGGGTGCCCCTGCACTGCTGGGGGGTGGGGGTGCAGGGGGACATGAGTGGGGGCCTGGTGGAGGGTGCCCCTGCACTGCTGGGGGGTGGGGGTGCAGGGGGACATGCGTGGGGGCCTGGAGGAGGGTGCCCCTGGATGCTGGGGGGTGGGGGTGGTGGGAGACATGAGTGGGGGCCTGGTGGAGGCTGCCCCTGCACTGCTGGGGGGTGGGGGTGGTGGGAGACATGGGTGGGAGCCTGGTGGAGGCTGCCCCTGGATGCTGGGGGGTGGGGGTGGGTGGGAGACATGAGTGGGGGCCTGGTGGAGGCTGCCCCTGCACTGCTGGGGGGTGGGGGTGGTGGGAGACATGAGTGGGGGCCTGGTGGAGGCTGCCCCTGGATGCTGGGGGGTGGGGGTGGTGGGAGACATGAGTGGGGGCCTGGTGAAGGCTGCCCCTGGATGCTGGGGGGTGGGGGTGGTGGGAGACATGAGTGGGGGCCTGGTGGGGGCTCCCCATGGTGGCTGGGGGGTGGGGGTGGTGGTAGACATGGGTGGGAACCTGGTGGAGGGTGCCCCACACTGCTGGGGGGGTGGGGGTGGTGGGAGACATGAGTGGGGGCCTGGTGGAGGCTGCCCCTGGTGGCTGGGGGGTGGGAGACATGAGTGGGGGCCTGGTGGAGGCTGCCCATGGTGGCTGGGGGGTGGGGTGGTGGTAGACATGGGTGGGAGCCTGGTGGGGGCTGCCCATGGTGGCTGGGGGGTGGGGGTGGGTGGGAGACATGAGTGGGGGCCTGGTGGGGGCTGCCCATGGTGGCTGGGGTGGGGGTGGTGGTAGACATGGGTGGGAGCCTGGTGGAGGGTGCCCCACACTGCTGGGGGGTGGGGGTGGGTGGGAGACATGAGTGGGGGCCTGGTGGAGGGTGCCCCTGCACTGCTGGGGGGTGGGGGTGCAGGGGGACATGAGTGGGGGCCTGGTGGAGGGTGCCCCTGGATGCTGGGGGTTGGGGGTGGTGGGAGACATGAGTGGGGGCCTGGTGGAGGCTGCCCCTGCACTGCTGGGGGGTGGGGGTGTAGGGGGACATGAGTGGGGGCCTGGTGGGGGCTGCCCATGGTGGCTGGGGGGTGGGGGTGGTGGTAGACATGGGTGGGAGCCTGGTGGAGGGTGCCCCACACTGCTGGGGGGTGGGGGTGGTGGGAGACATGAGTGGGGGCCTGGTGGAGGCTGCCCCTGGTGGCTGGGGGGTGGGGGTGGTGGGAGACATGAGTGGGGGCCTGGTGGAGGCTGCCTCTGCACTGCTGGGGGGTGGGGGTGGTGGGGGACATGAGTGGGGGCCTGGTGGAGGCTGCCCCTGGTCGCTGGGGGGTGGTGGTGGTGGGAGACATGAGTGGGGGCCTGGTGGAGGGTGCCCCTGCACTGCTGGGGGGTGGGGGTGCAGGGGGACATGAGTGGGGGCCTGGTGGAGGGTGCCCCTGCACTGCTGGGGGGTGGGGGTGCAGGGGGACATGAGTGGGGGCCTGGAGGAGGGTGCCCCTGGATGCTGGGGGGTGGGGGTGGTGGGAGACATGAGTGGGGGCCTGGTGGAGGCTGCCCCTGTACTGCTGGGGGTGGGGGTGGTGGGAGACATGGGTGGGAGCCTGGTGGAGGCTGCCCCTGGATGCTGGGGGGTGGGGGTGGGTGGGAGACATGAGTGGGGGGCTGGTGGAGGCTGCCCCTGCACTGCTGGGGGGTGGGGGTGGTGGGAGACATGAGTGGGGGCCTGGTGGAGGCTGCCCCTGGATGCTGGGGGGTGGGGGTGGTGGGAGACATGAGTGGGGGCCTGGTGAAGGCTGCCCCTGGATGCTGGGGGGTGGGGGTGGTGGGAGACATGAGTGGGGGCCTGGTGGGGGCTGCCCATGGTGGCTGGGGGGTGGGGGTGGTGGTAGACATGGGTGGGAACCTGGTGGAGGGTGCCCCACACTGCTGGGGGGGTGGGGGTGGTGGGAGACATGAGTGGGGGCCTGGTGGAGGCTGCCCCTGGTGGCTGGGGGGTGGGAGACATGAGTGGGGGCCTGGTGGAGGCTGCCCATGGTGGCTGGGGGGTGGGGGTGGTGGTAGACATGGGTGGGAGCCTGGTGGGGGCTGCCCATGGTGGCTGGGGGGTGGGGGTGGGTGGGAGACATGAGTGGGGGCCTGGTGGGGGCTGCCCATGGTGGCTGGGGGTGGAGGTGGTGGTAGACATGGGTGGGAGCCTGGTGGAGGGTGCCCCACACTGCTGGGGGGGTGGGGGTGGGTGGGAGACATGAGTGGGGGCCTGGTGGAGGGTGCCCCTGCACTGCTGGGGGGTGGGGGTGCAGGGGGACATGAGTGGGGGCCTGGTGGGGGCTGCCCATGGTGGCTGGGGGGTGGGGGTGGGGTGGTGGTAGACATGGGTGGGAGCCTGGTGGAGGGTGCCCCACACTGCTGGGGGGGTGGGGGTGGTGGGAGACATGAGTGGGGGCCTGGTGGAGGCTGCCCCTGGTGGCTGGGGGGTGGTGGGAGACATGAGTGGGGGCCTGGTGGAGGCTGCCCATGGTGGCTGGGGGGTGGGGGTGGTGGTAGACATGGGTGGGAGCCTGGTGGAGGGTGCCCCACACTGCTGGGGGGTGGGGGTGGGTGGGAGACATGAGTGGGGGCCTGGTGGAGGGTGCCCCTGCACTGCTGGGTGGTGGGGGTGCAGAGGGACATGAGTGGGGGCCTGGTGGGGGCTGCCCATGGTGGCTGGGGGGTGGGGGTGGTGGTAGACATGGGTGGGAGCCTGGTGCAGGGTGCCCCACACTGCTGCGGGGGTGTGGGGGTGGTGGGAGACATGAGTGGGGGCCTGGTGGAGGGTGCCCCTGGATGCTGCGGGGTGGGGGTGGTGGGAGATATGAGTGGGGGCCTGGTGGGGGCTGCCCCTGCACTGCTGGGGGGTGGGGGTGGTGGGAGACATGAGTGGGGGCCTGGTGGAGGCTGCCCCTGGTGGCTGGGGGGTGGGGGTGGTGGGAGACATGAGTGGGGGCCTGGTGGAGAGTGCCCCTGCACTGCTGGGGGGTGGGGGTGCAGGGGGACATGAGTGGGGGCCTGGTGGAGGGTGCCCCTGCACTGCTGGGGGGTGGGGGTGCAGGGGGACATGACTGGGGGCCTGGTGGAGGGTGCCCCTGGATGCTGGGGGGTGGGGGTGGTGGGAGACATGAGTGGGGGCCTGGTGGAGGCTGCCCCTGCACTGCTGGGGGGTGGGGGTGGTGGGAGACATGAGTGGGAGCCTGGTGGAGGCTGCCCCTGGATGCTGGGGGTTGGTGGGAGACATGAGTGGGGGCCTGGTGGAGGCTGCCCCTGCACTGCTGGGGGGTGGGGGTGGTGGGAGACATGAGTGGGGGTCTGGTGGAGGCTGCCCCTGGTGGCTGGGGGGTGGGGTGGTGGGAGACATGAGTGGGGGCCTGGTGGAGGCTGCCCATGGTGGCTGGGGGGTGGGGGTGGTGGTAGACATGGGTGGGAGCCTGGTGGGGCCTATCCATGGCCTGAGCCATCATCTCTGATGATGCTGCCTGTTGGGTTGCCATACCGTAAATGGATTGCTCCCATGCGGTATTGCCAGGTGGCGTACGGCCACCACGTCGGCGGGCACCACACCTGTCTGGGGCAAGGCGAACTGCGCCTTGCTGTGCCGGCACTGCCTGAGGCTGCAGGACTGCATTCCCCCTCTGATCTGCTGGCCCAGGAACAGGATCAGATGTTGCGGAGTGTGACCCTGCATCCGTAACCACCAAAGGCGTAGCTGCCAACACTGACATCCCCATTGAGGGTTCTGACCCTGGTGCAGGTGGGTGGGACAGAACAGAATCCCTCCCAGGAACACTCACCTGCGACGGCACGTAGGTCTCATCATCCGAATCAACAACTGAGTACAGCTCGGGGGAGGTGCAGCCAGAGACACCCCTTGAGAGCACGACCTGCAGCAGTTGTGGGTTCTCACCCACCACCACACCACGTCCCTCACTGGTGGTCGGTCGGCCCTCGGACCCCTCCTGGGTCTGCACCATCTCCACAACCCCAGCAGTATCAGGTGCGTCTTCCCCTGCAAAGACATAAAAGAAACAAATGGAAACAGGCATTAGCACCATGGCACACAATGAGGGCTGAGAAGCAAGAGAACCAGTACTTGATTGACACATGTCCCACATGACTAAAACCCTCCCATGCATGCACCCTCACTGCGTATGAAGGGCAGACAAATGGCACACACTGATGACACCAAGATGGAAGATGAACACATTTTCTGCATGCTGCCTGGCAGTGGCATCACATATTGGCCTGTGATTGCCAGGTGAAATACACATGCCATCACACAGATGGCATGTACCATTGCTATTGAGTGAAGATGGAGAGGAGGGCAGCACTTATTCATTCAGTCCAGTTCCCGCATGTAATAGCTTTTCTAATTCAAACAGGTCTGATTTTTCACCTGGAGCTGCCAGTCCAAAATGGTCCGATTACACAGGGACATGTGTGAACAAATGATATCCAGGTTACAAAGTCACTCCACTTTACCATAGCCATGTCAGACATGTGACTACAGGACTGAGAAATGCCTAGTAAAAGTGGTGGAATGCAAACAATCTGCCTGAATGAACAGAGAAAAATAAGCAACAATGTTGTGGCAAGGTGACACTTCAAGGGCAACTGGCGTGCTGTTGGCCTAGATGTCTACTGTTGGCAGAAGGGATACTGCTATGGCCAAATGCTGCTGCGCAGAATGTATTGCATGAAGCACATGGGTGACCCAAACGACTCAGGCGCACACACCCTCACCTGGCACACAAACAGAAGCCCTCACACACACACCATGCACATGGATGACACACACATGCATGTGCACTCACCGGACAATGCCTCATAATCAGGCAGATCTCCCACGCCTTGGATCTGTTCCTCCGTGACGTAGGTCCCAGCGACTGACTCATGTGGAGTGAGTTCCATGTCTTCTACTGGAGACCCACCTCCAGTCACTAGAGTTGCGGCATGACTTGAGGCCAGCTTATTCTTTGCCCTGCGCTTTAGGTCATTCCAGCGCTTATAGCAATCATTGGCTGTGCGCCTCACGATTTCAAGGGCACTTATGATGTCCGCAACGGTCTGCCAGTGTGCCTGCCGTTGTGCAGGTGTGGTCTTGGATCCTGCAACAATGACCATCTCGTTATCATGTCCGGACACATACTCGACAAGTGCATTCAGTTCGGCATCCGTGAAGCTGGGCTTCCTCGACGGGCCGGACTGTGTAGCCGTGTCTGGGGCATCAGCCTGTGCCGGACGAGCACTCTTCCTCTTCCGCTTGGAAGGTGGTGGTGATCCTGAGTGTCCTGCGCCGCTCTGGACACTAAGGGCAGGAGCCCTGGTTGGCTCTGTATCAGGAGTGTGGGATTGCACACTCAGCATGGGAGTTGGTGCAGGCATTGGCTCAAGTGTAATGGTGTCAGGGGGAATGTCAGCAGGATGGACTAGGACCGACACTGTCCTGGCTGGGTGTGTGAGAGCTGGGGTGGATGGAGCCGCAGCTGCCCCTGCAGCCTCTCCGCCCTGCCTACTTGGGGCAGCAGATGACCTTCCTGCCCCAGATCCACGTGGCCTGATGACATCAACGTGCACAAGCGCACGTGCCATAGGCCTGCTGACCTGGAAGTCAGCCATGGAGTCAGCCAGGTCTGGTGCCACAATGGGCTGGTCCAACAAGGGCTGAGCATGGATGGTGTCAGCCACATCAGCCTCAGCCGGGGGGGCGGGGGGATTATGGGTGTCCTTGACTGGTCCTCCACACATGGGGGGACAGGGTCACCCTGCAAGTAACGACCACGTCCCCTACCGGATCCACCACGGCCACCACTTGCGGCTCGTCCACCTTTGCCACCCTTACGGAATCCTCGCCTCCCAACCATGGCACTGATGTTAATGTGCGTATGGGAGTGGCTGTAAACTATTGTCCTGGGCAATTGGGGGTCAAAGGGGTTGGGTACCAGATGGTAATTGTACCCTAGTGCTCTAGCAAGGCTGAATGTGACCCCTGGGGAAAGATGACGGGTCACGCAACGCACAGGAAGCCCAAAAAAGGGATATGACGTGCACGCAACCCCTCCTAGACCACGTGTGCGGAAAAAAAAACCTGCACTACGCTGTGGCACCCAGTAACACAAGAATGAACGTATGCGTGTCACACGCAGCCTAGAATGACCTCTGAAGGGGTAGGCTACACACGGGGCAAGCACAGATGTTAGATACGTGCGTGACTCACCGTCTGCCAGGAAAAAGAGCTTGAAAAAGAAGCGCGTTTGGTTGGCAACACCCCCGCCAAAAGAAGATTTGTACGCTGTCTGAGGAGACAGGAGAACAGTAGAAGGGAACACTGTTTGAGGGAACAGGCCCAGGAAAACCAGAAAAAGAGAAAAAAGAGTAAAAGCTGTCAGAGGTAACAGGGAGTACGAACTTGAAACGCCGTGAAGTAAATCGCGTGTGAAACGACAAGAAGTACAGAATTCACCCACTCGCTCTCCACGAAAAGCACGTACAAGGAAATGGTGTTCTACACGTACCTTTTATGCAGGCCCACACATCCAGCATCACTTACGCGGCGTGTATGCGCTAGGGCCATTTCCACCAATTACACGCTTTGTCACTTCTGCGTGTAGGGCCATTTCCACCAATTACACGCTTTGTCACTTCCGCGTGTACGCGCTAAGGCCATTTCCACCAATTACACGCTTTGTCACTTCTGCGTGTACGCGCTAAGGCCATTTCCACCAATTACACGCTTTGTCACTTCTGCCTGTAGGGCCATTTCCACCAATTACACGCTTTGTCACTTCTGCGTGTAGGGCCATTTCCACCAATTACACGCTTTGTCACTTCCGCGTGTACGCGCTAAGGCCATTTCCACCAATTACATGCTTTGTCACTTCTGCGTGTACGCGCTAAGGCCATTTCCACCAATTACACGCTTTGTCACTTCTGCGTGTAGGGCCATTTCCACCAATTACACGCTTTGTCACTTCCCGTGTACGCGCTAAGGCCATTTCCACCAATTACAGCTTTGACACTCGGACGTGTCTTTCATTTTTTTAACACGCAACATTTCCAACGTGTGCCCTATTCAACGTGCACGTGACTTCATAGATGCGCATACGCTGGTGGCCTTTGGGCCAATGAATGTACAGTGTGCTGACGCGTTTACGCGCTAAGGGCCTTTCCTCGAATTACACGCAGACGTGTTGGATTTTCACGTGCAAAATCACTCCGTATCAAGCTGGCCACGCGTTCACACACGGAAGACCACGCTCCTGCCCAGAAGGCCGAATTACTGCCCCCCCAGAGCCCTGAGCACGCTCCCACCTGCCATCTGCTGCTGCCTGACTGCCTGCTGCCCACGTGCCCTGCCATTTGCTGCCTGCACATCAGCCAGGGGTGCTGTTGCTGTGACCACCCCTGCTGGAACCGAAGACTCCCGACTGCTTTTCCATCGCCCCACAGCCCAGCCCCAGGACCCAGTTGCCCACCCACTCCTGCCTCTGGGGTTGCCATGTCGGGCACTGCAACATCTGGCACCAGTGGCAACCCCCGGCCAAGGAGGCAGAGGGGCACCAGCTTCACTGCCACCGAAGTTGGTGTCCTGGTGGAGCATGTCCTGGGGCAGTATGATGCCCTCTTCGGAAGGTTGCGCGCCGACAAGGAAGGACGGACTCGGATCTGGATGGACATCGTGACTGCCATCAACGCGGAGGAGGTGGCAGTCCGCGACTGCGAACGTGTCAGGAAGCGCTGGGAGGACTTCAGGTCCAGGACCCTCAACAAGGCCCGGCGCCTCCTGAAGGCAGCGGATGCTAAGGGGCGCCGGGGCCACTTGTCGGAAGATCAGATGAGGGTCCTGGAACGCATATCCCCAGCGATCTACATCCAGGTCCTTGAGAAGCAGACCCGTCTGGAGTCGAGCAGTAAGTGTACATGCATACTGATTGTAAGCTGTGCGTGTGGTGGTGTGCCAGGAGTGTGCAGGTTGAACATGTATTTTTATGTGGCCAAGTAGGGGGGGGGTGTACAGGGCCGTGAGGGTGACACATGCGAGGGGTCTCATGTCTGACACATGGATGGTGCTTGTGTGTGTGGGCTTGCATGGCACAGGATGTGGAGGAATGATTGTCAGGTGTGACATGGATGTCGATCAAAACACTGCGACAGTTGGCGGAGGTGTACACATGCATGCAAGTTTGGTGTTGTGTGTGCATGTGTAGTGTACTCCCTATGTTGCATGTGATGTGTGGATGACCTTTGGCTGCTCATGCTGTTGTATGTGAATGGATGGTGCTGGCTGTTGCAATATGGCTGTGGTATGGCTCATGTGTGCAAGTTGAAATGACATGTGTGTTGGGGATTGTGATGCCATGTCTGAGGTTTACCAATGCTACTCATGTATAACTGTCATGTGTGTATGAGTCCATTTTACAGTGCCCTGATGCCTGTGTTTTCTTTCTCCCTGTCTGCAGCGTCAACTGAAGAAGAGGGCGGAGAAGGTGCTGTGGAGCACAGCGGCAGGGGTCGCACCACCAGCCGGAGACGCAAGGCCCGGATCCCCTCCCAGGTTGTGATCTCGTCGGGGAGTGAGGAGTCCGGTGCCGCGTCCCAGGCCGCAGCTGCCGAGGGGAGGTCCAAGAGGCGGAGGTTGGAGTTGGACTCCTCGGCAGCAGAAGGGGCAGCTGGGACCCCACAGGGCCCAACGGAGGAAGATGGCACGGAGTCATCCAGGTTGGTGGGGGGTTTGGTGGAGGAGGAGGCCGTGCAAGCGACAGTGGCGGGGTCTGGAGGTGGGGATTCCACTGGTGCTAGTGGTGCAGTGCAGGATCAGGGACAGGAGGCAGCACAGGCCGCCGCGGAGGTGCCTGTGTGCAATCCTGTCCCTGCTCCTGTCACTGCATCATCTTGCACCAGCGGGGATGCCTACCTCCAGACCCGTTCTCAGGGAGAGGATTGGCTTACAACACCTGGCCTTCCTCTCCCTGCGGATGTGGCTATCCTGCACCAGGTTGAGCCTGTCCAGGGTGGGGTGGCGATGCGTCAACGGGCCATGCGAGCTGACCTGCAGTCTTTTCATGATGAGTCTGCACGTCTTCTCGCATGGCTCGTTGACCGCTTTGACCCACTGGGACAGCTCACCAGGGCTGGATTCCTCCGTTTCCTGGACCTTGTTCCGACCCCCTTCTCCACAGAACCCCCTATGCACCAGTCGTCCTCCATGCCATCTTCCCACCCATGTGTCACCTGGGTGCCCTGTGGAGCTGCCTCCGACCGTGAGGCCAGGCTGGTGGACAACAGATCCCTGCCACAGTCGGGAGTCGGACATCCAGCAGGGGTGGCCACATCAACGACTGCACCCCAGCTGGAGGAGGATGTGCAGGCACCATCAGACAGGGCACATGGACAGCAGCAGCTGCAGCAGCAGGAGGCTGAAGGTGGGAGCCACGATAGCTCGGGCCCTTCAACATCGGAGGGGCAGGCATCGGCCGGAGGGCAGGAGGACCCTGGACGGGAAGTGTCTTCCGTGTGGCAGCGGTTGGGCCACGCCATAGATGCGGAGCGGCGGCGGGCGGAGGAGGCACGGCTCACGATGGTCAGGGCGGAGAACTCCATGCGGAGGGCCCTGAGGCGGGCCGAGTGCCTCGAGGCAATCCGCAGGGAGTTGGAGGTGAACATGTCGGCGTCCCTGCGGACCCTCGGGCCATGGAACAGGACCGCCTCTGGGACATAGACGAGGAGTTCGATGATGCCCTGGCCCAGAACACCACTAAGTGAGCCGCTGGACTGGCCCGCCGCCATTGTGTATAGTTATTTAGTGATAGGTTTCCTTTATAGTTTATTTTTATTTGGAGTCGACGGACACTGCTCCACCTTTTGTATGTAGTTCCATTTTAGATAGGTTTTTTTGGTAGGTTTCATTTCTTCTCTTGGGATGATGGACCCTGAATACTTTGTACATAGTTGGACTTTGGATTTGGATATTTTTTTTACTATGAATATTTTTTCCCCATGGAGCAATGGTTTTCTATTTCTTTTTTCCCTTCATTTCCTTTTCATGGACTTGAACTTTGGAAGATATTTTTCTGGATTATCATTTATTGATTTTAATTTGAAAAGGGACAGCCAGCTTAATTTTGTTATTATTTTACTTGTGTATTTTGGTTAATTTTGATTGCCATTGCTGTTGTTTTTAATACATTATTTGGAGTTTTTCATTCTTCAATGTGTGGTTTCATCTCATTGTTTTCATGCATGTCATGATATGGGTTTTCATGTTCACTTGCAACCATTGTGTGTGTGTGAGACACATGTGTTGATTTACATTGTTTCCATTGGAGTAGTATCATGGGCACATGTAATACTTGGTTGTGTCTTTGGGCTGTGGTGGCTGGCCATGAGGCACATGCTTGAGGATTGTCAGGGCCTGTGGGCAGGGGGACATGAGTGGGGGCCTGGCGGAGGCTGCCCCTGGTGGGTGGGGTGTGGGGGTGGTGGGAGACATGAGTGGGGGCCTGGTGGAGGGTGCCCCTGCACTGCTGGGGGGTGGGGGTGGTGGGAGACATGAGTGGGGGCCTGGTGGAGGGTGCCCCTGGATGCTGGGGGGTGGGGGTGGGGGTGGTGGGAGACATGAGTGGGGGCCTGGTGGAGGCTGCCCCTGCACTGCTGGGGGGTGGGGGTGGTGGGAGACATGAGTGGGTGCCTGGTGGGGGCTGCCCATGGTGGCTGGGGGGTGGGGGTGGTGGTAGACATGGGTGGGAGCCTGGTGGAGGGTGCCCCACACTGCTGGGGGGGTGGGGGTGGTGGGAGACATGAGTGGGGGCCTGGTGGAGGCTGCCCCTGCACTGCTGGGGGGTGGGGGTGGTGGGAGACATGAGTGGGGGCCTGGTGGAGGCTGCCCCTGGTCGCTGGGGGGTGGGGGTGGTGGGAGACATGAGTGGGGGCCTGGTGGAGGCTGCCCCTGGTCGCTGGGGGGTGGGGGTGGTGGGAGACATGAGTGGGGGCCTGGTGGAGGGTGCCCCTGCACTGCTGGGGGGCGGGGGTGCAGGGGGACATGAGTGGGGGCCTGGTGGAGGGTGCCCCTGCACTGCTGGGGGGTGGGGGTGCAGGGGGACATGAGTGGGGGCCTGGAGGAGGGTGCCCCTGGATGCTGGGGGGTGGGGGTGGTGGGAGACATGAGTGGGGGCCTGGTGGAGGCTGCCCCTGCACTGCTGGGGGGTGGGGGTGGTGGGAGACATGGGTGGGGGCCTGGTGGAGGGTGCCCCTGCACTGCTGGGGGGTGGGGGTGCAGGGGGACATGAGTGGGGGCCTGGTGGAGGGTGCCCCTGCACTGCTGGGGGGTGGGGGTGCAGGGGGACATGAGTGGGGGCCTGGAGGAGGGTGCCCCTGGATGCTGGGGGGTGGGGGTGGTGGGAGACATGAGTGGGGGCCTGGTGGAGGCTGCCCCTGCACTGCTGGGGGGTGAGGGTGGTGGGAGACATGGGTGGGAGCCTGGTGGAGGCTGCCCCTGGATGCTGGGGGGTGGGGGTGGGTGGGAGACATGAGTGGGGGCCTGGTGGAGGCTGCCCCTGCACTGCTGGGGGGTGGGGGTGGTGGGAGACATGAGTGGGGGCCTGGTGGAGGCTGCCCCTGGATGCTGGGGGGTGGGGGTGGTGGGAGACATGAGTGGGGGCCTGGTGAAGGCTGCCCCTGGATGCTGGGGGGTGGGGGTGGTGGGAGACATGAGTGGGGGCCTGGTGGGGGCTCCCCATGGTGGCTGGGGGGTGGGGGTGGTGGTAGACATGGGTGGGAACCTGGTGGAGGGTGCCCCACACTGCTGGGGGGGTGGGGGTGGTGGGAGACATGAGTGGGGGCCTGGTGGAGGCTGCCCCTGGTGGCTGGGGGGTGGGAGACATGAGTGGGGGCCTGGTGGAGGCTGCCCATGGTGGCTGGGGGGTGGGGTGGTGGTAGACATGGGTGGGAGCCTGGTGGGGGCTGCCCATGGTGGCTGGGGGGTGGGGGTGGGTGGGAGACATGAGTGGGGGCCTGGTGGGGGCTGCCCATGGTGGCTGGGGTGGGGGTGGTGGTAGACATGGGTGGGAGCCTGGTGGAGGGTGCCCCACACTGCTGGGGGGGTGGGGGTGGGTGGGAGACATGAGTGGGGGCCTGGTGGAGGGTGCCCCTGCACTGCTGGGGGGGGGGGTGCAGGGGGACATGAGTGGGGGCCTGGTGGAGGGTGCCCCTGGATGCTGGGGGTTGGGGGTGGTGGGAGACATGAGTGGGGGCCTGGTGGAGGCTGCCCCTGCACTGCTGGGGGGTGGGGTGTAGGGGGACATGAGTGGGGGCCTGGTGGGGGCTGCCCATGGTGGCTGGGGGGTGGGGGTGGTGGTAGACATGGGTGGGAGCCTGGTGGAGGGTGCCCCACACTGCTGGGGGGTGGGGGTGGTGGGAGACATGAGTGGGGGCCTGGTGGAGGCTGCCCCTGGTGGCTGGGGGGTGGGGGTGGTGGGAGACATGAGTGGGGGCCTGGTGGAGGCTGCCTCTGCACTGCTGGGGGGTGGGGGTGGTGGGGGACATGAGTGGGGGCCTGGTGGAGGCTGCCCCTGGTCGCTGGGGGGTGGTGGTGGTGGGAGACATGAGTGGGGGCCTGGTGGAGGGTGCCCCTGCACTGCTGGGGGGTGGGGGTGCAGGGGGACATGAGTGGGGGCCTGGTGGAGGGTGCCCCTGCACTGCTGGGGGGTGGGGGTGCAGGGGGACATGAGTGGGGGCCTGGAGGAGGGTGCCCCTGGATGCTGGGGGGTGGGGGTGGTGGGAGACATGAGTGGGGGCCTGGTGGAGGCTGCCCCTGTACTGCTGGGGGGTGGGGGTGGTGGGAGACATGGGTGGGAGCCTGGTGGAGGCTGCCCCTGGATGCTGGGGGGTGGGGGTGGGTGGGAGACATGAGTGGGGGGCTGGTGGAGGCTGCCCCTGCACTGCTGGGGGGTGGGGGTGGTGGGAGACATGAGTGGGGGCCTGGTGGAGGCTGCCCCTGGATGCTGGGGGGTGGGGGTGGTGGGAGACATGAGTGGGGGCCTGGTGAAGGCTGCCCCTGGATGCTGGGGGGTGGGGGTGGTGGGAGACATGAGTGGGGGCCTGGTGGGGGCTGCCCATGGTGGCTGGGGGGTGGGGGTGGTGGTAGACATGGGTGGGAACCTGGTGGAGGGTGCCCCACACTGCTGGGGGGGTGGGGGTGGTGGGAGACATGAGTGGGGGCCTGGTGGAGGCTGCCCCTGGTGGCTGGGGGGTGGGAGACATGAGTGGGGGCCTGGTGGAGGCTGCCCATGGTGGCTGGGGGGTGGGGGTGGTGGTAGACATGGGTGGGAGCCTGGTGGGGGCTGCCCATGGTGGCTGGGGGGTGGGGGTGGGTGGGAGACATGAGTGGGGGCCTGGTGGGGGCTGCCCATGGTGGCTGGGGGTGGAGGTGGTGGTAGACATGGGTGGGAGCCTGGTGGAGGGTGCCCCACACTGCTGGGGGGGTGGGGGTGGGTGGGAGACATGAGTGGGGGCCTGGTGGAGGGTGCCCCTGCACTGCTGGGGGGTGGGGGTGCAGGGGGACATGAGTGGGGGCCTGGTGGGGGTTGCCCATGGTGGCTGGGGGGTGGGGGTGGGGGTGGGGGTGGTGGTAGACATGGGTGGGAGCCTGGTGGAGGGTGCCCCACACTGCTGGGGGGCGGGGGTGGTGGGAGACATGAGTGGGGGCCTGGTGGAGGCTGCCCCTGGTGGCTGGGGGGTGGTGGGAGACATGAGTGGGGGCCTGGTGGAGGCTGCCCATGGTGGCTGGGGGGTGGGGGTGGTGGTAGACATGGGTGGGAGCCTGGTGGAGGGTGCCCCACACTGCTGGGGGGTGGGGGTGGGTGGGAGACATGAGTGGGGGCCTGGTGGAGGGTGCCCCTGCACTGCTGGGTGGTGGGGGTGCAGAGGGACATGAGTGGGGGCCTGGTGGGGGCTGCCCATGGTGGCTGGGGGGTGGGGGTGGTGGTAGACATGGGTGGGAGCCTGGTGCAGGGTGCCCCACACTGCTGCGGGGGTGTGGGGTGGTGGGAGACATGAGTGGGGGCCTGGTGGAGGGTGCCTCTGGATGCTGCGGGGTGGGGGTGGTGGGAGATATGAGTGGGGGCCTGGTGGGGGCTGCCCCTGCACTGCTGGGGGGTGGGGGTGGTGGGAGACATGAGTGGGGGCCTGGTGGAGGCTGCCCCTGGTGGCTGGGGGGTGGGGGTGGTGGGAGACATGAGTGGGGGCCTGGTGGAGAGTGCCCCTGCACTGCTGGGGGGTGGGGGTGCAGGGGGACATGAGTGGGGGCCTGGTGGAGGGTGCCCCTGCACTGCTGGGGGGTGGGGGTGCAGGGGGACATGACTGGGGGCCTGGTGGAGGGTGCCCCTGGATGCTGGGGGGTGGGGGTGGTGGGAGACATGAGTGGGGGCCTGGTGGAGGCTGCCCCTGCACTGCTGGGGGGTGGGGGTGGTGGGAGACATGGGTGGGAGCCTGGTGGAGGCTGCCCCTGGATGCTGGGGGTTGGTGGGAGACATGAGTGGGGGCCTGGTGGAGGCTGCCCCTGCACTGCTGGGGGGTGGGGGTGGTGGGAGACATGAGTGGGGGTCTGGTGGAGGCTGCCCCTGGTGGCTGGGGGGTGGGGTGGTGGGAGACATGAGTGGGGGCCTGGTGGAGGCTGCCCATGGTGGCTGGGGGGTGGGGGTGGTGGTAGACATGGGTGGGAGCCTGGTGGGGGCTGCCCATGGTGGCTGGGGGGTGGGGGTGGGTGGGAGACATGAGTGGGGGCCTGGTGGGGGATGCCCATGGTGGCTGGGGGGGTGGTGGTAGACATGGGTGGGAGCCTGGTGGAGGGTGCCCCACACTGCTGGGGGGGTGGGGGTGGGTGGGAGACATGAGTGGGGGCCTGGTGGAGGGTGCCCCTGCACTGCTGGGGGGTGGGGGTGCAGGGGGACATGAGTGGGGGCCTGGTGGGGGCTGCCCATGGTGGCTGGGGGGTGGGGGTGCAGGGGGACATGAGTGGGGGCCTGGTGGAGGGTGCCCCTGGATGCTGGGGGGTGGGGGTGGTGGGAGACATGAGTGGGGGCCTGGTGGAGGGTGCCCCTGCACTGCTGGGGGGTGGGGGTGCAGGGGGACATGAGTGGGGGCCTGGTGGAGGGTGCCCCTGCACTGCTGGGGGGGTGGGGGTGCAGGGGGACATGAGTGGGGACCTGGTAGAGAGTGCCCCTGCACTGCTGGGGGGTGGGGGTGCAGGGGGACATGAGTGGGGGCCTGGTGGAGGGTGCCCCTGCACTGCTGGGGGGTGGGGGTGCAGGGGGACATGACTGGGGGCCTGGTGGAGGGTGCCCCTGGATGCTGGGTGTTGGGGGTGGTGGGAGACATGAGTGGGGGCCTGGTGGAGGCTGCCACTGCACTGCTGGGGGGTGGGAGTGGTGGGAGACATGGATGGGAGCCTGCCCCTGGATGCTGGGGGTGGGGGTGGGTGGGAGACATGAGTGGGGGCCTGGTGGAGGCTGCCCCTGCACTGCTGCGGGGTGGGGGTGGTGGGAGACATGAGTGGGGGCCTGGTGGAGGCTGCCCCTGGATGCTGGGGGGTGGGGGTGGTGGGTGACATGAGTGGGGGCCTGGTGGGGGCTGCCCATGGTGGCTGGGGGGTGGGGGTGGGTGGGAGACATGAGTGGGGGCCTGTTGGAGGCTGCCCCTGCACTGCTGGGGGGGGGGTGGGGGTGGTGGGAGACATGAGTGGGGGCCTGGTGGAGGGTGCCCCTGGATGCTGGGGGGTGGGGGTGGTGGAAGACATGAGTAGGGGCCTGGTGGAGGCTGCCCCTGCACTGCTGGGGGGTGGCGGTGATGGGAGACATGAGTGGGGGCCTGGTGGAGGCTGCCCCTGGTGGCTGGGGGGTGGGGGTGGTGGGAGACATGAGTGGGGGCCTGGTGGAGGGTGCCCCTGCACTGCTGGGGGGTGGGGGTGCAGGGGGACATGAGTGGGGGCCTGGTGGAGGGTGCCCCTGCACTGCTGGGGGGTGGGGGTGCAGGGGGACATGAGTGGGGGCCTGGTGGAGGGTGCCCCTGGATGCTGGGGGGTGGGGGTGGTGGGAGACATGAGTGGGGGCCTGGTGGAGGCTGCCCCTGCACTGCTGGGGGGTGGGGGTGGTGGGAGACTTGGGTGGGTGCCTGATGGAGGCTGCCCCTGGATGCTGGGGCTGGGGGTGGGTGGTAGACATGAGTGGGGGCCTGGTGGAGGCTGCCCCTGCACTGCTGGGGGGTGGGGGTGGTGGGAGACATGAGTGGGGGCCTGGTGGGGGCTGCCCCTGGATGCTGGGGGGTGGGGGTGGTGGGAGACATGAGTGGGGACCTGGTGGAGGCTGCCCCTGGATGCTGGGGGGTGGGGGTGGTGGGAGACGTGAGTGGGGGCCTGGTGGAGGCAGCCCCTGGATGCTGGGGGGTGGGGGTGGTGGGAGACATGAGTGGGGGCCTGGTGGATGGTGCCCCTGCACTGCTGGGGGGTGGGGGTGCAGGGGGACATGAGTGGGGGCCTGGTGGAGGGCGCCCCTGCAATGCTGGGGGGTGGGGGTGCAGGGGGACATGAGTGGGGGCCTGGTGGAGGGTGCCCCTGCACTGCTGGGGGTGGGGGTGCAGGGGGACATGAGTGGGGGCCTGGTGGAGGGTGCCCCTGGATGCTGGGGGGTGGGGGTGCAGGGGGACATGAGTGGGGGCCTGGTGGGGGCTGCCCATGGTGGCTGGGGGGTGGGGGTGGTGGTAGACATGGGTGGGAGCCTGGTGGAGGGTGCCCCACACTGCTGGGGCGGTGGGGGTGGTAGGAGACATGAGTGGGGGCCTGGTGGAGGGTGCCCCTGGATGCTGGGGGGTGGGGGTGGTGGGAGACATGAGTGGGGGCCTGGTGGAAGCTGCCCCTGCACTGCTGGGGGGTGGGGGTGGTGGGAGACATGAGTGGGGGCCTGGTGGAGGCTGCCCCTGGTGGCTGGGGGGTGGGGGCGGTGGGATACATGAGTGGGGGCCTGGTGGAGGCTGCCCCTGGATGCTGGAGGGTGGGGGTGGTGGGAGACATGAGTGGGGGCCTGGTGGAGGCTGCCCCTGCATTGCTGGGGGGTGGGGGTGCAGGGGGACATGAGTGGGGGCCTGGTGGAGGGTGCCCCTGCACTGCTGGGGGGATGGTGGTGCAGGGGGACATGAGTGGGGGCCTGGTGGAGGGTGCCCCTGGATGCTGGGGGGTGGGGGTGCAGGGGGACATGAGTGGGGGCCTGGTGGGGGCTGCCCATGGTGTTTGGGGGGTGGGGGTGGTGGTAGACATGGGTGGGAGCCTGGTGGAGGGTGCCCCACACTGCTGGGGGGGTGGGGGTGGTGGGAGACATGAGTGGGGGCCTGGTGGAGGGTGCCCCTGGATGCTGGGGGGTGGGGGTGGTGGGAGACATGAGTGGGGGCCTGGTGGAGGCTGCCCCTGCACTGCTGGGGGGTGGGGGTGGTGGGAGACATGAGTGGGGGCCTGGTGGAGGCTGCCCCTGGTGGCTGGGGGGTGGGGGTGGTGGGAGGCATGAGTGGGGGCCTGGTGGAGGCTGCCCCTGGATGCTGGGGGGTGGGGGTGGTGGGAGACATGAGTGGGGGCCTGGTGGAGGCTGCCCCTGCACTGCTCGGGGGTGGGGGTGCAGGGGGACATGAGTGGGGGCCTGGTGGAGGGTGCCCCTGCACTGCTGGGGGGTGGGGTGCAGGGGGACATGAGTGGGGGCCTGGTGGAGGGTGCCCCTGCACTGCTGGGGGGTGGGGGTGCAGGGGGACATGAGTGGGGGCCTGGTGGAGGGTGCCCCTGCATTGCTGAGGGGTGGGGGTGCAGGGGGACATGAGTGGGGGCCTGGTGGGGGCTGCCCATGGTGGCTGAGGGGTGGGGGTGGTGGTAGACATGGGTGGGAGCCTGGTGGAGGGTGCCCCACACTGCTGGGGGGGTGGGGGTGGTGGGAGACATGAGTGGGGGCCTGGTGGAGGGTGCCCCTGGATGCTGGGGGGTGGGGGTGGTGGGAGACATGAGTGGGGGCCTGGTGGAGGGTGCCCCTGCACTGCTGGGGGGTGGGGGTGATAGGGGACATGAGTGGGTGCCTGGTGGAGGCTGCCTCTGGTGGCTGGGGGGTGGGGGTGATAGGGGACATGAGTGGGGGCCTGGTGGAGGGTGCCCCATGACTGCTGGGGGGTGGGGGTGCAAGGGGACATGAGTGGGGGCCTGGTGGAGGCTGCCCCATGACTGCTGGGGGGTGGGGGTGCAAGGGGACATGAGTGGGGGCCTGGTGGAGGCTGCCCATGGTGGCTGGGGGGTGGGGGTGATAGGGGACATGAGTGGGGGCCTGGTGGAGGCTGCCCCTGCACTGCTGGGGGGTGGGGGTGATAGGGGACATGAGTGGGTGCCTGGTGGAGGCTGCCCCTGGTGGCTGGGGTGTGGGGGTGATAGGGTACATGAGTGGGGGCCTGGTGGAGGGTGCCCCATGACTGCTGGGGGGTGGGGGTGCAAGGGGACATGAGTGGGGGCCTGGTGGAGGCTGCCCCATGACTGCTGGGGGGTGGGGGTGCAAGGGGACATGAGTGGGGGCCTGGTGGAGGGTGGCCCACAGTGCTGGGGGGTGGGGGTGCTGGGGGACATGAGCAGGTGTGCAGGGTAGTCCCCTGTTTTGTGGGCTGCCTGCAGGAGCCGTGGAGGGTGTACAGGGAACCCCTGTGAGGACCCACCCAGCCTAATCGCGTGTGTAACTTCCCACGCACCCCTGTAATACACGTACCCAGCCAAATCGCGTGTGATAATTCCCGCGCACCCCTGTAATACACGTACCTGGCCAAATCGCGTGTGATAATTCCCGCGCACCCCTGTAATACACGTACCCAGCCAAATCGCGTGTAAAACTTCCCGCGTACCCCTGTAATACACGTACCCAGCCAAATCGCGTGTGATAATTCCCGCGTACCCCTGTAATACACGTACCCTGGCTAATCGCGTGTAAAACTTCACGCGTACCCCTGTAATACACGTACCCTGGCCAATCGCGTGTAAAACTTCCCGCGTACCCCTGTAATACACGTACCCTGGCTAATCGCGTGTAAAACTTCCCGCGTACCCCTGATATAAACGTTACCCGCTTTGCGTTCCTTGTTTGCCAGCCCTGTAAACTGGTCCAGGGTTAGCGCAGCCCTTTGCGATGATTTAGCGATTTTGATGGCTTTTCTTTGCGCGGGGGCGTTCTTGGGGGCGTTACTGGCGCTGCTGCAGGGTCGCTGCGATACTCTGCGCCACGGCTGGTTTGGGAGCCTAAAATCCATGAAAACGCTGTGCGCGGAAATCGGTTTTAGCGCACGCGCCTGGCGCAGACAATCGCAAGCGGACACTCTGCGCCAGCCGCTTGCGACACTTTTCTGCGAAATTCTATGAATTACCCTGTCAGTCTATGTTGAGCACCCCTTCTAACACAAATTCTAAGGCCTTTTGGCGTTAATAACAATATAGATGAGTCACAAGGGGTTAGGCTGGTTAACACAGTATCTGAAGACGACTGGGTCCATCATCTTGAAGTCCTTTATGCCCCACCACCCTTGGCGCCAGTTAAAGTTACATTTCTCTGCCTACAAACGAGGGAGCCCTTTGAGTTAGACACCGGCCCGGAGAACTTATTTAACATAATTAAGGGTATTAGCACGTCCCGTACGACTGGACCCAATCAGCTGTCAAATTACCTCTTTAAGTCAAATTCATCTATTTGGGGACCTGTTTTGTCAACATTATTTAATGATGTCTCCGGTTGGAGCAATTTCCTCCATCATGGAGACGGGCATATGTAATTCCCATCTATAAGATGGGCACGAGATTGTTTCCCCGTAATTACAGGCCCATTGCAATTCTGGACGCGAACTCGAAAGTCTTCTCCTGTTTTCTTATTCAACATCTTGAATCTTGGACTTAGGGAAAGGAGCTCATCTCCAAATGGCAAAACAGGTTCAGAAAAAATATGGTTACATCCTTGAATGGAACCATTCTTAAATGTATTCAGCACTTAACCTGGGCCAAAGGTGGGAATCCATTATATTTTGCCTTGGTGGATTTAACTGCGGCCTTTGATGCTGCCGACCGTTCGCTACTCTGGTACTAACTACAGGATTGGAATATTCCTGTGGGCTTGCATAGGATGCTTGTAAGAATTCGTGGTCATTCTTCAATGCAAGTGTGTTTGAATCAGCAAGGTCTATAGTCTTGTCCTATTGCCATAGCACGAGGAGTCAGGCAAGGGTGCGTCTTGGCCCCCTGCCTATTTAATTCATATATGGCCAAAATTGGCAACTATCTTCTTCCAAAAGCATTGGTAACGCCGAAAATACATCTTGGTGTACTGTGGCTTGCCTATGCGGACAATTTCTTTATTTTTAACACTACTCCTATAGGTCTACAGCACTTGTTGGATGGATTCTACACCTTTGTGAAGGATCATTCCTTGTCTATTAACCAAGTTAAGACAAAGATCATGCGGTTGTCAACCTCCAGGAAAAGAGTGGCCTTCAAGTGGTATGTACAGAAGGTGTGCTTGGAGAGGACGGACTCTCCTTTATTTGAGGTTCCTCATTAATTCAAAAAATTCTAAAACAGCTTGCCACTCCTGGCTGCATGCAAGGGCGACTAAGTTGGCGAATCAACTATGTAGAGTGGATGCAAGATATGACAAATAATCTCTATTACCGGCGATCTGATTCTATGAATCCATAATAGTTTATGATCCGTCAATTTTGGCATACTTGCCTTACTTGAAAGGCCAGATTTTGAGAAGAGAGCTTTCAACTCCCCAGTTCAATTCCACATTCGGCTCTACGTTATGAGTTGGGCCTCACCTCGCTAAAAGATACAGCTTACTGGAGATATCTAGCTCTATATAGTAAGATCCTAGCTCCAGTGGAGAACTCGCTTTATTGAGACCTTCAAACTCTATGTCAGGGGCAGGCCTCTCTGTGATTGCGTGTGATTCCTTGGATTTGACTGGGAATCCATGCAAAGTTAAGCATGCACTATATGATGCAGACTGGGTAAAAACAGCAGAGGACTTCCATCATTACCTTTCAGTGATGCATCTGAACACAAACCATTAGGCATTTTAGCTCCTTACCTTTTGATCTTGCCTGACAAGGTCATATGTAGGTCCTTTATGCGCTTTCGTTTTAACATTGTGCATACTAGGAAAGTCCAAGTAAAATATGGCGTTATGAATGAGGATCTTTTCTTTTGTCGATTTTGTCAGGATAAAACTTATAGTGAAACCTTGCAACATCTGTTTCTGTATTGGAAAGCTTTGCAGCCTTTGAGACAGAACGTTTTTAGACGTTTTTTCAGTGAGTTAGATCCTCATAGCATATGAAATTATTGTTTAACAGGGTGTACGACTTCCGTGGTATTATCTGTTGTACATGTTTTAAGAAGTTCGAATATTGCTTTTGAATTTAGTTGATTATGAATTTTTCTATTTTTTTCTCTTTCTTTTTGATTACTTGTTCCTAATTGTTGTGTTCAACTGTTGATTGTTTGATTTTCGATTTTAAATGTGTTCTTCTGTTTTTACTTCTCTTTTACTTTTGGTCATTTATCTGATAAATCGTTTGTTAAAGCTTATATTGAGTTTAACCAATAAAACAAAAACAAAAGCAAGTTTAAGGGGGCTGCTGTTTGCAAAGAGTTAAAGGTGGTGCAAACTGCTGCAAACTCAGTTTATCAATTTGGCTCTCAGTGTCGGTTTATTCCGAGATTACATTTGGTCCTTTAACATTGTGATTTACCCGGCGCGCAATGTCATTGAGCTGACTGGTCTGAAGCCCCACCCACGCCCCGAAATGTTAGCTGAGGGGCGGGGCTTTCATGCCCTTCAACAGTTCAACATATCGGGAACATGCTTCTGGGCGCATTTTGTTTTTTCCAAGCCAAGTCTGCTATCTGCTTGGCTTGGATGTTCAAGCACTGCCCGTTTCCCAGAGTCACTCACAGCCCCCCTGAGACACACAGGCTGCCTCCCTGGCTCAGTAGCCAGCGCCGTAATGAACTTGATCGACAACACGTTTCTTTTGTCATAAACAGCATAGCCTTTCTTATTCATGATGGTGAATTTCCACTGAAAGATCACCAGTCACCATGCAAATCTGTGACAGTTAAAGCGAGCAACACAATAAAAGACCCTTTGAAAATGTGTTCATACCCTTAACATCTAATAGCTTGATATGCTAAAACATAAAGTTTGCTTTGATGTCCTTAGTTAAATGGTCTTAAAACCATACATAACACGCTGGAGGTTTGTGACGAATCTCCAAACCTAAGTGAGTGTATGACGCAACTTCTTTTATTGTGCATCTTAAAGCGCTGAAAATAAAGTGGGTACATTGATATTTTGCCTTTTGCATCTTATAGGTTTCCATTCAGGATGTGGAAAATAAATGTACACTGATATTATTTTGGCCCAACATGCTGCTTTAAGGATTTACATGTTGTCATGATGCTTTACTATGCAATTTGTGTATTTTGCAAGTAAACTCTATAGGACAGTATTATTGTATGTCTTGACACGCAAATATTTGTTCCAAGTAAAGCATGGAAGAAGGTGGCCATGCCCAAATTGCAGAGTGGGTTAAAATCCTTGCTTCACTGTTTAGCTTAAGTGTGTGATCCCGGCAAATAATGTAATCTCACCCTGACTTCAACTGCAAAAATTGGAGTGCTTATAAGTGATTACGTTTACACCCTTACAATAGGACCGTTTTAATAAGTAAGGGACACATTGGTGTACCCTGGTGCTCCAATACTGTCACATAGAATTTCATTATTGCTGCACTGGCCCTCCCCAGTCTCGTAACACTTGATTTGACAGGCAGACATAGTCTCACCAGCCAGTCAGTGTACCAGAGATTCGAGTATAGCGGACTAACTGTGGTAGAACAAACATTACATTTATTTTCTCCCCTGTTGCTCCCAGCCACTGAAGTTGCTTGGGCCGTCCAGAGTACTGCCACACACTCTGCTGTGTCCTGTTATGCTATTGAGTCTTTTATTGCACACCATCTGCCATTTTCACACTTTCTAGGACCTTCAGGATCTGCAAGAAGTGGGTGTTTTCAGACTTAAAGGAGAGAGTTAACTGATTGTAACATTGAAGCTGCACTAGAATAGTCTAATTATGAGTAATGCATTTAGATGCCCCTACACAAGTAAGTTTGCCACTACTCCACGTCTCTAAGGTTAGTGCCTCCCCAACATTTGAAGGGTTAGCCCCGCCTACATTTTGGCCTATGTGCACAGCTGGATGTGCGCACTTGCATTTTGTTAGGCAGAGAGGTGAGGGAAGCCTTTCCCGAAACTGGCGGTGTTAAAGGCATGGTCTAGTAAAAAATGTTATTGTCCCTACGGGTCGGCCATGTTTTTTTAAGCCTAAGTGGCTCGATTTTAGAAAACTTTCCTATGGACCTTACCCGAGTTTTCGTCCATTAAACGCACGTGAAAACAAGCACCAGGGAGCTGCCATTTTCTGATAATCCTATCTTTTCCCCGATCGCCCTGGCTGACCTGCTTTTGCGGCACTAAATCAATTCCCCCGCCCCTGAGCCTGTCATCAGCAGACTTGTACCGCCCATTTCCCAACGCCAAAGCACGTCTCGTGTCAACATTCACTGCCCTTCAGCTAATGACGTGTCGCCATGGAAATGGCAGGACGCCTCTTTCCTCAATAAGTATAAACAGACCGTTTTACAACACACAGCAGCAGATTTTCGATTCCATTCCTCTCTCTGTGTTACTTTGAGTATTCTGTGACTCGTTTCAGTGCTCTGGTCAGCTACCTTCGCCGCTTGTAGCCCGTGTGAACAGATACCAGTACCACCGCTCTAAATTATTTTAGTTTGTTTAACACACAATGGCTACAATAATGCCCTACATGTACGAGCCTGAGTATACCGAGGAGGAACTACTGGAAAGGGAAGCACGCGAAAACGATGGGGATTCGGACGGCAGTTGGCAGGACGAATCAACAGATGAAGAGCCTGGGCCTAGTCGAATGGACGGTGTCTCCACCTGGTGCACATGCAATCGGTGCGAGCTAATGCCAACTGAGGACGAGAACTGCTGCTGCCGAAAAAACTCGGGATGCCTGGCCTACATTTCGGAAGGCGAGCCACGACCGCAATGCATCACCGAGCTGCCAGACTTCAGGGCAGCCTGCCTCACACGGGCCGTGTTGAGAATAATGATGGTGCTTATGCACGAACTTCGCGCAACTGTTCGTCCTCGTAATCCGAGTAACGAGCAAGTATACTCTGCTTATCATGCCACTCCTATTTCATGTTCTTCTACTATATCCAAAATTCCATCTACATATCATTGTAAGTCGTTCAATAGTGTGCATTGTCTAGATAGCATTTGTCCGTGCAGAATGCCATTAGTTACAAGAATTGTCATTGACAACAAACGTTTATTAAACTTATCTTGGTCATTTAAAAACAGTTTGTTTCATTCCTTTTCACAGGTGGTACAGGCTGGTGGCCTATCGTTCCTTTACATGGTGGCTCCACGGGAGGCTTGGACACCGCGTTCGAAGAGTGATACCCGCCTGTGCCGTTCGTGCCATTAGAGAAACGTTCCCGAGTGACAGCGGTCAGTACAGGGGATTTTCTCTCGCTGTGCTGCAACCTGACCTGTATAATCTTTAAAGTCTTGTATTTTTGTGTCATGAAAATAAGATACAAAATAAAACACCACATATATTTTAACAACGGTTGTCTCGATTTTTTAAATGAATCAAGTGTGTCTCCATTCAAGGATGGACGTCAGACATCTGTGCTCCGAATGGGTGAAGGTCTGGTTGCTGTGAAGCAGGGTGGTCACTATCTATCTAAGCTAACATAACATATTCTCGATAATGCATGCACTAAAACACACTTGTTCAAAGTCTTTCAGTAGGTTATGTCTCTATAAAAGTCACACATATATCTATACTAACATTTACCATTGGATTATACAGTCTTGACCACTATAATACACCGGTTGAAGTGTGGGTCTGTGCTCACAAGAATCTCCGGTATGTGGCATTTGTTATTGATAAGCAACGATATACTATCATTGATATAAAGGCGATATACTGTATATTGATATAAAGGCGGTTCGCGCCGGTGGATGCCCGCTGGCATGGGGGGCTGTCAGGGGTGCGAAAGGCCAAGGTGCCAAACTACATGTACACTTCAAAAGGTGTCCCACGCCAAGGGGCCATTGTTCACATGGTCTCCTCAGACCCCGTGTCTCCAGCCAGGCCTCCCCTTCAAGCAGGCCGCCCCCCTAATACCACGACATACATACGTCATTCATTCACAAACACACCCCAGTTTCTAATACTTTAAAAACCACTCAATATGTCTCATGAGAACATCTTTGTGCTTTGCAAGTCAACTCCTGAACGTGCTACCTGGGAACCACTGAGATCTATGCTAATCTGCTCGTCGTCGTGCTATCCGTGAACTTCTGTGACCGCTTCGAGCATACCCATCAGTGCGCTACCTGTGGCCATCCACCTATTCTCCCGCAACATACTGCTCTGCTTGCTGAATCCAACTGTTTGTTGGTCAAGGTAAGGCCATGTATCCTGGTCATATTTCGCAGATTTTCAAATTTCTATCTATTTGCGAGTAGAGTACCTAATAGTGCTATGTTCATTGGTCTCATTGCTATTGACTTGAATTTCCATTGCTATGCTATCAATAGATCTATTTATTTTCATCTTTGTCTATTGTCATTGAATTGCATCCTTCGGGGGTCCAGTCTATAATGTAAGCATGTTTCCTTCTCGTGCAAGACAGAACATCCAAGGGACGAGTCACATGTTCAGATTTCAGTCACATCAATTATACATCTCTGCAACTTATGCAAATACTAAGCCGCACATAATGAACTGGTATAGTTCCTGCGACCAAAACAAACCTTGCATTGATCATTGTATGATTCATTTACTTTTGTATCAAATCTTTATTCTTGAAGATTGTATAATAATGTCGATATTTACTTTTCAGATTTATCAGCAATGCCTGCCTGTTCGATTAGCGGTTGCCCTTCGAAGACCCATGCGAAATCTGAAGGAACTACAATGCATGTATTCCTGAAAACTGTTGATCGAATAAGAGAATGGGTCAGACATTGCGGATATCCACTGGATGAGCTGGAAAGTAGAGTCCAACAAGTCTTACAGGACAAGAGGGGTGATTGATACCGCATCTGCAGCCGGCACTTTTCCTTGGACATGTACACAACTTCTTGGGTAACAAAGAAGAATAAACGGCGAACGACACGGAAATTGCGTGAAAACGCTATTCCCACTCTATTCGTCCACATTCCGCCACCGGTGAGTCAAGTGTCCGGATTTAGCTTTAGGCCTTGCGGTAGTGTGTAGGTAGCCGAATGGATTAATTGATATTGTAGGTGTTCTATCCCTTGTAATATTTTCGATATTGATATGAGTGTATAGTTTTTTGAATAATGACATTTATCAATATATTCTTTTTCGATTTCATAACCCACAAACGCAATGTATATATATATGGGGACAGGGAACTGTGCTGTATTGAGCATTTTTCAAGTATTCTGTCGGCTTACATGGCTATTTTTAATATTGGCATTTCATTATCAATCATTAATTGACCTTTACAACTTCTTGACTATCCCTTGAATCTGAAGCAAGAACATTCTACATCCTTGACGTGGTCGCAGTTATCAACCACTTCTAGCGCGTATCAGGTAATCTTACTAGGCTAATCCGCTACATACTTGTTTTATGCATGTCAAGTAATAGTTTTATTCTATCGTGTAATTATTTTACCCAATGTTTGGTTACTGCTTTCCAATTGATATACACCTTAGTTATCGTCCACTGGTGTTTGTTTTCAGTTATAATTAGTGTTATCCATACTAATGCAAGTACTGTCTTTCAGGGAGATGCTGAAGTGTCCTCCACATCTACAACATTTCTAGATGTTTTTCAACAGCAGGAGGTATGGATACTGACAGCTCCATCGAGCGTCATCATCAGAGCTGGAATTCTTGTCGTTTGATTGTTCTACACAATGTTTCATTCGTGGTTAGCCGTTGATATGTACCTGTGCTGTCGACCCCAGGTGTGTGTTATGTTTTCACAATTGTAATCCTCACTAATGCAAGTACTATGTTTCAGGCAGTTGATGGAGCGTCAACCCCTGCACTTGATGCAGAGCCTGACATTCAAGTATACGAATCGGCGCAACAGCTTTCAGAAGTGCGCACTACATTTGCAACATCCATAGATATTCTTCAGCAGCACGAGGTATGGATAATGACAGCTCCATCATGCGTGATCATATAACGTGATTCCATTTGCTATACTTTCTTCCCTATTAACGCAAGTGCTGTGTTTCAGGGAGATGACGAAGCTTCCACTACAATCACAACATCCAATTAAGATGATGCAGATGTAAATAATTCATTGAAAAAAGTCGATGAAATGTGATCATATTTAGATTTTCCTTGATTCTTTTGGACAATGCATCATTTGCGGTTATCTCTTTATATGTACCTGTGCGTTCGACCCCAAGTGTGTGTTATGTTTCCAATATTGAAAACCATACTAATCCAAGTACTGTGTTTCAGGGAGACGACAGAGCTTCCACCACAATCACAACATCTCATTTAGATGATGCAGATGTAAAGGAATCGTTGAAATAAGTCGATGAAATGTGATCATATTTGGATTTTCCTTGATTCTTTTGGACAATGCATCATTTGTGGTTATCTCTTTATATGTACCTGTGCCGTGGACCCCAAGTGTGTGTTGTGTTTCCAATATTGAAAAGCATACTAATGCAAGTACTGTGTTTCAGGGAGATGCGGATGCCTCCTCTCCAATAAAACCATTCATGGCAGTCCATGCAGAGCCAGAGGTATGGATACTGACAGTTCCATCGAAATAGATCATCACTGGTCGAATACTTGTCGTTTGATTGTTGCACACAATGTTTAAATCGTGTTTGGCTATTGAGATGTACCTGTGTGTTCGTCCTCATGTGTGTTTTATGCTAACAATATTTTGATACATAGTAATGAAAGTACTATGTTTCAGGGAGACGATGGAGCCTCATTCCGTGCTGTCTATGCGGATACAGAAAATATAGTCGTTGCAGCGCAAGAGGAAGGGAGGACATGCGGAAACGAATCAGAGCTACAGCGTGCAGATGTTGAAGGTCGAGTCAAAAAAGTTGCAAAGAAAAAAAAACAAAAAAAGGTTAGTTACAAACAGTTCATAACTTTAAAAAAATGTTTGTGCTGGGGACTATTTTATGTTTTTTTCCAGTCAATTCTACTACACTCCATCTTGTGTTTAAACTGAACATCCCTTTTCCAATCTCTCCTCCAGTTACCCGTGGGTGTCAGAACTATACACACACAGACAGTGAAGTGAATGAGAGATGTGGCTTGCCAGACCGTGTACACTATGGAGGAACTATTAATTGAGGCAAGGCGTGTTTAGGCTCGAGATGCTCATGTTCAATGGCCAGAACATGAATTAACTGTGTTTGGAGACTACAGCAAAGTTGCATTGGACCATAGCTACAGTGCAACCGCACCACCACAAGAAGATGTTATTGAATGTATTGAAGATAGCTCTGAAGTAGTTGCAGATCAATTTACACAATCTACACCCACCAAAAATTTGCCACCAAAAAACCTGTCGACATTGTTGTGTTCTCCCATCAATGTTGAAGTAATAGATGTCGAAATGACAGAGAATGAACCAGCCGCAGCATCCATAGACGCATCAGAACTTGATATCAGCGATATTACTTTCCAATGTGTTGAAATCTCCACAACGTCACAGGCCGAAACAACGTTGACGCAGGATGACAGTCTAATGAAAGAGAGCAAATACATTGTATTCGACAGTTGTTTGATGGAAATTATAAGTATGCTGAAATGTGTGCATTCCATTAGAGGGAAAGAATGTGGGAAGCCATTGATTAATGTGACTCGTCAAATAAAAGGCAGTAACGTCAAAATAAATGCCGCCTGTAGATTAAATCATAGGTTCTCATGGTCTGCACAACCGATGCTGGGGAAACTGCCAGCAGGCAATCTACTGTGTGCAGCTGCATCACTTTTTAGTGGCTCCAGTTTTAGAAAGTTAGAGGCTTTCTTTCAGTTTGTGGGACTCCATTTCATTTCTAAAGCGCTGTACTACACACACCAACGTGATTATCTGTTTCCGGCCATTAGTGATGCTTGGAAAATTGAACAATTGTCTCTAGCAAGTACATTCGAAGGCAAACGATTCAGGCTAGCCGGCGATGGACAGTGCGACAGCCCTGGATTTTCTGCCAAGTACTGCACCTACCACTTTCAGGACATGGATAGTAAGAAAATTGTGAGTTTGGTGGTCGTGCAGGTAACACAATGTACATCCTCAGTGGCCATAGAGAAACTAGGTTTTATAAAATCAGTGGAATATCTACAATCGAGGGGAATGCACATCGACCTCATAGCCACGGATAGACACGTTTCAATTGCCAAGACAATGAGAGAGCAGTTCCCACATATTAAACATCAATTTGACGTATGGCATCTTGCTAAATCAATCAATAAGAAAATCTCGGCTGCAGGGAAAAAAAAAGGTTTTGAAAGTATTTTGCAGTGGTCACATTCTATCACCAACCATCTTTGGTGGAGCTCAAAAACTTGTGAGGGGGTCAGTGGAAATACTACTTGAAAAATGGCGGTCACTGATGCACCACTGTACCAACGTTCACCGCTGGACATCAAATGAATATTTCCACCAATGTGAACATGGCCCTTTGTCCCCAGAGGAGGCACGGAAGAAGAAGTGGTTGATTCCATCTTCACCGACACACAAAGCCATTGAGAAGATTGTTTTCGACAAAACTCTATCAAGAGATTTGAGAGGACTGACAGAATTCTGTCACACAGGAGATTTGGAGGTGTTCCACAATATGTGCCTAAAGTACAGGCCAAAGCGCTTGCATTTTAGCTTTCGGGGCATGAAACATCGCACTCTACTAGCTGTCTTGGCCCATAACAGCAATGTCGGACGTGAACAATCTAGGACTAGGGGTAAAGTAAGGATGCCTCGCTACACTAAGGTGTTTTCAAAACGAAGTAAGCAATGGGTGATCAAACCAGTCTATGATGAAATGCAGTTCGACTTTGTGAAAGGCCTTATTGTTGCTGTGTTAGAGAAGCACAGATATGGAATTTTGGACATTTCTGTGCAGAGCAGTGATCCATTGCCACCGAACATTGCGACTGTGCCATGCCCACCCGAAGCAAAGCTGATTGTGAAGTACAAATCCCGGTTTAAATAATTGCAATACGATTGTCTTTTTGTAAATAAATGTTATTGTACAGTGTACCTGTAAACCTAACCCCTACCTTCACCATCATGGGTGGCGAACAAGCTGGGTGTCATCTTTGAATTCTCTCTATTCACCTCACATATGTGTATGTATATATTTTTCTCATGTCTCATCTCATGTAAATGTAAATGTTGCGCACTGTTAACGGAGGGGAGGCTTGCGTATTGCAAATAATAAAACAAACAAACAAACAATAAATCTCACTTTTAACGAAACTCCTGTGGTACTTTATACTTTCCCTGACCTTCCGCCAAAAATTAAATGTCTCAATTTGGGCTGCAAAGCTCGCAGACAACGGGGACAAAATTGGGGCACTTAGAACGCGCCAGCCAAGCGGGCCGTGGCATTTGGGGGAGAAGCCAGTTCGCATTTGCACATTGAGGCGCACTACATAGACGGATTCTAAACTTCAAGTTCTCACAGATGCCTATACTACGTGATGTTGCAAATAAAGAATGCAAAGGACAGCGCCCAGATGAGGCCCACAAGTCGCACTGGAAGTATAAGGGTCTATTGTTTTTTGACCTTGAGACAGGGACCATGCCGAAAGAACTACATTTGAAGGGAGTGCGCAATAACGTAAGAGACGATAAGGCAGAAAATTCAGACTGAGTTTCAGTTTTAGGTCAGTATACGAAAAATCATTGTCAAGAGCACGGTCCGTTTTAGAGACTGCATTCCGAAGAGACACAATGGAAATTTCAAATATAATGTAAGTAAATCTTTACACGCTTTTATACCGGAATGAAGATTTAATGAATGGATGCATGAATAAATGAATGAATGAAGAGCTAGGAAAAGCAAGTAAAACTGTTCGTAGTGGGCACATGGGCATGCAGGTCCACTGGTCTCACCGATCTCGGTCCTTGGCCCAGCCACTTTTCCCTGCATTACGGGACTTTCTCTGTATCCTTCAGCCCCTTCTCCCGGCATTTACCTTGCACTTGCCACCAGCTGGCCCTATTATTTAATTTGTATTCAACTAACCATGTACAGCCCTTCCCCATGTGCGATCAGAAAGACATCTGGCCTAGTAGGATCGTTTTCTGTCTGCCATTGTTCCCCACCTGCCTCGTCACGCCTAGAAACACTTGAGTATAGGCGCGTTACAAATGCCACATCATATATCATATCATTCCTCACGCATGTAGACTAACTGTCGTTTATCATTGTGTGTTGGCCTCGATTTATCTCGTTACTTTTTCGCATTGATTTTAGAGACAAACATACTCCATTGAACTATCCTTGCAAGCAAATAGTTTCTGATCGGCCGTAATAAATAAAATGAGTAATATTAATGAAGTTCGGCTAGCGAGACTAATTACCATTTTTTTGTTTTCATAACAGGTATTTGATCCCTTTCTGCCAATGCCATCTGTTTGAGACACCGGCGGATGGATTCTTCAGCAGACACCTGCAGCTTCGTGTCAACAACTGGAGCACGATCACCATATTATGGGACGATCGCCAAGTGCCCACATGCCCTTACGCTGTACTAGTGGCTAGAAGCAACATATCAACCTTTAGGCTGGACTAGTGCCTAGTTGATGAAACAGCCTTGCGGTTCACCGTGCTTCCAAAGTGATTCTTTTTACGAAAATGAACACCCTGTGTACCATAAAGGAACAGCGCTTGACTCAAGATGAAACGGAACAGTTATTGCGGATACAGATAAAAGAAAATAAATGGCTTCCGGAGTTCATATGGCAATTGCTGAATATTCTCTAAACATTTAATGTCAAATAAATGTACTTTACCAAATGTACCGTGTTGCTGTTTCATTTTAAAGTACAGTTTCATATTCCGAATTGTGGCGCGCTGTGTTGTGAGTTGATCTGTGTTGGTTTCCGGGTTCTGTGTGGAGTTGCGCAGAAGACGACTGGGCGCGTTTGCCTACGCAGCACAGTAACGTCACGGGGAGAGGCGGGGAATATGAATGTTTTGATAATGTCAGGCTCAGGGGTGGGGGAATTGATTTAGTGCCTCAAAAGCAGGTCAGCCAGGGCGATTGGGGAAAAGATAGGATTATCAGAAAATGGCGGCTCCCTGGTGCTTGTTTTCGCGTGCGTTTAATGGACGAAAACTCGGGTAAGGTCCATAGGAAAGTTTTCTATAGTCGAGCCACTTAGGCTTAAAAAAACATGGCCGACCCGTAGGGACAATAAAAAATTTTACTAGACCATGCCTTTAAAAGTTGTACTGTGTTTGTTCAGAAAAATGCACTTGGAAAAAATGCAGTACAACTTTAAAGATGCTACTTTCAAGAAAAACTTCCATTCCTCTCTGCATATTCCTCTTTAAAATATACTATTTGATAATTTGGTCACCAGACCAAGGGGGGGTGTAAACCAAGTTGCCCTGCCTATTTTCTCAAGGGGCCCTGCCTATTTTCTCAAGGGCCCCCCATGCCCCCGCCGCCCCCAGCTTTAGTTGCGCCCCTGTGGTTAACATTATCTTAGCTCTGGACTTGAAATGTAGTCCATCTTCACTGTCTCAGCGCTGTTCGTGTGTTGTCGTTTCGCCTCCCACAAGTGCTGTCAGTTGTGCGCGCGATTGGGTCTGGCTCGCTCACGCGCAGTGCTTGGGTTGCCACTCCCCTGGTGATTCGCTCCGCCTCTGAGCGTGCCGCGCGCTCCTGTGTCCCGAGTACGCCCTGCCTTCTCCTGCTCGTTAGGTTGTGGCCGAAGAAGCGGTTCCGCTTCCCCCTTAGGTATCCGCCATTGCTGCTGCAGTTCCATATGCCCGAGACTGTAAGGTGCTAAGCGACGGAAGTCCGCCCACTGACGGCGAAGAGACCGCGACACTTGAAGAAGGGTGAGCAGGGCGCTGGCCTTGGGGGCGTGAAGTCATACCTAGTATCAGAGTTCACCAGAACTCTTGCTGGTAATGTCCAGCCATGTATTGACAGCCACCTTTCCGGAGCTGTGAACTCCTCCAACTCACTTAAAAAAAACGCCACCAACCCCCTATCTCCGGCAACGCTAGGTTCTTTCTTTAAAACGCCGAGCTGATCTCGAACCTGCCCCCCTGTAAAGACACTTGTCTACCTCACCCAACCAACACCTGCCCGCGCCCCAGAACAAACACCTGCCCCAGCCCCTTGGACAAGCCTCTAGTATACCCCACATCGTTATATCAAAAAAGTTGCCACATGTTGTGTCTTAAAGAAGCTTTTCAAAGTTCTCTGGCTAACTTTGTTTCCTATAGCTAGATTTAAATCCGTGCCTTGAGGCGATATTGTTTTCACAACTATTTCATGCATGCTGTCCTTTAATATGTTCATTCTGTAAAGTCTATTGACCCACGTACGAATGAGTCATTGTTTCCAACTGCAAACCGTGTCTATCAAACCACCCTATGTGCTTTCAATTTTGCATATAGGGCACGGTGAACTAAAATGATTAGCCCGGCATTTAATTAGACTTCGAGTTGCTTGATGTTATATATTTATGTACCGCATGTGTGGCGTTTAAGGTGCACAAAGAGAAATCGGTTTGTCGTTCTACAAGCAACTTGTTGGACCAAGCTAGCTTTGTTGAATCTCAAGTATTGCAAGTGTGCAAACGCATATCTGCAAAAGGATAAGGTAAACCTGTCGCGGTGGTTGTCCTACTAGCAACTTGTAGGAGACGTGTCATTACGAGCTGATAAAACTGTCGGGCATAGAAGCTGACAAAGTCGGGTAAATGTGCTTCCACGTTCAAATTATAAACAAGCAATGGCAACAACAGTTTGGGCGTTTGTATAGGACTGGGAAGGGCACTTGCCAGCCACAGTCATAGTGGTATTTACTGCCCATTGATGGTACCGGGTGCAAAATTGTGCCGAATACCTTCCCATCTAATCAGTGTCTGGCAAATGCATAATACTTTCACACGAGCTAAAACTGTTGGCTTTGCCAATGCTTGTTTTTAACAAGACTTCAGTGAAGGACATGCAGAGTGCTTATCAATCGAGTGGCTGAAAGCAGACCTGAACGTTTATGTTATACCAGTAGCCGGTTTACAACTCCAGTTCAGTCATTCATTCTTAGAAGACTGGCAGGCACTTCGAGTGCAAAGTCCGATGGTAAGGCTTGTAGAAAGTCAGTTCGAAGATTTCCCATGAGGAGGTGTTTTGGACGGCGATGCGCAAGAAATGGGTGGGAATGTCAATCGGAAGTTTTAGACGTACACAATTCTGTTACCTCCATTCATCATGAACAAAACTAGCACTCGTGTATTAAGCCACAATACAAGGCATTTTATTTTAGCAGCCTTAATTAACCCCGTCTTCAATGGCTCAGCAGATTGCATAGTTTCAGTGTTGTCGAGTGCTTACTGGACACAAAAGTGATGGGTGGAAGGTTTAGATTAATTCGAAACCTTCCACCCATCACTTTTGTGTCCAGTTTGTTTCTCCTTGTGAGAGAGGGTATGCCCAGACGTGGGTCCCTTGCTCGCTGCGCCACAGGGAACCAGGCTGCACCTCACTGAGGAGGTCCAACAAGGCCGAAACATGTCTGGGGTTGCTTGGTTTTCTGTGCAGAGGGGACCTGGCCTAGCAGTTCGGGCTGGGCTGCTACCTTCGGTGGCGGCAGCTGCTGACTGATTTGCACATGGCTGGTCCCCTTTTGCAATGGCGCAGACGGGCTAAAAAACGGTGGTGTGGAAGGTTGGCCCAGAGCAATTGCCAGTGGTTTAGATTAATTCGAAACCTTCCACCCATCACTTTTGTGTCCAGTCGAGTGCTTACCGACATGCCCAGTTTCACGCTACATCACTAGCGTACATATTGCCACCGCACACTATAGCTCAACCGTCCTACTTACTGCCCTTGCACTCCTGAAACTGCATCAAACCTTACCACCCGCACAGTTTGCATTTCCTACATAATGCCTCATCACGGTCCTTTTACGTAGGATGAGGAGGTAGACAGGTGTCACAAGATGCATGGTCTATTAAGTGAGATACATGTAGTAAGCCACATTCTTCACTATATTAAGCTTCATGCTATCAATGGATACACCATTTCAGCTTGGAGCCCACATGCATATCCAGTGCTCCCAAATTCGAATAACCTTGCTGTGATAGTATGGGGACTTGAGCACAGGTTAATTATGCATTCTTAACCACTGCTAAATACGCGGAGGTAGAACAGAATAGTTTACTTGCAGTTGTTTTATACAGTGCTTATAGTTGCTATTGTATTTGTATAATTTTGCCACAAGCGTACTAAGGTAATGTACTTTTCCCAGAATCACACTATTTTGATAATGTGTAGTAGTGCGATTGCAACCAACGCCTTTTGATTCCAAGTTCCACAACTGTTTGGCACAAAAATAAAGAGCACGCAAATTCAGCACTAGCTCACCCAATATTTTGAAGAATAGCTAAAACGATATTGGATTATTTTCTTGTTTAATTAAAGGTGATAATGCACTGCGTATTAGCTATTTTTTATCATTTGATTTTATTTTTTTTCTAAGAAAGAAACATGGCTTACAAGGGATGATTGTGTGAATGTTTATCCTGTTTGCACTCGGTCAGTGGTCGTTCTATATGTTCTGTATGGAGCAATATTTTAGTATCTTAAACAATGCATCAGGGACGTCTTCCTATAGTGCACACTTGACTAATTCTCATCTAGGTTGTGGCAATTTTAGCATGATATGGCTCACTGAGGTAAAGTGCTGTTCCATGGATAACAAAGTTTGGCCAGCAATAATTTGGTCCCAGGCTTCCTGCATCAACACTTTATAATTTGGCATTCAACTAGATCTCTTGGTTCCCCCCTCTTTAGTTTAACACGATTGTACACTTTCTGCAAAGCAGACTTTTAAGAGGCTAACAGTTTGGAGCTCCTGTTTGTGCTAGGAGTGAGCTTCCTGAGGAGCAGAGGAGAGAACGTGTAGGACTACACGCCCAGAGCCGTTGCAGAAGGCACGGGACACACTATTTTATTTGTGCCTCGCTCCCTCCTTTTGTCCTGCACATTGCATTTGAAGCAGGGGAGCGATGCAGGTCCGCCGAAAGAGCTTGAGGCTTAGCTGTGCATTCCGGTGACCCAATGTGCAGAGTGGCAACTGCAGGGCTTGGATATACCCTTTTGAACCGCTGTGTCTGCTTATTTATTTGGAGTCGGGAAGCGGGCCAACAGAAGATCTGAGAACTTTTTTGAAATTTTGGGAAACTTGATTGTCAGTGGCTCGAACCAACAAGCTTGATTTCTGTTCTCCTGTATCCAGGCACCACCCACCGCTTTCCAGCAACTGACTGGCAAACGTTTTTGTAACCATGACGAGTAAATCAACTTACTCGTTAAGGAACCAAGTTCTATTAAACACATCAGATCCGGTGAGGGAAGACGGTGGTAGTGGCGGTACCTGTATCTTTAGAAGCAGGGATGCCCTGTAACCAGGGGAAAGAACCGGCCAAAATGGTGGGGCGAAAGGAAGAAGTGGTTAACGCTATACGGGCTGGACTGTGGGTGGATCCCGCAGGACTACCTGCATCCACTGAAAATGACTGAGAAGAGTTATCTAGAACAGGCATCCATGACTCAGATTGCTGGCCAAAAAACTTACTGATTTCCCCCACCAATCCGGAATTAGTACAGAAACTAAATCCATACCACCTACCCTAACTGCAACTATATAGGAAGGATCGAAGCATTTTGGATGCAACTAAGGGGCTATTGCTACAGATGTTCCCTATTGAGTTGAACATGGATCAAACCCACCTGGATCACTTGCTGGATGGCTCACTACTATCTGCTATCCAAACTGTGGTTGGGCAAACCGACCCTCCTCACGGAGCTATAATTTAGTAGTAGCATTACATCTATGTAGGCTGCGATGGAGAAGAGTAGACCTGAAATGTATCATACTCTTAAGGTATATGGATGAAAAAATAAAATTAACATTACCATCCATATCGGCTTTGAACTCTGTACTTAACATTTTTTTGTGGGTCTGTATGAAAACATTAAGTATTACTTGCGGGCGCACACCCTGATGCTGACTGAACTTGGCATAAAGATTGAGAACCTAGGCAATCAAAGCCCTAACAGCCGAAACAAGGTTGTGAAACGATCCCATGAGAGAGGACCCGTTTTGGAAACTGTGAAATCGATCCCTATGGCTTTATCACTTAACTCAAGTGTAGCAACTCTGAATGCTCCACCCGATTCTGGGGAGAAGTGTGGTGATACAATTAACTCTTGCAGTAAAGGTAGCAGATAGTGGGAGCTGTATAAGAGAGATTCCTAGCATTATATTCAGCACAACGAGTAACCAAGATATGGTTTCCGCAGTGGTAGAGGGGGAGGGGAGGCAGGTGAGAAAGTCCATGAAAAAAGGAATGCATCAACAAAGTGCCCGTAAATTTCTGCGCCATATCTATAACGCAGAAGAGGAGGCAGCTACGGCCGCTAACGCAGAAGAGGAGGCAGCTACGGCCGCTGACATGATTAGCATTTCACCGTTAAGGAAGGCGCATGCACCCACCTTTAACGATTACAAAAAAAATCCAGCCTCCTGACAAGACCACAGGTAATATGATTGCCTCAACCATTGCAGCGGATTCCATATCGGCTCTCCTCTGCCACTGCCGCTAGAAGATTGCATTGCGACTAAAAGCGGTGGCTGGCCATTAACAGAATGCATTTCAAATAATCTGGAGAAGGAACACCAAAAATAGTGACCGATTTTAAAAAGTAAAACTTGAAAAGTAAGCCAGATTTCTAGTGAAACACAAACCTGTAACAATGGTGTTGTAATTGATAACAGGCTTCCTCAAAGGGTGGTTTTGAAATCTGTGAACGTATCTTTGCAATGTGTCAATCTATTGGGACTCCAACCCAGGACTTTGGCTACAGACGATAGGAGAGCTATGGATCTCTTGCCTTGCATCTTCACTAACTAACCTCCCGACAAGAAATCGTGTTGAAGAGGTACCTTTTAATAAAGGGAGTCAATGCAAGCTGGGCAAAATAAATAAGATCTCCTAACCGGGTCCTAGTACCTCCTTTATTAATACTGTTAGTAAAGATTGACAGCGCATAAACAGAATTGGTGAGAAGAGTGTCTCGCCCACCATTATTCAAAATGCTTTTGATAGGGGTGTGCAAACGCAATATATCTGGGACCAATTAACCCCAATTATGTCTGGGAAAGGACCTTGATTTAACTGCTACCGCAATGCTAATACCCCCAGTCCATAATCGTGGTCCCCCCAACATCGTTCGTTAGGACATTTATGTAATCTCCCTAAATTGGGAGTTAACGGGGACTTTTTACAGCCTTTAAGTGAGAGAAAGAGAAAGTACATGGAAATTTAAAGACGACTGCTTTATTAAATGAGTGGTCACATGACTCATCCATTTCTAAGCCTGGAATACTTATTAGATCTGGCACACAGCAGGGAGCTCCTACTGAACAGATCGAACATACTGGCTTTGTTCAACGAGATCCCTAGGTTCAGACTGATATCCACAAAGGATACACGGCAGAACAGCTCATTTGTTCTGCTTCCTAAGCGAAGGAACACTATTGCTCGCAACCATGTGGTATACGTAAGTCTCTGGACCTGCACATCTAGTTACGCCAAAGACAATTTTGTTATCCGCAACCATTTACTTTTCATTGCTTGCTTTCTAAACAAGTACCACAAATTTGGCAGGTGTGCAGGTAATCTACAAATTCAAGAATCTCTACTTGTCCACGCGCAAATGTGTTACTAAGATGGTCATGGCTCATTTTTGACTCCTTATGCAGTTTTTTCCTCATACTTCCAAATGGTGGATATATGACTTAGTATTGTGATAACAATGTAAAACAAGATTAAGGGCCCTGATGACGACCCTACCGGGTTGAAACACGTGTCTGCAATAGGCAAAACTGTTGACAAATGGTTATGCCATGTTATATTGGTATTTTAGTATGCTGTATTCACGTTGTGAAACTTGCTATGCTAAACTGTGTATACGTTGCATACGATATCTGGCAAACTACCTGCCTATTTTCCCCTGAGTGTTCATACAAACTGTGCCTTTAATACTTTATGGAGAATAACTACTCACAGAAAACAGGTTATGGTTATATTGGGCAATTTGACATGTTGAAAAATGGTGACTTCTTGTTATACACAGTATCTGAAAACCAGTCAGGCCAATGACAAACATAGTTCTTATTAATTGTTCCCTCAAAACCTAACACAGAACAATAACTCAGACTGTGTGTTTTCACAAATAAACTCAGCCGTTTGGCTTTTTTGATAAAATTGGTTCGAATATATATATTTTTGGTAAGTGAGCGCGGCATGTGAGGATACGTTTCACACATATCTGATATCCACAAAGGCCTTGGTTGAGTAGTTCTGTGACAGTAAAATAAATTATATTGTTGTAATCAAAATTCTTTCTCGAGCTGTTTTTTTCAATGCTGTTAGAAGAAGTGGAAGCACTTAGGTTATTACGGTTTGATTTGCGACTATGTTATTGTAAATTTGATTCTCGGTGTGTTTTTGAGGGTTTTAAAACTAATGACATAAAAGGCAAGCAAAATAGTGTTGTCATGGATAGTGGCTTGAGAATCTTGCGGGCCGAGGTTGACATCTCTAGAAATAGCCTTCTGACTAACAAACGGGTAGCAATCGCAAAAGGTAATTTTTTAACCGGTTTTTATTGCTTTTACAACCAAAACCTCCAACAGACTTGTACTACTTATTGTTATGTTACACAAAATTTGCATTTATATTTGCATGTCCGTTGCTTACCCCCAAATCCCCCTCCCGTTCGAGCCTACTCCGTTTCCCGTTTATCTGTTTCTGCTTCAGGGGTGCGTACTCCAATGTCCTGAAATTCGACCCGTCCTGGGTGGGCCCATATAACGTGGCTACTAAATGCTTCCAGGCCGTCGGGCATGCTTCCACCTCCTCCCCTCCTGTTTCCCATTTCCTGCCATACTGCTGTTTCGGCTTCAGTCCATTTTTGAAGGTCTCTCCACCACACTTCCATTTTAGGTCTATTGCACGCCTTTCATCCCATAGCGATTCTACGCTTGGAGAGTATATACGCCAGGTCTTTTAATTTGCTCACATGTCTTAGGTGCCGTGGCCTCGGGAATCATCCTACTAGGCATGCCCATGCTGATTCGATATTTAGTTTAATCCCCTTTTCATCTAGTGGGTGAGATATTTCTTCCCAGAATTTCCCACTTTCCGGGCATGCCCAAAACATGTCATTCCCACATTCCCCTCCTCACATTTGGGACATGCCTGCCTGTTTGCGTTCTTAAATCTGGCTATTTTTTGGGAGGGTCATATATACCCTGTGTTATGTACAACTATATCTGTTTTAACCTCGCGTTTCTGGAAACTTTCTTGTGGTATCTTTGGATCTGCGCTCTCATCCCATCACTCATGGAGTCGCCAAGTTCTTCCTCCCAATTTTTTCTTAATTGTACCACCTCTTTCCGCACTCTGGACATCAATAGTTGATATAATCTAGATATTTCATGACCCCCATCTGCTATGTCATATATTGTTTCTATGGCGGAGTCGGGTTGTTCATCTAGCGCTACCTCTGACCATGTGTCTTTAATCCGCCGTACCAATGTATTATATGTAATATATTGTCCTTCATGCAGCCCCGTTTCCTCTGTCAACGCTCTGAATACTACCCCTTCTTGCTATGTCACCCATTATTACAGTGCCTCCTTATTGTCTGTATTAGTTGCCCATCCCTTCCTGCCAGTGCGACCAGTGGTATCTGTGGCGAGCACAGGGTTGGGTTTTCTATGGCCCGACACGCCCTGCGCCATATTCCCCATCCCAGCACCAGCATCTTTGATCGCACTTTCGACTCTACCATGGGCAGCCATGTCATCTCTTTAAGGAAGAACGGGGCACATTCCAATCTCAGCAATCTCGACTTCTGTGGTGGGGTCCTCCGATAACCATTTGGCCACATATTGCAGTTGGCTAGCTAGGTAGTAAATCTCGTAATTTGGCAATTTTATCCCCCCTTTATCATATGTATTCTGCAACTTTCAAAGGGCAATTCTATTCCTAATACCATGCCACAGGAAACCCCTGCATATGCTCTGTAGTTTGATGAAGAATCGCCCCGGTATTAAGTGTAGGATATTCCCAAAATAATGCAGTAGCCTCAGTAACGCCACAATTTTCAACAGCGCCCCTCTGCCCATCATTATCAAGGGGAGCTTGGACCAAAACTTCATGCTATTCCCAATTTTCTGTATTGCTTTGTTAGTGGTTGGTTGTTCCACCTTTATCGCATGATAAATATCTATCCCCAGATATCTAAACGTGTTTGGCTCCCATGGTGTTTGTAAAACCGGTAATTCGTTATGTGGGATCCCTATACATCTTCCCAATGGAATCTGCATGATTTCCTGGGATTCACTGCTATACCTGACAACAAAGCAAATCTTTCCATCACCTCCAAGATGTATTGGAGATTTTCCTCGGGGTATCGCAAGCACAATAGCATATCATCTGCGTATAGTGAGAGTAAGTGCGGTTCTCCTTTTATTTTGATTGCTACTTCCTCATACTGTTGTCGCAAGCAGATCGCCAGCGGTTCCAGTGCTAGGATATAAAGCATCGGGGGCCTCAGGCATCCCTGTCTGTCCCCCTTCCTAACTGCCATTTTGTGGAGAAGATGGCTCCCGTTTTTACTCGGGCTATCTGTGCGCTATACAGTAACTTGACCCACTTAAAGTACCCTGGTCCTATCCCATAGTGTGTCAGAGCTGCGATCAGCCAGGGCCATTTGACAGAGTCAAAGGCCTTGATCGCATCTAGTGTTACGATAGCCATCTCGTCTGCGACCTCTTTTGTGCATTCTATTACTCGGTGGAGTCTTGAGATTATCAGATATGTTCCTACGCGGGACATATCCTGTCTGGTCTGTGTATTAGTTTGTTAATTATCCTTTTCATTCTATTTGCTAACACTGCTGTAAGTATTTTGCTATCTTGATTTAGCTTTGAGAGCGGCCTGAAAGATCTGCAGTCTTTACCTAATTTGTTGGGTTTGGGCAGTGGGATGATTATTGCTTCTCTCGGGGACTCTGGTAGCATGCCTGTTTCGTATGCCTCATTTAGCATCCTTAGTAGCGGGGGTAGCACCTCATTCTTATACGTTTTATAGAATTCACTAGGTAGCCCATCGGCCCCTGGGGTCTTACTAGTGGGTAGCTGCACCACCACTTCTTCCAGCTCTTCTAGTGATCAGGGCGTCTAGGTCCTCTCGTTCCTCAGCGCTTATTTGCGGTAGTCCCATGTCTTCCAGTGTATCTGCTATTTCCCGGCTATCGTATCCTTCATTATCCTCATATAATTTCCGGTAGTATTCTTGGAACTTCCGATTGATCACCTCCTGAGTATCTACCATCTGCCCATCTTGGCCTATTATTTCTCTGGTCACAGGTCGGGGGGGGTCTCACTTTTGTATAGCCATGCCAATATGCCAATATCCTACCGGGCTTATCCCCTCCCGCGTGATGCCTTTCCACATATTTCCTATAATTCAAATTACAGTCTCTCCCAGTGCTCTACACACTTCAGTTGCAGTTGGCTTATAATATCGGCATCTTCCTTCATGTCCCCGCCCTTACTTGGGATTGTCTCAAGTACGGTTTCTGCTGTTGCAGATTTCTTACTATGCCTCCTTGTAGCCCTTTAGATTTGACTATCGCTATCCCCCTTGTCACTACCTTGAAGGCCTCCCACAAAGTACTGGCTGATTCTACGCTCCCAGTATCAGTCTCAAAGTATTGTACAAACTCTTCGCTCAGGTCCTCCCTAAATATTGCATCCTTCAGTGCCTCTGCTCTAAGTCGGTATCCTAGCTCTTGGGGGTCTGTATTGCCATGTTAGGACCAGTGGCGAGTGGTCCGATAGGACCTTTGCCTCTGTATTGTTTCAGCTATCAATTCCTGTGTTAGATGTAATCTAATCTCCTGCAGGTTTGGTTTTGTGGGGCAGAGTAGTGTGAATATTGCCTTTCTTGTGGGTGGTGAGCCCTCCATGTGTCTTCCAGGCGGAAATCCGTCAGCAGAGCCTGTAGGGCCTTTGCTGCTAGGGATGGCCTGTCTTGTTTATTGTCCGAGCAGTCTATTTTCAGGATCAGCGTACAATTGGTCTCCTCCCCATATCGCCCCCCCCCATGTATTGGCTCAATTTACTGTATAAATTCCTATAATATGTCACTGTGTCCTGATTCGGGGCATATGTATTATGCACATTTCTTTATTTTCAATCCGCCCCCGTATTGCCACCATCTTCCCATCTGACTGCGCTGAGGATTGTAGTAGCTGGAACGGGACTTGCAGCGCAACCCATGTGATGACCCCCCTGGCAAATGCCGAGTATGTGGCCCCAATGACGGTTCCTTTTGCATTTCTTTTGGAGCACATCTAGCTTCTCTTTCGTAAGGTGTCTCCTGTAGGAGAGCTTTGTCTATTTTCTGCCTTCTCAAGCACATCATGACCTTGTTCCACTTTAAATAACTGTTGAGCCCCCTGACATTCCAGGAGATTACCCTGAGGTCACCCATGTATCAGTCCCATCTCGACTCCTGGCTGTATCTGCCCAGCCCCTGTTCAGAGTTTTTACAATTATGTGTAGGCTCTTTCCCTACTTAAAAACTTAAAAATTCCCCTAGCTATTAACACTTCAACTTCCTCCCCCTCCTCCCTTCCCAGCCCCAACATATTTCCCAACTCCCAACATTCCCCCCCCCCCCCAACCCAACTGTGGCCCAGCTCCAGTCACCCCGCAACTAGTCCTTTCTCGGCTTCCACCTGTAATCTGGCACTGCAGGGAAGTGTCGCTCTACTGGCGCCTTCACTGCTCTATCTACTGGGGTTCGGTCCTCCGCTTATGGTGACTCCCTTTTGAGATCTCCTATTGGGCATTTATTGCTCTTAGCTTCGTTATGCAGTTCTATATTCCAGTCCAATACGTCCCCTTATTAAACATGCCAGTCGGTGAAGTCGATACTTTACCAACGCCTCCATCATTGTTCTTGTCCGCGCCTTGGAACCACTCCCGCTCCCGGCGGTCTCGGATATCATGCTGGGTCACTTATCCTGTCCTTCTCCTCCTGCCCATCTCCAGACTCCGGGAGGCCCTGAGGGTCCAGCCAATCCGTCACCACCTCCGAGGTGTCAAAGAAGTGTGCTTTGCCTTTCTGTAAGAGCTTATGTTTTGCAGGATACAAAAGCATGTATTTGAGGCCAGTTGTCCGCAATCTTCTTTTTACCGCCACATCGCTGTATCGTTGTCTCTGTACCACCATAGTAAAATCCGGGTATGCAGTAACCGTCGCCGATGCTCGTGTTATTGTTCCCCCTTTCCGGAAGAATTCCAGGATCCTTTCCCTGTCTCTATAATTCAGTATCTCGGCTATGATTGCCCGGGGTGGGGCTCCAGCTTGAGGCCTCATCAGGGCCCCGTGCGCCCAATCTATAGCAAATCCCTGTGAGAGCTTGCCGGCTCCTATTTCCTGGAGGAGCATATTTTCCACATAGTCTGTGGGGTCCGGGCCTTCCTTCCCCTTCCGGCAGGCCTAGCAAGCGTATGTTATTGCGTTGCGCTCTTCCTTCGGCCTCCTCTGCTCGATTCTCTAGATTGGTCACTTGCTGTTTCAATATGTGGACCTCCCTAGCGTTGGTGGTTCTGGTCTATGTGTTGACTTTCTCTGCACTCTCAAGGCCGCTCGTTCTTTCTGCCAGCGCTCGCACATCCTGTCTGAGCAGGCCTCCCTCTATCCCTACTGTATCAATCTTCGTTTCTGGGGCCGCTTTCAGGTCTGCCATCGCAGCTCCCCGTGAGGATTTTAGTTCAGTTATGGCCGCTAGGATCTGATGTTCATTTGACGGTGCCATCCCGCCATCCGATGTGGCCGTTGTTGCTTGTGTAGGTGTATTTGGGGTCTGTTGCGATTTAGCAAAGATATCCATTGTTGGTTGCTTGCCCTTTCCTTTGCCTCCCTTGTGCGCCATTCCACCTTGTGTCCCCAGCGCAACCCGTCCTCTTCTGAGTGTTGCGTGTTGTTGGCCGTGTTTTGATTCAGGGTTGGCCCGTGGTTTTTAGTTGGTGTGAGGAGCACCTTGTGGTGCTACTGGTTGTTTACGTTTGTCCTTTAGAATGGGGGGGGGGCCCCGCCCTGTGCGAAGCTATGATTCCTGCTCCTCTAGCCCATCAGGGCCACGCTGCCCCTCTACGGTCCAGGCACCACTTCATTTCAGCACAGCATCTGAGTTTCCCGGGGTTCCTCCTTCTTTGTCCCACATACACCGCTTTCTTCCAAGCATTGGCCTTTATCTCTTATTTGAGTTTGTTCCCAAGTTTTTGCAGCGCTCTGGCAACTTTTAGGGAAGTGAGGCCGGTCTGTCGTTAATTCAGCTGGTTGGGCTCTCTGGTATATGGCTAGTAACATCTATTGGGTGTGCTGCGGTCATACCAACCATGTGTTCCTCTTGCATTCTTCACCGGGGGTATGTTCCTCCCTGTCGCCCTCCTTGTGGCTTGTCTGGCCACCGCTGAATGGGGTGTAAGCATCCCTTCAATTTTCCTTGTGTGGCACAGCTATTTCCCCATGCGCAAAGCGGCGGAGCTTAGCGACTGTCTTTCTAGTGTAGCATCGACTACACTTCACTCCAGCACCCCATTTCCACAGAGCTTTCTTAGCATGCACTCTGTGTTTGTGACTTCGCTTCGCTGTCTGTGCCCTCTGACAGCAGTGTCTTGGTTCCTAGGGCTTAGCATGCACCTCTATTGTCCCTGTACATTCTATTTTGCCATGCTCTCGAAGTCTGGGTGTTCAGTATCCTAGAATGAAGTGCGCGCTGCTTGCCTGGGTGACAATGTATCAATGTTTCTTTCTCTTTTTGTTTCCCCCTTATTGAGCGAGGGTAGAGGCGGTATCGTGCAACATATAGCAGTCTGTGCGTTTTGTAGTACCCATTGCCTGTGGCCCGCCGGGTAGTTTTCAATACTGCACATCAATGGTGTGCCACAATTACTCACTTCTCTCCCAGCCCTGACTTTTGTTGTGCCGCCCGCACTTTGCTGTAAACTGTGCTTCTCCGCGGCCCCCGGATTGGCCCGGTTCCCAATTTGCAACGTCCACGTTTTTCGGAGTCACTGGCCCCGGCGCGCTGGTTAAGCAGCGCCTCCACGGGGGTGCTCCATCCGCTCGGTAATTTTTTCCCTCAGGAAGCTGCTGCCGTTTCTGCCTCACAGATGTCTGGGGGCGGACCGCCACCCCGACGCGTATCTCTGCTTACCCGCTGGGTATTCTTCCTGTCCTACGTAGTCGGATCCACTCGCGGGGACGCTGGCTTCTTTTATCACGGCTTGCTTCTTACCGGGCATTGTCCTTGCGCACTTGAGTTTCTTTGTTCCAAACTCGCCGCCATCTTGGTATTCACTGGTGACTTTCGTCCGGGACTTCAGAGTTCCGTAACTTCAAGCATACTTGCACGATCCGTTCACAGTAACTCGCATCGGAATCCGCTTTCTTTCATGCTGCATTCATCTTGTTTTCAGGCTGGCTATTGCAGTTTATAGGCATGCGCCTACACGGATAGATTGTTGGATCTAGGGAGCTCTACAGAAGAGCAGCCTAGTCCATGGCTGCCAAGCAACACACCCCTCGCAAAAGTTAATGAAGGGTGGAATTGGCTTACTGCATTTGTCCTTAAACAGAACCCTAGTCAGGATGACTACATATGGGACCATTGAAGTGTCAAGCAGGGCCCAAATCTAGAACTTGCTAAAAAATAAGATCTTAATTTGTCAGTACTATCCTGCAACATCAGAGGTTATGTTTGAATGCCGCCATCACACGCATCCTTAGTTCAGGTACCATAATCTTAATTCGAGACCTCTGCCCATGGGTCTTTGGTCTAGTTATCTCACGTTTACACAACATGTAGTAAATATCCTTGCTGAAAGCCCCTCTGGAGGCCGGTTGACGGCAGTTAAGACTACCTAAGGGTTCACAGGGAAACATTTGCCAAGTAGTATTGGGAGTCCTAGCCGTCGAATTTAATTTAACAAATGGCATCAGAGTGACTCAGATTTTGATCATTAACATTTACTGGCACCCCCTTGCATTCTGTGCATATTAATCTAATTGAAACAGTTGGTGAGATTCTAGAATCATTCATACATAGGGTCCCGGAGGGAGGTATAATTATGGCCGGGAATTGGAATGCTATTGTGTGCGAAGTTGGGGGTTCCTAATGACATAGACTGTCAGGGGAAACAGAGGGAATATGGTGCTCTTTGCAGAAACTTCAGTTTGTCCTGGGATTTGCACATCCTCAATGGCCAGGTAAAAGGGGACATCCCGGCTTCCCCTACTGAGCACACGGAGGTATCTAAATCTTGGTTGGACTTGTTCGAGTTTTGTAGTTCTTGAGTAATCACTCCTGAAAACTTACCTAAACGTTCCAATTAATCCATTAGTCAATCTACATGCACAAATATCTCCAATGTACATAAGAACAGTATCTTCTGGACAGAGTACATCGAAATTACTAAATCTGGAATTGCACTCCGTTTGCTGTTGTACCTCTCTGCCATATAAGACTCTGCTCTTTTCGGTGGAGTATTTCCAACTGTTTATTGACCGGCTGTAAAAGCTGCCTTCAGATAAGTTAATAAGGTGCTTATGCGAGCCGCCAATTAAGAATTAAAAATACAAAACACGAATTCTGTTGAGAGCAGATATTAGAAGGGTCAACATTTGTGAACTGGAGTTGGTAGAAAAACTGAAGGAATTAAGGAAGCAACGGCAGTCCTATAAAAACTGGCTTAAGTCCAATAGCTTCTTGTAGGCCTGTGAAGATGTAGCACCCATGTTGAATGTACAAATGGTAAACAATGCCAGAAAATGTTGGACCATGATGAATGATGAGGTGGTCGAGGGCGCGTGCACTAATCCCAATCCGGAAGCTGATTGTTCGGAACACATTGGCAAATTATACCAGGCGCTGTCGATGGAAAAACGGCAAAAGAAATTAGGGTAGCTGGGAGGTTAGTATATCTGTAGAGCAAGTCCATACGGGTATTGCCTCAGCATCTAATTTGTGAGCTCCAGGTCCCAACGGTTTGAGTAATATGGTTCTTAAAATAGATCTTTGGATTTGGGCTCTGGCACGCTTTCTGAAAACATCTTCACAATTAAACTTTCTGCATTGTGGAGACTTTCTAACATATTTCCAATTTATAAAAAAAAAAGGGGGATCGTTCAAATCCCTCAAGCTACCGCCGGATTGCGTTACTAGACGTTGAGAGTAAGATCTTCTACATATGCTTATTGCAGGAAACGGAGAGATGGATAGTCCAACATTGTTGAAATTCCAGACAGGGTTCAGAAGGGGGATCGGCACAGATGTCAATGGCCTGGTTATAAACACGTTAAAGCAAGCAGGACTCAAAGGTGCGAACCCACTCTATGTAGCAACTGTTGACTTTTGCCTGTCTTTTGACCTGGTGGATAGGCACATTTTGTGGCAGAAACTTTGAACTTTCCAGAACATCTTTTGGACACTTGGTCCACATCCATGTAAATACAGCAATCCAAGTGAGGCTAAATGCTCAGGGTTATGTAACGGGGCCTATCCTTACTGCGAGAGGTATGAGAGTTTCTGGCCACAGCTTCTTTTATCTTGCCGACATTAGATGAGAGATGTTATTGGTTGAGCTACGCCAACAATATTCTGCTGTTAGACCGTACCCAACTGGGTCTGCAAATGTTATTGTCAAAACTGTCAATGAATGGATTGAAGGGAAACTTGACAAAAAACAGCATCATTTTTTGGGGGGGGGATCTAGGAGCAAGCCGCCTAATTCACTTAGCGAATGGAAGGGAAATCTTTGGCTGTGGAGCATTGTTAGGGAGAATTCTCATAAATGGCTGATTTCCGTTACCTAATGAGTCCCTCAGCAGCTTTGCTGGATTTCTAGGATTTATTTTTTTCACCTGGTAAGAGTGAGTCTTTTTCCAACTCTTACATGTGTTTTGCCATGTGTGTTTTTACCATTTTGTGTGTTCATGGGCTCTGGAGCCTCACCTGCTCCATGAGCACCACTTGTGTGTGTGTGTGTGTGTGTGTTTCACTGCACCTTCAGTGCAGTGACACTGGTTTGTCTTTTAGACTTCCCACCGACTCCATTTTCTGGGGCTGACTACTGTCCCCCAGAAAAGGGTAAAATTGCCATTAACTTTACTTTAGTCACTTTAAACCACAGACCCAGTACACCCCATCTTGCATGGAGTATTGGAAAGGGTTAACTCTCCCTTTTTGTCTGCGTCTCTTGAAGCCTTGTTTCGCTCCCTTTACATTAAGACTTGGCTGGTGGCAACTATCCTAACTTTTCTACCGTGATTATGTTCTATAAACGTGGTAATGTTTTAGTCTATTATATTAGCCTCAAACATAAACCTGCTTGACCAAATACATTTTATTTTGGTTCCGGCTGGGTTTATTCGCTATCTCTTTTTGTTAAAGTCTTTCTTGTGTTTTTCTCTGCACGCCAAACCGGGGATGATTCCTTTGTTCGCTGTCTTTTCGTGGGCTTCTGCACAGAAGCCCTCCTTAAGGCGCCTGAAAGTCTAGGTAAGCAGGATGTGAGGCAGGGGTCTTCGAACCCCTGCCATGGGTTCCCCTGGTACCCAATTCGCACTCCTGTTTGATTGGCTAAGGGGGCTGTCCTTGCCAGGACAGCCACACTGCTGTGTGATCGGCAGCCAGGCTGTATGAATGGGGGTGAAACTGCATAAAAAGCAGGTCTCTGGGACTGGAAAGGCAGAGTTGCCACTGGAACGAAAGGACGAACGAGGAACTGGAAGAAGAGGACCCCTACAAAGACTAAACCGCCTGGTGAAGCCTTGCTGCAGGCCTGAATCTCCAGAATCTGACAGAAAATATCCTCCAGGAAACTTCTTCCCTTGAGCTGGTTGGACCAACCAGTTCGCCCAAACTACAAGCTAGGACCCTTCCTCTGGTCGAATTCGCTGTACAGAGCTACAGTGGGCCGGATAGCCAGGAAGGTCGGACCCTGATTGGGTTTTAAGGAGCACACCTTTTATTTGTTGTTTTGCTCTGCTGCTGGTTTCTTCCCTGGGTGGCGCAGGACCCTCCAGTCTTCCTACTTCATGTCAGTCCGACAGTCGCTTCAGGAACCGTGAGCCTGCAGGAACCACCAGGAACGTCCACCTCAGCTACAGCTCAGTTTCAAGGTACTGTGCAAATCCGGTTGCTCGTTTCGGTCAACCGCGGCAAGAGTTTTAAATCTTTTGCCAATCCGAGGGCTTGTCCTTCTCTTCTCTTTGAACAAACTTTTCTACCAACCAACCTCGTCCGGAATCTGTGCCACGAACTGTACTGCGAACTACCCCGAACGGTGTGATCTTGAGCAAAAGACTTTTGACCCATTGACTTTGGCCCTAAGCCCTTTCTAGCTGATCTCATTGAAGTTCCTCTTGTTCAATTGCCCGGAGTACTACCTGTTGGTTTGCCTAATTTCTAATAACTTTTGTCTTTCCCTCTCTTTTAAATAGCTGGAGTGTCATTTTGCTCCCACTTCATTCTGTGAGTTTAACTTGTCTGGAATGTAAGGGAAGTGGTGGTGTGTATTTTTGATTGTGATTCTTTAACTTACTTATAATAGTGAAATGTTATACAACTGTTGAGTAAATATATATTCTTTTACTTAGAAACATTGAGTCAGTGTTTGCCTGGATCATAGTAATTGCTGTCCTTTTGTGTAACTATTTGATACTGCTCACTTACTCTTGAGATAAGTCTGGCTGCTCTGCTACCACTTTACTGTGTAGTACAGGCTTGTACCAAAGATGAAATTGTACTGTCACTTGTAGTCTTAATTGTGTGTGTTGTTCCCAAAGGGTACTGCATATAATTCTGCCTAACGAGCACACATAGAAATATTTAGGATTTATCCTCCTTAGAATTTTACTTGGGTCTATATGGCCTAACTCTATTCAAGAGAAAGCGATGCAGCTGAGGGCACAAATGTGTTATGTTTATAAAAAGTATTGTCGGTTCACACTAAAACCGTTTATCACTTTTAATAAACAAAACGTGGTAACCGCTCTAATATACGTTTTCGAGGTAACTACTCTTGCGGAAAAGTATGATTTTGTGTAACTAGAGGGCTTTATATGGAGGAAGGTATTGAGCCTCCTAAATGGTGTGCATATTTGTCACTTGGAATGTGCTTCGCGTGTATATGAAGTTACGGATGGCAAACCCGTAGTGCCTGTATCATTTAGTGTACAGGCACTTAAAGTAAAAAATGAGAATCTTTTTTGGGTAACTACAAGAATTGTATAAGAAAATGAATTACAGGAGGAAGTTAATCGTTTTAATTATGTTCTATTAAAGAGGAACGTTTTTGAGAATGATTGGATAAAACGTGAGAAGCCAACCTCCTATAGACTGCTCGGTGATTTTTGTACAGAAAGGGGAAATACCCTCACACATTATTTGATTCGTTGTCTGAATGGGAGATTTCATGAAAACTTTCATGAGTTAAGATTGAATCTGATACATACTCGGGAGATTTTATATATTAGAGGGCACATTGTCAATTGGTACTTTGAATCTTTGAAACATTTATTTGATTGTTGCGCCTTACAAGAACTAAGAATACAATTTATCGAGTATGTCTATGAGGAATGCTTAGTTAATACACATGCATTTTGGGAACTTATTTTATCTGCTCAACCGATTGCGTTATTAATTAAAGCTGTAACTTTTTAAATCAAATTGAAATTAATTAAAAATTGTTCATTATATTTTATGCAAAACACCTTGTACTTAACTGATGTTTTTGATATGTATGTATGCATTTATCTTATTTTTACAGAGGATTGTGATTTGTGTTTATCTTTGTAAGTACTTTGTATATGGTTTGAAATAAACCAATACAATAAAAAAAGACAAACGTAGCAAATGTGTATTGTATATCTGTAAAAAGGGAATTCATCATACTGAATTAATGGATGTTTTCTGAAGCTCAATTACAGGGCGAACAACGACAAATTTGATGAAATAAGGTCAACCTTAATCGAGTTTTTCAAGGTTTTCCTAAAACAGTCTCCCTATCAGCATAATCGGTTTAGGTCGAAATTACGAAAAAAATAAAATGTTTGCATTGACCAAAAGATCTAAAAATGCTACCACCAAAGGTTCGAACACCAAAAGTTCGAACCTGTGGTGGTAGCATTGAAAAAATAAAACGGGGGTTGCTGGGGTGTCCCCCCGCAGCCTTCCGTTTAAAAATTAAAAATAATTAAAAAAAACGGGCTGCAGGAGTCCCCCCGCATTGCCCTGCTCACTATACTTTATGGTATAGTGAGCTGGGGTTGCAGGGGACACCCCCGCAGCCTTCCGTTTAAAAATAAAAAATAATTTAAAAAAACAGGGGCTGCAGGAGTCCCCCCGCATTGCCCTGCTCACTATACTTTATGGTATAGTGAGCGGGGGCTGCGGAGGACACCCCTGCAGCCTTACATTACAAAAAAAAGAAAAGGACCCTGCAGCGCCGGTTCCCAAACACGGAAGTGAAAGGGAACTGGCTCTGCAGTGAACCAGCGTGAAGATGAAGGTAAGTGGGCTTTGTTTATGTTGGGGGTGTGGGTGCGGTGGGTGTGTTGGTGTGAGAATGTATGTATGTTCGCATGAGCGAACATTTGGTAGTTTGCACCTTAACGATTTGCCCGCGGTACTTTCAGCCGTGGGCAAATCACTCGGATTCAGCATTTGCAGCTACTTACCAAATACCTCCATATCAAACACTCGTTCCATTTCAACAGCAGATTTCAGAAGGTGGTCTAATCGTGCACCGTTTATGTAACACTGCAGTCAGCCGATTCGACTCCTGCTCCCCTCTCATCAAACAATGTTGGGGTTGCAATTCCCTTCTCAATTTTATTGGAATTAGTTTAGAGGCTAAATTGTATCAGTGGGCATTTTGGTTATTTGGATTACTGCTGTTTTTTAGTTTGCTGTAAGGTGGTGCATTAGGGCACCACCTTGTATCAAACTAAGCTGATGGGGAGAAATGTCAAACGAGGAGGGACACAACGCTTGTCGGTTTTCTTAGGTTATTTGCCTACCCATTGACTGCAAATGGCCATGCTAACTCCTACAGCCACTTCCACCCAGTTCACAACCCTCCCTGCCCAAAACACCTCCACATGGAAGTTTTTGTGCTCATTTTTAGACGTCTCCCCTTCAAACTTTGCATCCTGCACTTTAAGTGCCTGCTAGTGTTTTTTCAAAGCGGACTTCTGATGGTTAATTTGTAACCAGGTCTTCCTTCAGCCACTTTATTTATAAGCACTATGCATGTCCTTCACTCAAGTCCTGTTAAAAACAAGCATTGGCAAAACCAGCATTTTGGGCTTCTAAATAAGTATTCCGCATTTGCAAGGCACTGCTATTCGATGCCCAGGTACTCGCACCATTTTACACCTGCTACCATCAAGGGCCAGTTAATACCAATATGGCTGTGCGTGCAGTTGCCTTTTCATTTCCACTCAAAAGCCCAGACTGTTGGCATTGCCAATGCTTGTTCTGTCTGTGGAATTACATTATGTTAACTGTTTCTTCTTTTCACCTGCACCCCGCTGGTTACTGCGGCAGTCAATGGAATGTGAAGCTGCGGTGGGATGGGCATGTGGTATTTGCGTGAGAGGACAGAGGAATTCAAACTTTTTAAAAGTGAGGAAGCGTGTATAAAAAGGCTTGTCTTTTCATGCCTGATTATATTTCGTTCACCTCTAGGCGTTTTGGGATAAACATTTTATGCTAATTTCTATCCTGCAAGGAAAATGTGTCCACATAGGCAACCTAACCTGTCTGTACACGCTTGCCGCCAGCGAGCACCGTTCCAAGTAAGGAAACGGCAGCTTGGTTCATGTAATTCAGTAAAGTGATAGTTTTTGTTTTGAAGTGGGTGGTAGCAATTGACAAAAATAGTAGAGTTCTGACCTATAATTCGTACCTGTACGAGGACATTTCCAGAGCACAATATTGTTTTAGTATTATCGTGATATAATTTGCACACACGTTTGTTTTGCTCTTCAGGAAAGATCGCTTTTTTCTTAAATTTGTAAATGCCTAGCTCTTTAAATGGCGTGTTATGATTGTGAATCATGGTATTGAAAAATAACCACCAGGTCAAATAGCAAAAATATGTATAATGGTGCTGAACCAGCCGGCAGTAATTTGTCCTGTTGGAGCAGTATCAATGTTTGTTTGCATCACAACCTTGTCAAGCTGAAATTTCGCTTGCTGACAATTACAAATATAATAAAATGGGTTGTTTTTAAGCAAGATCTTATTAAAAAAAGTGTCTTCGGCTCATTGTATAAAATACATTGCTGCACTCCATGTAGAGCTTTCTCTCGTTCTTTGAACAATACCTAAAGCTCATTGGTCCACCTTGTCATACATAGACCGAAATATCAATTTTGGGGAGCTGCGCTAAAGGTAGTTCGGACATTTTACATTGGTCGGTAAGCAGGCGTATGTTGTTGGTACTATAAACTGATGTTTGCACTTCCGTAAGAGCCCTAAGCAATGTATATTTCAATGTGCATGTATCCAGATCCAATTTAAAGTTTCGATAAGCAGGAGCTAAAAGCAACACCTTTTGTATTGGGATGTTTGTATGGCGCCAGCTGTCCAGCAGAGTGGAGTTTTTTTTGGTTGTGCCACGCTAAACGGGTGGCTTCTAGGCCAGAAACAGCTAAATGGCTCCCAGCAGTTTCGAGTCCCGACATGTCTGCACCCAGTACTTGCGCATAGGATACCTTGTAGATTATTCAAAAGGTAGTATAGCACTTGCAATGCTTTTTTAAAACATATATATAACTTGTGATTCTTGGCACAGCTGCTGGCCTGTGACATCTTTTTCATGTTTGGATTGACATCATAGAGAAGGTATATTGGCATAGTTGCCACTCATAGTCAGACTGAGCTTCTGCAACTCCTGTCTGTCATTGTTGGTGCGAGATTGTTCTTTTGTTGGTTGCTTGAGGGGTTTAAATCGCTCAGGGTGGTCATGCTTGGGGTCTTTTTCTTTTATGTTTTTGTTTGTTCATGGATGTCATGCATGATTGTCTGTGCAATACAGATCTATGTTCCTGAGTAGATGCGCTGCCCTTGCGTGTGGTGGTCATGGTGCGGTCTTAGCCGCGGAAGTTGGTGGGCTCTGCAGCCACTCCACCCCCACCTTCCTTTCCTTCAAATATGCACAGGTCGGCTATGTGCAGCCAGCTGGGTAGCATATCTGGATCTCTTATGGGACATGAATAACTGATGGTTAATCAAAGTGGAAGCTGTATGAAGCATGACTAGCACATCAAGAACATTTTTAAACGTACCGATTTTTGCTTTTCCCTTTTTTACTTCCCTAACACTCCCATCACCTTTACTCGCCTCAGTCATCCCACATCCCTCTGCATACAGCTCCCATCGCCATCACCTTCCTTACACAGGCCTTTTTTGTTTTTGTTTTCGCCTTCTCTCTCTGCTCCCTTCAATTCAATAATTCGCTATTTTCGTGTATCCTGGACAGATCACACATTTTGCACCAGCCATTGATGAAGGATAATTTACTGAAGGCAAGTGAACCATGGTGTGCTTGTGCAGAACTGGCATTTAGGCCAGGGGCCATTAACTTGTATTTGTGTAATGCTAAATTTATTTGGGATTTTCCTCTTCGTTTGCATTCGCAAAATAAATAATTCATCATGTTATAAACTTAACAATGTCTAAAATGCACATATTAAATTAACTCAACCAATTTATAATCTCCCTTATACCCCAGCTGATTTGCAAATCGCTAGAAGTAATTATCACCTTGATAAAATGTACAACTGCATAATTGGTGGGAGTGCTCCACCTACAGCAAATAAAGCACTGTCTGAGGGGAAGTCAACATATGACACTTGATCTGGAGTAGTTTCAGCCCCGGTACTCTATGCTTCTGGTTGTATTCTTGCACTAGAAAATTCATATTTTCTTCATGCAGTCCACAGTTGCACACTTAATGCTTTCTCTACCATTATTAACACCCACGGCCTGTTCTTAATCCACTGAGCTTCCTTTTAAAAAAAAAAAACAGGTTCCTAAGGTCTGGACTCCATATTTGTGTGGATTACCTTCACATGTCCAGACTGGTGTTGGCTTTTTATCAGGGTGTCTGGTTCTATTTCACCATAGGGTTGTCCGTAGTGCAATTCCGACGAGTCAGCTAAATGGAGCAAGTCTAGATTGTCATGTTAATATGCTCTTGTACTGGTCCAAATCGCCACTGTAATAGTAGTGGAGCACCTAGGTTTGTCGGTGGCGTGGCATACTATACTGGGCTCCCCGCTAGACTCATTCAAACCTTAGTCTGCTGGAAGAAAGAAAATCATTGGGGGCAAGATCGGAGGATAGAATGGAGGGTAGTAGATGCAACAAACATGGAGGGAAAGATGCAGAGGTGCAAGAATGTTTTGTGATGGCATGGATGTGTTAGTCCTGTTCGGTGAAATGTTTCTGCAAAAGGAAGGAGGCAACTATGTCTCAAGGCAGAGTTGGAGAACTGTTAGTACACAATGTAATTTTGGATGCAAGAGTGTGCTTGGGTAATCCTGGAAGTTTGGTGGCTGCTTTGCCCTCAAATCTGTAGAGTGGTAATTTTGGGACTGCCATGTCTGTGCCAAGAGTGACTTGGTCAAGAATAGACTGTGTAAAAAGGTTAGTTTTGGTAAGGAAATGCAGTGGTGAAACGGATGGGTACAGTACAATTAAAAATGGCTTGCTTCTTGAGGTCAAAAAGGTGATTAAGTTTTGTTTCATGTTATTCTGTGCTAGACTTTTTTTGTAGTTTGCGGTGAGACAAAGTGGCACCTTACTTGGAAGCAGGCTGTCAAAATATAGAAAGAAGTGAAACAAATATAGCATGAGCTCCCTATGCAGATTGTGTTCATGTGGATGTGACCACAGATTAGGGAGGGAGAGCAGGTCCACAGTAAGCAGGGAAATTGGAGTCGTTGGCTCATGTTATGCTACTGTGCTTTAACTATTGCTTTGAGGCTATGACACACTTTGCAAAATGCCACTTTACAGGACTGAGGGACAGAGAGGGAAGCTTTCAGATTACAAGCCAACGTGATTACCAGTGCACCCAGAAATCAGCACTGAGGGCCCTCAGCCGGCCACATGTGTTCCAAACCGCTTGTTGGCAAGAGCAATTATCTGGGCAGCTTGTACACCTGGACCTCCTTTTTAATAACATTTGTCAGCGTTAGTATGACAGAAATGTATGAGTTTCCAGAGCAGATTTTATACTGCACCATACATTACCACCAAAGTAGTCTCGAAAGAACCCTGGCTTGTCCTTTTTGTGTAAAACATTTTTGTACATGAACACAGTCTTGGCAGCGGCCAGACTTTTAAGCTATCAACGGTGTAATTGCGAGCCTGACCTGTTGAAACAATGCCAAAGAAAATGGTGGGCAGAGCTCTTCTCAAAGCCCCCTCCCTTCACACCCACCCCCCAAAAGAAACACACTGCCAACTTCTTGGTTCTGTAGACCTGGCAGGAATTCTGGGCTCTTCCACTTTTAAGGTTAAAAAAAAAAAAAATAATCATGGCTCCCCTGGGAGCAAAGCCCGGGTTTGGGCCTCCTGAGTCTTGAGACCTGCTATGCACTTCATGGGGATGCTTATAGCGATGTGAGAGGGAGGAATCTTAGACTGGGCTCTTTTGGGAATGAATCTGCTTAGTCCAGCCTTTGTATATCTTTCTCGACCTGCACTGCAGTTAACCTTTTATTGTTAACAGTGGGCAATACGTAAATCTTGGCCCACAAACAGGATTTGTAGCCTGTTAACCAGATGGCATTACCATGTCTTCTTTTTCTACTCTGTTTATTTTACTGGGTGTTGAGGAGTGCTACATGCCATCCTATGACTGCTGCGAGGCAATAGAACATAATTCATTGATATATAAAATGATGAAACCTCACATAATGTAATAGGGCAGCTAGTATACACTGAAGCTGGCATTGGTGTCCTGTCAATTGGTCGACTGCAATTTGGTCGACACCATTTGGTCGAATGCCAAATGGTCGAATTTTTTTTTAAATTATTTATATATTTTTTTTTGTGGGTTTTCGTGTGGGGAAAAAAAAAGAAATTCGACCATTTGGCATTCGACCAAATGGTGTCGACCAATTGTCCTGTCGACCAAATTTTTTCGACCAATTGACTGGTAACCGCTGGCATTATGTCCCCCAAAAAGGGGGTCAATAAACCAAACAACCCTATTACATGCTTAACCCAGGGTGATCTGATTTCGGATTTAGCTGGTAGTATTTCCCTCATTACGTTCCCAAGAAGTAATATTCGGGTGCGGGCGAATGCTTTACATCGAGCACTGGAGCCAAAGGAATCTTTGCATACGTTTCTTGATACTTCCAGAATATTACTGCCGTGGGATAGACTGGTAAGCAGGTCGCTGATTGCTAGAGTGTTGAACGTAAGGGTAGCCCTTCAGTGTGGGGACAATGGGGTAAATGAGAATATTCTAACAGAAAATGTCCTTCCACTACTTCAAACTTTCAACATACATCATTCCTGCATGTTTGTTTCATTCTGGTGAGGTATTGTAATCCCTCCTAACCTTTAAAAGCCATTTTTCAGGACAGTCTTGCACAAACGTTTGCTGACAGTATCATGTCGTTATTTAATTTTTATTTTCTGTTCTTTTGTGACTGTATTTAAGGGACCTTTTAGAATTAGCTTGTTATCTTTCTAGCGTTAATTAAAAATACAATAAACATTCCTCAATTTGCTTAGACGTTAAACACAAACATCAATAGACATATTTACAAACAGTCTTGACATACATATAGTGCCAGAAATTCACACATATTTAGCAAAGAAATATACATAGAGACCTAATGATAGTGATTTCGTATTTAATTCCTGCGCGCTATTCCATTCATAGGGTAAATCCTATTTGTGCTTTATGTAGCATTTCCTATGTACTATTATTTGTAGTGTGCCTTATATCTGTAGGCTTATCCAATCATTTATTTTCCTTTATCATTTTTTGTAATTGTCTGTAATATTTGGAAATAGCCAGTCCTGGGTCGACATCTCTATTGAATAGTTGTGGTGATGGGCAGGATATGAAGCTGTTGGTTCCTGTCCTAGTGTGATGGAGTTTTGGCAGAGCTGGTAGTGGTAAAGATGCCTTCATCCGGACCGGGGAATAGGTGGTGGTGGTGGGGGAGGGGGGGAAATGTTAAATAAGTGTAGGATAAATCCTGGCTTTGTTGCCTTCCCTCCCTTGGGAGCTGTACAGGTAACGGGCATAAACTTTGGTGCTGGAGAGACAGAATGGAAAAGAAACTAACAGATGCTGTAGTTTCATACTGAGCTTGGTGCTAGGAAGACAGGCTGGGGAACACACTTGCAACGGTGGAGGTCGTGCAAAGTACCTCATTAGGTTACACGTGGCTCTGTAGTTCGTCGTACGGATGTGTTTATCCTGGTTCAGTAGCGTTTTACTGAATCATGTGTTGGTCAAAGTGTCTGTGCCAGGAAAAAGACAACACCAGAAAGTTGCGTCGTGATCTAGTCGTGCATAAAGAACTGTTTCTGGCTAGTGAGGGTGCCAAGATGGAAGGATGGCCTCAAGCAAGTGCGCCAAGCATACCTGGAGAAGATCACGAGGAGTCTACAAAGGCCGACCTCTTCCTTTTACTAGAAGACATTCGGTCAATGAAGAGCAGCCTCTCGACTACCCCATCTGCTATCCAGTCAAGGATGGACAAGGTGGAGGTAAGGTAGAGGCGCTAGATAACAGCCAGCAATCCGTGGCACCAAGCGAGATGAGTGGAAGGCCGCTTCCTTGAGCAAAGAGTAGCCGACCTGCCAGCAAAGACCACCTTGAAAATAGAGCAAGGCGCACCAACTTCCGGATCATGGTCTTGAAGGAGATATTTGGGGAGACACCCATGGCACTAGAACAGCAGGTCAAAACTTTCATAGCCTCCCTCTTCGAGGAGCCGCCAGCCCCCACCATAGAATTTGACAGGATTCAGAGGCGGTGGTCCCCGAATGGTCCCCGAATGGTCTGCGGTTGGTCATGGCGTAATGCCACCATCACAGGGAGAAGGTGGAGATGGAGCTGAAGGCAAGAAAGCCAGACAAGATCTAATTTGAAGGCTAGCATGTTTGCATATATCAAGGCTTGTCGGCCGCCACATTGGCGAAAAAACAGCACTGCAGATAGCTGACGTCATGGTTTCAAGAACAGAGCATCAAGTATAGGTGGGGTGGTTCCCTTCTCTCTGAATTTCGTGCATCAGGGGGAAGACATCAGGATCGCAACGGGAGAAGAGGCATCCAATGTCTTACAGCGGTTGAATGTGGAAGACTGGGGATCCAAACATGGAGAGATAAGGAACACGCAAGAGTCCAAAGGAGGGAGCCACGGGCCCCAACCAAGACGTGGGAGGGCAGGATGATTTAGGAAATAACCTAGATTTAACACCCTGTGGATTCCAAGATAGCGGCCATCACTGTGAGCGGATGCTCTCCCGACCACTGGGTAGTTTCACTCCCTCACCCCCCAGGGGAAGTAGCAGGTGGAAGGATTGTTGGTATAGGTGGCGGCTCATTCAACTCTCCCGATAGTAAATGGGGAGAGTAATTAAAGCAGCTTCTGCTCGACAGGGAAGGTAATGTTAGGAATGGTATTCCTATTATATGTTCCATCTTCTTGCTTAATCCTTCCCTCTGAGTGCATGGTGTGTCTGCAGGTATGAGGTCAATTGTTAAAGCCCAGATGGTGCAGACCCAGCAAGGGTGCTAGGCGCTCAAATTAAGGGCGGGTGCTGGAGTGAACTGTTGCATCCCCCAACCCCCACCCCCCATGCAGGAGTCCTAGCTGAGGCTCTACTCTGAGTGTTACCGGTGTGGAGTGCTGGGAAAGGAGCAAGGTGGAGACATTATCGCCGGTTCACAGACTGTGCAGTTGAGAGAGGAGACAGGACTTGGCTTAAGCGGTAGATGTTCAGCGACCACCTGCGACACATTCAGTGAGTACTGGCGATGGAGGGGCCATGGCCTGGTGTTTGGGAAGCCGTGACCCAATCGGTGTTGCCTTGGTGAGGGAGGACTGAGCAGGTTGCTCGCCCTCACAGACCTTGGGAACAGAGGCCCCTTCCGCTGTATGAGAAGGGGACAAATTGCAAGCTTTGGAGGCACCTGCTGCCTAGGCATTCATTTCGAAGGCAATAAATGCTCATTTATGAGTGCGGGAAATCGGGGGAAGTGGCGCTAATCCTCCGTGACAACCCCAGCAAACATTTGTCACACAATCTGAACAGAAACTTGGGGAAGGATTTGAAGAATACGAGAAAGGGCATCAGCAACATTTCAAATGCCTCCTCTGGCCCTTGAAGCCGTAGAGATCCTTGATACATCCTGCTTAATGGAAGCTTCAGAGAACTGCTGACAATCGTTTAGACATCACAGCATTAATGCATAGAGTAGATTCATTGTTTTGGTGCGGCGGCCGTAAAACTCGCAATGTCCAAAACAAGGGGTAAAGACGCAAGCCCACCTGCAAAAGGTTTGCAAGAAATCTCAGGACAGTAATTTGCAGAAGATGTGGGGTCGGCACTTGGGATTTCTGCAAGCAGCAGAAGGTGTCTCAGGACAAGCTGAGAAGGGAGTCGCTCGACAGCAAGAGGGCCTGGACCAGACTGTTCTGAAACAGTATTTCAATGATTTTGGGAACAAAATCGCAGATACGGTTCAGCAGCAGATGGACAAGATGAGGGAGGATTTAGCAGAAGCCCTGCAGGATATAAAAGGGATGTCAACAATATGGAGGAGAGGGTCGACCCCAATGAGAGGGCCATCCAAGATTTTGCGAGGAAATCAGAAATGCTCCAGGAACAGCTGGCAACTACAACTCACAACTTGGAAATCCAGGCACAGTATCTTGAAAACTGGTCCAGAAGATCAAACTTTTGTATAAAGGCCATGCCTGAGGAAGTACTGGATAAAGATCTTAGGGCGGCGGTTGGCAACATTTCTGCAGAACCCTTGGATCCGGAAGACATTCTCTTGGACAGCGTGCACAGGGTGGGTCCCCGGAGGATAGAATTGGGGTCCAGACCAAGGGTTGTTCTGCTGGCACTTCATGATTATTCCACGAATTAGCAGATTTTAACTAGCGGCGAGGAAAGCGACTCAAATTACCTGTAATGGAGTGGACATTTCCTTGTTTCAGGATTTGGCTAATATCGCGCTCATCAAGAGAAGGCAAATGGCCCCAGTCCGCAAGGTCCTTTGAGAAAAAGATACTAATGGAAATTTCAGTTTTTCAAGTAATCTTTAGTGGTAAAACAAGCAAAGAAGGATGCAAGAATACTGGACATCGAGGAAGATTCATGGTGCAGGAGAGCCATCAATGGGGGCCCAGAGTAGGCCTCGAAGCTGGGAATAGTCTATGAAAGGAGCCAAAGGCGGGGGAAAAAAGGGCGTTACCAACCCCAGCTGAAAAGACCTGATGTGGATGATTACCGGAAAGAATGTACCCTTTGGGGAGACTGATGCAAAAGGGGAAATACTCAGTGGTGAAAGGGAGGCGCATTGGATAAGGATCATGCGTGGGGAGGGGGTGATCTTCAATTTGGAATCATTTTTGGCAAGCCCCGGGGGAAGGGGAGGGGAGGACGGGGTCCCTTTGGGATGGGCAAGAGCATGCCTACTTTGGCGTGCGCTGGGATGGGGAACATGCTCAATTCTTAAAGGAGTGATTCGAGGGGGGCTAGAGGCTTGTTTAGCTATCGCAATAGTTGGCTGGTCAGACCACAATATGTCTACCTCATGTGAGAGATGGGGCCCAGCGCTCAGCCAAGCCAAAGATGGGGTGTGTAATGGCACTTTAAAGACACCTTTTTCACGGAAAAGCTCTGAGGAGATTGAGGAATGCTACAGGTAGTGATACGGGCGAGACCTCTCTTAACACAGTATGGGAGGCCGCTAAGGCAACCATCACAAATTAAAGTGCCAGTGATTACGTTTACCGGCCCGTTTCTGGACCGGCAAACGTCAAGTTTGCAGGTGGGGCGACTGGATTTACCTCCGGACGAGAGCGGACGGTAAATCGGCCACCCCAGCGGCAAAAAACAGCTTTTCTAACTGCCACAGGTATTCCTGCCGGCAATCCCCCCCCATGGAGTCCTATGGGGCTCCATGGAATGGGATTAATCCACCCTTGCCGCCACTTTTAATCGTCGAGTAGCGGTAAGCCACTGCATTTACAGGCAGGTACCACCGAACATGTAATGAGGCCCATCGTGTCATAATGGAAAAATTGTCATCGTTTGATACTCTGCCTATCTGGCATGTGGATAATGGGCAAATGAGGCAAATGCATATACTACATTTTTTAGAATGAATCTGCCCTATATTCAAATCCAATTAAGATTGTTAATAAATTTGAATTAACAAGCCAATTAAACAATCCTTGCGGTTCGGTGAAGTGCAGCACCATATTCTCCTAACTCAGTTTTCTTGTTGATGGCGTGACAATCATTAACATAGAAAATGGGCTGGAAAACTACAGTGCAGCGCGGCCCAGCAACGCGAAGTAATTTGCTTAAAAAAAATAAAATTTAATTAAACACATTTGACACCGATGTACAAAACTACACAGGTGCTTATGCCCATATTGAGAAGGGGCCTGGGCTGCACTGGGTAATATCGTCCTGGGGCCTGCCTTAAAGGGCCTCGCAACATAGGACCTGGCCCGTTGCAACCCAAAACTGCCCCGGTTCCTCTTCATTATGGCCATATTACATGCCAAAATAATTATTGGGAAGTAATCTGCAAAGCCCCACTAAAGTGATCTGTAAAGCCTACCATGCAATGACCTTTATTACTCGATCAAAATGTATTTAATCATATTTCTCCATTACGTTAGAACATTTAAAAACATGTATCGTATCATCAAATTCACAAAGGGCAAGCCCAAAATAATAAATCGGCTTTAACATATTCAAACAAGTTCTATAACAAAACCTGGTAATTAAAATTAATTATATAAAACATAGCTTTCATGCATGTCCACGTTTACGCAAAACAGAGAAACAATGACAAATCTTCATGGACTCCTCCCATTTTACAGACACACTTCACACCTTCATTTATTGAGGGGTGGGTAAATTTAAACGCACCATTAGCATCAGCCTCCTGCATTCTGGGGATCTTATTTCACAGATTTCTCCTTCCTGTCTCGTGTTGTATGCAAGTCTACATATAAAGCTAAAGAGGGCAATTTGTATATTTTGGGCATCTGCATCCTTTCCCATCCGACGAGCTCTTGCTTTAAGAGCTATTTTGAGTTGACTTAATGTGCAAAATTTAGTTCTATCCCAGCCCCTTTCCCAATGGACAGTGCCTTACAACTCTACCCCACCCGCCCCGCCCCTCCAGGCATTTTTCTTTACCAGGGTAGGCTGCAATTGCGCTTACATAGAAATTCACTTTATGATTAGCTTAAAATCCAAAATATGCTTTTAAAAAATACGTAAAATGTTTTAACACCTTCAAACTGAACGCCCCCAATTCAGCTCAAGAAGCGCTATCATGTGTACCTGGCGGAAGACCTGCTATTTGGCACAGGAATGTATTTGGCAAACCCTCCAGGACATGACAGTTCGAACAGCCCCAGATTTCACTGCCATAAAATAAATCACGAAACAGACCTTTGCCCCATGGCGATTGCCCAATCTGAATGCCCCAGACTTGAAATAAATTTTAACAAGCCCTTTAACCCTTAATGATGCCCTTTCAGCGGTCTTCTTAAAATGATTGACCCAAGCACCACTCTTTTAGAAGACTAGACTACACCCTCATCTCTACATCCATTTAGAAACCAGCTACAAGGTTTCACTCCTTTCCCTGACCAACATAATTTTTGTTTTTATCATATTTAATTTCAAACTATAGTTGCCAAAATAATCATTTATGTATAGAATGCCTTGTTGGAGACCAGCCAGGGTTAAGTCTAAAATAGCGGTGTCATTGGCATGCATAAAGAAGCATACTATAAAATACACCCTTCGGAGATGGGTTCACTTTTCTAAAAGGAGTACTAGAGTCAAAGTCTGAAAGGAATACATTGGGGCCAACTGACCTCTTTATTTGTGGGGAAAAACATTGTACAATTCCCGATCTTGTATATTGGATAGACGCTGAGATTTCTGGTTATCACAAGATTTTAATAACAATTAGGGAACCCAATAAAATGTAAATTACACCACAAAATGTTTCTATCGATCAAATGAAATGCTTTCTCAAATTCTGAAAAAAGCCACAAATAATCTTAACATATTTCTCCATGATGGGGCTCAAAGTGAAGCAGTGGCCCATTGTACTAACCCCTCCCCTTACATCTGCTTGGCAGGGCATCAAGATATTGTTACTTTGAGCCCACTCCTCCAGTCTGAGCAACAAACATTTGGCGAACATCTTACTGGCAATGTCCAATAAGGCAATGGACCTAAAACCGGGGCAGGGAGTGGGGCTGGTGGTCCAAGCACTACTTGTAAAAGGAGATGGCATCTCAATAATTGCATTCTGTCTTTTTTAGCAATTTTTATATGCCTTTTGAAACTATAATTCTGGTCAGCCGTGTACACACCACTCAATCATGATTGAATTTGCTTTTTGAGATTCTGCATCAAATCATTAGGCATCCCTTTCTATACCGTAGACCATTTTGAACTGGGGGAACGCCATTTGCCAAAAACTCTGTCCCGGATAGTTTTTACAGAACAAAGATTCAACCATTATGACACTTTCCTTTGTGGCCTCTGAATGGTTTAACAGTTCTAAGAGAATTTCTTGTGAATTAGTAATTCTTTCCAACACCTCCTTGTCAAATTTGAGCATCGCCGACAGCCAAAAGGGGCTGTTGGACATCTTGTGTGGTGCCTACCCCTTGCCATTGGTACAAATATGCCTCTGGTAATGTTTTAGTCCTCCTATATTTTTGAACAGCTTGACTGGCTCCATCTTTCCAAATATGTCCTATTGACCACTCAATTTCCTCAACATTTCCTGTAAACCACCACTTAACGTCAAATGAAGTTAAAGGCACTACACATGTTCTTTAACAGAATTGCACATTGACTAGACAATTGTTAAGAACTGCAAATTGAAATGCTCCATTAGCGGTCATAAAGCGTATTACATTTCCAATTTGTGTTGCAAAGATGTTTCTGCCAACTGAGCAGCAATAGGTTTCGTCGAAGAATGGATGTTGCTCACCATTTCATTTGATATGCACATTTTGCTCATTGAACACAAAAGGTTGGGTGGACTACTTGAGAGCAGCGCAGCTGTGAATATTGCTAGACCACTTGAGAGAAAACTCAGAAAAACAGTGGGTAGCGTTCGAGAACAGCCTGTTCACGCCTGTGACCATGTGGGAAAGGCTGTGGGTCCCGCAAGAAAAACTGACCCGCAGAATCCAGAACCACCAAGTGCTTGCAGTTTTTTGGTCATTGTGGCGGAAGGATCGAGACGCAGTAGGTGTAATATTATGGACTTCGCCACTCTGTTGCTTTTGGGCCCTGCCGAACGGGGATTTATTGGTTGACTCCAACAGTTTCCAATCACTGTATGAGGCCATTCTGATTAGGGCTGGACAGATGTGGAGAAACGGCATCAAGGAGAACTGGAGGAAGCCCTGCACATGGGAGACATACCACAACTTCTGTATTTGCAACTCTGAGGCGTGTTAGATCAGTGCTGGAAGGGACGGCTATAGTGCCTGCAAACTCTTCTAGAGCCGGTGTTTGACTCTCACCAGGGAACAAAAGGAGTTATTTCACAGCTATATGCCTCACTGCTGGACAGCGGGCACCTACCCACACCGGTCTGATAGGAGGCCTTCCTGGGGCTGCAGGTAGAGGTGTGGTCTACCATTTATAGGGTAGCGTGGTCCTCCATGATAGCAGTGCAGTATAAGATGCACAGTAGCAGAATATTGTTCCGCTGGCACCTCACCACGGAGAGACTATCACAAATGTATACAAGGGTTAGTCCTAATTGCTGGAGGGGCTGCATTGTCGAGAGCAATTACTGGCATCAATGGTGGGGCTGCCCGAAAGAGCAACTTTATTGGAAAGCGGTTTTGGGCTGGGTACAAGCCATAGAAGGGATCACTAGAACTCTGTTGACATTTTTGCTGCTATTTGGGATAGAGCAGATGACTTTTCGCTGCTTCCTCATATGCCATGGAACTTGGTGTTGGCGGCACGGGCGTGCTTAACAATGCAATGGAAGCGGAGTACCCTCCCCGCAAAGGCAGAGTGGTTGGACAAAGCCTATGAAATGTTTTGAAATTGAAAGCCTCACGGCGGCAATCCTGGAATCTCATGCACATAGACATGGAGCCAGTGCCGTTCTTGGAGCATTACAGGGCAGAAAGGCCAGGAAAAGGCAGCATCTGAGACTGGAGCTATAAATGCCGCCAAACCGCCATGAGCAGCCTCCGAGCACATGTGGCGAACCAGGAGCGCGATGGAGCGACTGGGTTGTGAAAGGTTGTACCTTTTTAAAGGGATGGAGAGCTATCCTAGTGGGAGAGAGTTTAATACATGCCTAGATGCCTTATTATGTGTCTGCTGTAGGGGCAGGGGAGGAAGGGCGTTGGGAGTTAAACACGTGTCAGTCCCCTTTTATCGCTCATTGTTAAAAGCTTGTGGTAAGCAGACTGCTTTCCACCCAATGTCGGGTCTTGTTTTTTTCCCCCCTGTTCCTGTCAGTGTTCAGTATGATAGCAGCTGGGATAATTGTGACTGCGTGATTGACTGTTTGATTATATGATTTTGAAGATTGCTAGTTCTGACTTTGTTGTGCAAAAATTCAATAAGTTCAATTTGAAAAAAAAAATCCTGTTTGAAATTTCCTTGTGTCGGTCTCGTATCTCTCACTTGCTGCAACTTCCCTTTTTTTTTTTTCCTTTTCTTTTTTTAAAGTTTATTTTTAATCTATGAAACGGACCTATTTTTACTGTTAACGTTCTTTTAGTTTAGAAATATTTTCCTTCTTTATTCGGACCACTTAATTTTATTCTGGGTATTTATTCACAGGTTAGGAATTTCTTAGGAAAAGAACTTGAGCAATAGGAGATCCGTGATATTGCGAGGCACGGATGGGTATACCACGTTTCTTCAACCTACATACAAGGGTCACCTTTTTGGGGACCTGTTTCTTGCTTTTAATGGCTGCCTTCCAGCAATGTGCTCTACCGATTTTTAGACCTCCTTCCAAGTGTTTTGGCCATAACAATCCATGCTTAAGGTGCGCATTTGCACCGGTTGAACGATCTTTTAGTAATTGACACATATTGGAACCCACCTTCCTTGGCAAGTAGGGGGCCTCCTGGGAAACCTAAATGAAATGATCTTATTGGTGGATATCTGTAAATTCTGATAATGTTTTGGCTGCGGGAGGGAGATATGAATGTGCTTGGAAGGCCCTCTGGACTAAAATAAGTAAATGCCAATCCGGGAAATCACTGGGCTGGTGTGTGATCATGGAGCCAGGTTGATGAATTTAGTGGCAGAATGGAACATGGGCAAATGTATTCTCTGGTGATATCCCTGCTATTACCACCTGGAGGAGGGGTAATTGGAATTCAGCTATTTATTTATTGTGCATTTGTAAGGCGCTTATACAGCAAGTAAATTGTTTCAAAGCGCCCACAGGGCAACAGGAAGTGAACATGGGATTGAGACAAATTAAAACACTGAAGGATAAAGACGGACCTACTAGACTTTGTGAGCGTTCAGAATGTGCAAGTGCAGAGAGAGATTCCGTTTTTTTCTTCAAAATCACGTTTCCAAACGTGCACATTTTGAGGTGGTTCAATATAGGGCGAGTAACCACAATGCTCTTATTTGTTCTTTTCCAGCTAACTCCTTAGACTTGGAGGTACAGTCGGGACCTACAGGCAATCTAATAATTTGGCACTCGAGAAATGTCCTGAAATGTAATGAGAAAGTACGGTATCTTTGATACTGCAACCAGTAGTTCTCAATCATATCTATCTCCCTGAGAATTTTGTAATACTCTGTCTACTTAGACAAACCCTTCCCACCAAATATTTTGCCCAAGTACCTATTTGCAAGGTCTACTTTCGGAACCAGGTTTTTGATCATGAAATTAAATGGAAGAAGCAGCAATTCAGACATATGGTATGCAAGTTATATAAGTGGCCCACTGTCGATACTCGCCTATTGGTAAAGAAAAGATAGCAGATAGGAACTGTTTTAAAGAGCTATACCAATTTGATGTGGCAGTGGACTAGTGAGTATATGTTCAAACTTGTCGTGGAGAAACAAACCCATTCTTTTTGGAACCTCATCAATGGGCAGCAATTAACTGAAGCACGTTCTTTTCTAAACCAAATACCGGAAACTAGTTGGCTGGCCTATTACCAGTTTCCAGATAAGAGTTTGAGGTGGGAGTAATTTTCTCTATTTTTAAACCTCTAGAGTAAATGTGATTTCAAGGCAGTAAAATGTATTTGACATCCATCCGACACATGCAAAAAGTTATGGAAATCATCATCCTGCAGCAGCTGTCCACATCAGGTCAAAAGCATGTTTCCCTCACAGTTAACAGATAAAGCAGAGTATGCAGTAGAACAAACGCTTTCCCATCAATGGAACAGATAAACACAAACACGAACACTGTGAGCTTCACCTGCATGCAGAGATAGGTAAAACAGCAGCATAAGTCGTTTAATGCTTCGCTCACTCAGGGCAGGTCAACTTGAATAGGAGCTGTCCAGGCATTCCTCAAACAAATGATGAATCGTGGCAGCAGCAATCCATCATGTAGAACAGGTGGGGAGTGGGTCAGTGCAAGGTAAAGCAATGATAGAAGATAACCACACACAAAACCGATGAGGAATGGAGCTCCGCAGTAGACACTCCTTACCAATGTTGCAACTCTTCTATGTTAGTGGTGTGTGCACTCCTGAAGCCTAATATAACAAAGGTATGCAATGAATCTCAGTATGTCATTCTTTCCTCACATGGAACAGAAACGTCTTTGACTTAACAGTACAAAGGGAATCGGTGCAGAGTCACTGGAGTGTGTGGAAGTGTGGACGACTTTTACCCTTGGAGCTGTGTTTGTTCACTTTGGAGTATTTCTTCCCTGTCCCTTGGAAGAAGGCAGTTCCATGACTCTTAAGACACCTAGACCCACAGAGCGGAGTCAGTGCAGAGTCACTGGAAGTCTGCGGAAGACACAGGACCCCTTGTTGGCACCAGCAGCAACAACGGGAGTGTAGCCTTTGTTACACTCCATTCAGGTAACTCATGCCTTGTGGTAACATTTAATTAACTGATCGTAGTTGGAAATCTCCCCCACGTGGGCACTGCGGGTTATCCTTTGACCCACGCGGCTGCATAATATACTTGACCAAATAGATTGTCCGCCATCGCTGCACGGTATAGTACGTGCCGTCGCTCTGTGTGGATATTAAGTGAACTGGATTTATTATTGTGTCCCATGAGATTACATTTCTATCTAAACAGACCTCAAACACAATCCTTCTGAATCTCACAGCAGCTCAAGTGACCGTGAGGGGACTGCAGGAATTATCCTTTGACCCTTGTGGCCTGTCAACAACCGCTGTGACCATATCCTGAACTCCTTGAACTTTGTCTAACGGTATATATTGTCCCTGCGGTGCCTCAGCGCCTTGAACAGCAGCGTGAGACAAATACTGCAGTATCAATACACAACACGTACAAATCATTGACAGCGATTTCGAGTCTTGACCTTAACCTGTTTTCCGGGCGTCCAGCCTTGGCAGTCCTAGTCCGCCACCTTCCTCGCGCTGTCTGGGTGCTGTGCTGGCCCAGCAAGAGTGCGCTCGTCGGTGCTCCTTGACTCTCCTAGCCTCTTGGATGTCGTTGCCGGTGAGAGGTATCGAGTGTTCACGGTGGTGCCCCAGCCTCGTGAAGCCCCGCCCTCTGGGAGGTCAGCCTGTTTGCAATGACAGACAAGCATGGAAGTTCTTCAAGCGAGCACACTAGTGGCCAACAAGCAATACTGCGGATGCAAACTCTGGCAAATCGAGTGCAATCCCTCGGACAAAACATACACACCCAAATATTCCAGTTCGCTCAGAATTTGAGAGCAAACTTTTCACTGAGAAGCCTATCGCTGGAGAAATCACCCCAATAACGATGGCCTGCCCGATGACCAAGCTCGTAGAAGGCTTTCAGCAGGACCCAAGTCAGAAGTAGCACTACACAATCAGCTATTTTAAAAGATTCTTCTCCTGCGGCGTGCAGTACATTTCATCTAAAGACTGCAAACCGTTGATGCAAAACACGCAGTCTGAAATACACCAAAACTTTGATCACCCCACAGCTACGCATGATATTGGAACTCAACCGCTAGAAGCTGCGACCCTGCCAGCTGAATCGGGGAAAATGGATGACTTTTACATAGACCAAGAAGTTAGTCCACAAGAGAGCACTGGTCTTGCGGCATTGGTAAATTCCACCTCATTCAAACCCCAAAATGCTTCTTGTTACCAGTCAAAAATGGCTCTCGCTTCCATCTATCCAACTGACACATCACAAACTCGAGAATATCAGAAAGATGGAGCAAAGCTTGCCAAAGCAAGATGGAAATCCCTGCATGAATGCAAAACTACATCAGAATTGCATGATTTGCTGCCACAAACAGTTACAAAGCAACAACCACGCCGACTCTCATTTGGACTTAACTGAGATTGAAGCTCTAATGGAGTTACAAGAAAATAAAAGGAAGGCATCAAGAAATACTTGGGGTCAACTACAAATCTCAAAAAATGAAACTTGCAGCCTGTTTACAAGTGCCAAAACACATCAACAAACGCACGTTGCTGGATCCCACTAAGCCTAAAACAATCATTGTTGACTGATCCTATGAAAGAACTTCATCTATGTGATCCTTCTACGCTGCCTGTACCATTGCAGCAGAAATCAATCCCTACAGTGATGGTTGATTTGCAGAATATGTTAGTAACGGTATGTACACAGGCAATGATCCCGTACATGCAATTGCAAGCAGCACAGGCTGATGTCGCATGGGACCAAGCCTCAATTTTAGCTTCAATTTATTCTAAGCAAAAAGTCCAGGAAGTTCTAATGAATAAAATTAAGGGTCGGATTCAAGCGGAGGCTGAAATTGGCGCCACTTAGCAACAAAGGTTAGCTGATATAGCACAAAGGGAGAGGATAGAAAAAGCACACATCACTGATGCCTTAATTCACTTGATGCACACCAATATAGTCAATCCAACACGCAACCAAGAGAATCGGCGAGATACCCTACATTGTCAAAAAAATATGACAACACAGATGGATTCTTTGGATCCCCACTCAAATAAGGAATCAACCAAATCTCTCCCGGATACGATCATTATAGGAGGCATGGAAGATCGACTGATTGATTTAACCACCGACCCTACAGTTGCAAGAAGAGAGCAGATAGATAACCAACCTCAATCAACCTCTTGGTGTCTGTCAAAAACGAAGGACTCGTATAGTATATTTGATTAAACTCGTTCACATGCCACATCAAATCCTGTGCGCCAGAAATCGAAGGCAATCTACAACAGCAAAAAGGTTCGAGGGCATTCCTTCGTAATCTTACCTTACTGGTGAACCACTCCGTTAAATCATCGGGAATGATAACGAAACACCTTATGAATCAAGGAAATTGAGAAATTAACCCAATAGAAAGACCCCCCCGCAGCAACAGAACGTGCCAATTCCTTCTCAAACAACCAGCAATATGCAGGAAGTACGACCAGCTACAATCGAGGCAGCCACAACGTAACTTTTACTAAATCTATCCACGTATTCAAGTAATCACGATGGATCTATCGAACAAGAGCAGATCCAACTAAATGAGTACTCTCAAATAACTATTGACCATTACGAGCAGACCCACTCGGACCAGCAATCCGTCATGGATCATGATGACAAGGACAATTCAGGAAATAATGTCTCATCAAATCCCTACCATTGACTTAGATGGTTCTGCCATTTCACAAACTCAGTTAGGCAACTCAATTATCAATGAACCTGCTCCCACAGCATTGGAATTACCACACTTCATTGACCCAAGGGAGAAATCCTCTCAGAATAGACTTGAACTAAAAGGAACCGACTCAAGACATGACAAATTAATCCTCAATAGGACAAATCTACGCCTCCTCCATGTCATGCCTGCGCCGAGAATAGTGACAACCAAAGAGATATATCTAATCACGTTTATAGATCATAATAAACTCGACAGTATTTCGTTTTAATGTACTAATACAAAGACTTTACGCTTGATTGAAGCTCATACTGAAGACCTGCGAAAGTTGGGATTTAATCTCAATGTCCTAGATACAAAGTATGACCGAGACTGAAGAAGATAAAGATGATATGAGTAATATACTCATTTCTAAGCTCAAGTGAAAGTGAATACTCCAACAACCGAAAGCTTGACTCCAAAACGCAATCGACAAGATCTTCAGCACAATTTCTCCAGCAAGATAGATATCAGTCAGAGAATGTCAGACAACCAATTTGGAGAGACATGAGTTATACAACCACAACTACCAACTCGAGTATTTGAGAAGCAATCTAGTAGCGACGAATCAACTCGCCAATCCTTCACCATTTGTTTATGGAACACTCGTGGACGCCTCCATCTTTATCATTCGATGAGACCTGAACTAACAAACTCGGAGATTATATGCCTCCAAGAGACATGGTTACACCAAAAAACCGGTGTGTGATGGGTACACAGAGTATATGAATCAGGCGATCTGCCACCAGAAAGGACGCCTTTCTGCAGGCCTCCTGATATTCATTAAGATGGGCGTTCAACTAAATGTAATAGAAGCCCAAAACATCAATCCATGGACTCAAAAATTAATTCTGCGACAAGATCTTACTCCTGAGAAGAGCTTTACTCGGGGTCCTCCTACAAGCAGCCATACTCCATTCTTGGGTATCCTCAATTCATACCGGAATCCCAATAAAATATCTCGACTCATTCTTTACAGCAGTGGACAAAGACATTCTGAAATATCCTGGTATCGCATTCATTATATGCGGTGACCTGAACATGCATCTTTTTTCTACCAAAGGTCCGTCGATCGAAGAACATCTGCCGGGGATTGTGGGTAATAAATTCTGGATCGCTGCGTGCAAGTCGGACACCTGTGCATTCCCCCAGGTGTCCTCTTTTCAGAAATGCATGGTGTTCCGAGTTTTTCTTGGCGGCTTGGACACCCCAGGGTCAAATCTGTAGGGTGTGCGCATGAGCAGAATTCCTGAAATTATGCTGTGCCGAATGACTTGGGGTTACCCGTGTTTTAGGCTTTCCCCTTGGCACCCAGGTAGGTGCACCCACACATGTGAGGCACCATTTTCATCAGGACACCTGTGGAACGCGGGACGGTAGGCCATGTGGTGTTGGCGGCATGTTTCGGTGGGTGAGCCGAGTGAAATTTGCAGAAAATGTTTGGTTTTTTTCGCCACATTTCGGACTTTGCCAGGTTTTCTGGGTAATACATTGTGGGCCGTTTTGCGCAAGTCAGAACTGCGGATTCCCACGGATGTCCTCTTTTCGGAAATGCATGGGGTTCCCAGTTTTCCTTGGTGGCTTGGACACCCGAGGGCCATATCTGTACTGCCTGTTGCAAAAATTGAGAAATTCAGCTGTCGGAAAATACTTGGGGTTAGGGGCCTTTTAGGCTTTCCCCTCGGCGCCCAGGTAGGTGCACCCACACATGTGAGGTACCGTTTTCATCGGGACACGTTTGGGAACGCGGGAAGGTATTTGTTGTGTTTGTGTGGTTTTCATAACGCATTGTTTTTCTGTACCAAGCCAACTATGTCCACCACATACACTTTTTTTTTTTTTTCTTTTTTTTTAAATGTCATTTTCCCGCTTTTGTTCCAAACTGTGGCATTTTCCCCTACTTAGTTGTTGCCCGACCTGCGCAGATCACCCCTTCCTAAACTTGGAATTTTGTCTACTTTTCAGAAATGTATGCCTTTCTGTCCTCAATTCGGCTTTCCTACCCTTTTCTTCCATTCCGTCCACGTATGTCCAATTGGCAAAAATGGCCAAAATCGCCTACCTCTCACAACGGTTGATAACCACATCAAAATAATTTTCCACTCAACCTGTTCTTGAAAGTCAGGAAATTGGGGAATTCCGCACAGCAAACCATTTGTTCCTAGCTCTTAAAAGGAAAAAAACACAGGCTTCTTTGTGCACCATTTTATTGGCATCTTTTGAAAAAAACACATGTTCACCCTTTTTGGTTATTTTCTCTCACCCCCCCTAGATAGACCTAGGATTCCTAGGTGGCGTTAAGACTGCCTACATGTGGGAAAAAAAGGGGCCAAATTTGGCCGAGATATCTCATGTAACAAAAAAGTTACAAGGCATTGAATAGCGACATACCGAAATCACCAAAAAAGGCCTTGGCACTGGGGGGGAAAAACCCATGGCACTTAAAGGGTTAAAGATCCCATACTCCGGAGAACATTGCTACAAAGGATAGTGATCGTTACATCTTGCTCAGATCTTGGTCTACCAGCAGAGAACCACCACTGCGACTACAAATACCAAAGCTAGAAGTTAATTCTACTGCAACGAGATTGAAACGGACACAATCCGAAACAACAAAGCTTCTTCCAGATGTATTTAAGAACACAGTGATATTGATGTACGCAAACTAAATTATGAATGGATATTGCACCATTTCCATCAAGGCCCAGCACCCACAAAAACGCAGAGAAGTGAACACCATCACGCATACAGTCGCATGATAGTCCTAAGGAAGAAAGCCTTAAGAACCCAGATCAAACAACTAATGAAACTATAAGAACTGGCTGAAAAATGCGAAGATGACTCTCGAACAAAATGATGCCGAGACCATGTTAAGAGCTATGGGCACGAGGAATTCACGAGACCTCTGGAAACTATCAACATCCAGCTAGAATTGATAATATCTCTGAGGTGAGTTGGACAAATCATTTAAAAAATGACTACCTTCCGGCAATGATGAGACAACAAGTCCACAAGTTAACTGGATGTTCGACTGGGTCCCAGCAGACATAAATGATGCAATACAACAACTGTATGTGTCTTGGCCCAGACGGGCTATCAAAAGCCATCATAAAAAAAAAAACATACGGGCAGCCTTTTGTGGCCCTTTCTTTGAACTGGTCAACCGAACAAACCATATTCCTGCCACATGGCAAAGAGCGATATTAATCCCCATCTACAAGCAAGGGCCAACTGAGAATCCATCGGCCAATTGTGCTCTTAGACCCCTTGGGGAAAGTCTTTGCGAACATCCTTCTCCTTAAACTGAACAGATGGGCTGCAACAGCGAACGGACAAGCTCCACGACAAACCGGCTTTGTTAAACACGTCAGGACTAATATAACATACTCATCTTAAATCTGCTCAAACACGAAACAATCAGATCAAGTAAGGACGCATACTCGGCCTTCATCGACCTACATCTTGCCTTTGATAAAATCAACAGAAACCTCTTATGGGAGAAATTGAGAAAATGGGGCTGTCCTAAAAACCTAGTTGAACCAATAAAACGTCTCTATTCAAATACACAAGTGCAGATACGATAAGAACAGCCTGGTAACAAAACCGATAAAAACATGGCATGGGCTGAAACAAGGCTGCCCTCTGGCTGCAGCTCTGTACAACTTATTTACTTCGGATTTTGAAGTCAGTAGCCACTCCACATATGAATCCACCAAAACTCAACTCCACAGCAATCTCAACCATACTTTACGCCGACGATATTGTAAATTTCAGCAAAACACTGAGAGGTCTTCAGATGGCTCTAAATGACATCCAAGAATATTTAGACAAAAATCAACTTGAAATAAATATCTCAAAGACCAAAATCATGACCCTATCTAGATCACTGGGTCTGCAGCAGAAAACATCGTTTTTCCTACGTAATGAAAAAATCGACCAAGTGCAAACGATCAAATACTTAGGAGTTTGGCTCCATAAATCTGATGTTGAGCAACCATGGTTCGACCACTTGAAAAGTAAAGCGCGTTATTTAGCGCAACAAGGACTGGTACTCCCTCCAAAAAATTGGGAAATACTCCCTGAAACCAATTGCAACATTCTATAAGCAAAAAGTTGCACCTATCCTGACATATGGTGAAGAATCAATGATTAATCTACAGGCAACTGTATGGGACCAACTTGAGCAAATCTTTTGGACAAAGGTCCTAGCGCTTCCGAAATCTATTCCATTGTCACGGATTCGATTCGAACTTGGTCTCTGCTATCATCATACGATGGAAACAACTCGATTTATTCAGGAGAATGAGCAATAACGAGAAGATTCCCGCCCTGAACATTCTTCGTTCAGTTACTGGGAACATCAGTGTAATTGCATTGAATAAATGGAAGGCCTTACTTAACCTTGAACGTACAAGATACGATATATCAATGGAAACCCTACTTTGCAGACCATAAAGGGCTAAAATCCAAATAGCAAGATTCGACTGGATATCGACGATAAAAGAAAAAAGAGGGTACAAACTCGCGCTGAATTGTACCAGTGAAGTCAGAGCCCCGAATGAAATGCCTCACTACCTCAACCTATATCCCGACCGAGTTATTCGGGATACCTTCGTGCGACTTTGCTTCAATCTTCTTCCAACACAACAAATTCTTGGGATGTGTGCCCAAAAAGCCAATCGAGACCAAACATGCAGGCGCTGCAATAAAGGTGATACCATTTGAAAGTCTACATCATGTATTGATGCAATGTCCGGCCCTTGCAGAAAAACGTATTGCAATTGGCAAGCTTTATATGAAAACCAACACAACTCTAGATCCTGAGGAACGCTGGGCACTTATACTATCTGGGAATAATAACTCAATGACGATTGCGGTTATCCGCTTTTGGCAAGCAATCCAGATACAATCAACGTCTGGACATGGTTAATTACCTTTTCTTCGGACAATGAATGAATAAATGTTGTTATACAAATTTATGTAATGAGAATAAGACAAATGTAAGGTTTAAAGATATAAACCAAATGCATTTTAAATTTAAAAAAAACAGTACAAAATTACCTTGGATAAATCAGCAGTACAGTAGAAGTTCCACTTGCATTGAGAGGAGACTGCATGGGATTGAGCATTGCAAGCACCCTTTCAGTGATCAGGTAAATGAAGGGCTTCAGAAATGCAAGCTAGACTCTCACAAAAAAAGAATAGAATAGGCCTCTGCACTGCAAATTCCCATCACAAAAATCTTGCCCAGCATGGGCCTCTGCGCAATACAAGCTCTGCTCGCATAAAATAGGAATAACGTAACTGCAGAGGGCACACCATCCACATAGATGGGGACAGTTAATTGCATCTGCAGTGCAAGCTCCACTGATATGTTACTGATTGTAGCTTTGATAGTGACTAGTTCAAATACAAAGAAAAACTCTGGTTCCGGAATCAGGAAAACTCTACATAGTAGAAATTTAGTAAAACGGAATTACAGGCAATTCAACTTTAGAACAAATGGTCTGTGTACCAATCTGTGTACCAATTCCCAGCCACTACACCTGGTTCACTTCCTAAAGCATGTTGCATGAGGGGATGCTGTTACAGAAGCATAAGGCATTATGCTTTTCATCTATTTTTCCTCTACAAAGGTATGCCCTTTTTTGATCTGTTCAGTATATATTTTAATTTTTAAGACACATCTGTCCAATTACACAAACGTGACTCATGCTTTGAGGTTTGATTGTAGTATTGTCTGATGATTAATGATAGTCTTCATTTACTGGAACTGGTACTACTTAACAGTATTCCAGTGATGTGATCGTGCAGAGGGGCAAGTGCTCAATGATATAATCTATGGGCCTCCTTGCAAGTAAGGTGGTGCTGGAAAAAACAGGTGGTCCTTCATTGATGTCACATTTTTGGTGGTAACTACTACCACATTTCTAACTGCACCGCTGAACTTTAGTTTTGACCTTGAAGTGATGCTGGAGGTATATCAGCTACTTAAGGCCCATGGAATCTTAGGCACTCAATATTGGGGATTAACACTGCCCTACGAACACTTGTAATCCTGTGGTAAACCCACGGGACTAAGTTGTGGTAACGGTAAGCATGTTTGGCAGTAATTTGGTGGATTTACCGCTGAATGACGACTCCAGTCTTAACAAGGCTGAATTTCTAATCTTGTGCTTAATTGATGCCTGGCCTGATTTACCTTTACATCCTTCAGAGTTCAGTAAACAGACTATTGTCAGAGCTAATAATAATCACAGAGCTTAGAAGTTGGAGGAATCCTACATGAAGTGCTACATGCCAATTTTGAAATGCCTATCTGGATTGCTGCTACAGGGGCAAGTTTTGCTGAATTTCTATTTCATTTGCAAAGGCAACTATTTGCTTTGTAAGAGGGCTTGCACTGGACAGAGTGTCAAGTTTTGGATGTTTAAAGTCTAGTCTTGAAGATTTAAAGGGGAAGTAATTTCAGCAATTGCATTGGCCGAATGGATCAGGCATATATTTTTGAGCATGTATTGATAGATGAGATTTTTTTTTCCAATGCATTTTGCCTTTGCTTTTCTGACATTTACACATATGAAACTCACAGGTCGGAAACCACCATCTTGTGATAATCTTATCTGTTGATTCATCGCCATAAATTCAATTGCCTTTGCGGCAATACACCTGATCACACACCCCTCAAGTTGACATAGATATGCCAAACAGATATGCTATGCCTCTTCTCATAACTTGGGTGCACAGCCTAGACCCACCGTCATCAAGACTAACTCAAAAGAGGGCGCTAGAGAGCGGATGGCGGCCTCCTGGTGAGCTCCGTGTAGCTCCCTAAAAGATGCTGAAGAATCGTGTGTTCCGTGGCATTTAAGCAACCCGTAAACGCCAGCTACTAACAGCCAAAACGTTTCCCCATAGGCTTCGGCAAGCATTTCACTCGCCCGCCTTGGTTCCGCCCGTGTGCGAAGAGCTGCAAGGCCCTCCACCCCCCCCCCCCTCCCTTCATCTGCCTGGAGTGCGCTGCCTTGCTGGAGCCGGGGGGGGGGTCCGATGCACACAGGAAACTGAGCCGGCCATCGCAACACGGAGAGAAGCCCGCGCCTCGCCGGAGTCCCTGCGGCGCTGTGAGGAGCGAGGGACCGTGTCTCCACGACGCCTATCGGCACCGGCGGATCGCCCGCCGTGCACAGCCGGAGCCCTTGGTGGAGCAGCGGGGCCGGCGGGCGCGGCTGCATTGGCCGTTGCGCGATCCGAGGACCGGCGGGAGCAGCTGGTGCCGCGAATGTCATCGCCGTGACCCAGGCAGCAGTCCAGCAGGAAGCCAGGTACGCGCGCCCTGTGTCCCTACTATAATCGTGGGGGTCCGTGTCGGGCCTGTCAGCCCACAGATCTCCCGCGATTTCTGGCCGACGGCCCTGCAGGCCCTGTAACCACTCACCCGCCGGGGGGAGAACATCGAGCGGCTGATTTACGCAGCGGAGGCCCCCACACTCCAACGCAGGCCCATCCTTGGTGGTAGCCCTGCCCAGCGAACATTGCTTACAACTACAGGCAACACTACATAGTTACCTGACGAGGGGCCACGTGGGAATCTCACAGTGCAAACCCGGGGAATCCTACAGGGGATTATCCCTCTACCCCCAAGACACCAAGATCCCACCAGCATTACGCACCCAGCACCCAATGTGGGAACGCCGGATCAGATAGTTGGCGCAATCTTACCTCCTGAACCTGTTGCAGTCTGCCCAGTCTGCAGCACTGCCCAAGGCTTGCCTGAGAGGGAACCCAAAGGGGCATTCACTCTGGATTTGCTGCCACTCTTCCTACAGCCGCGACGCGTATTCCCTCTCCACACCATGCTGGACACTATAACGGCAACAGGGCGATAACAATCCTGAGACCCAAGACCCGCGACACTCGCCGGAGGCCCCCCCCAGCCTTCTAGGTTTCAGAATACCCTGCGACTCTCGCCCCCCCTTGGCGCTCCGCCACCCGTAGATAACACAAGATTGGGTGAAAAATGACAGATCTCAGCGAAAATTAAACTTTGAAGGGTGTTCCTCCACCAAGGCAACCTCCTCAAGCAGCAGACCACAATCACCTAATCAAGAACTGCCCCATGAAGCCAGAGAGACACTGGAACTTGACATCAGAGAAATCCTGTTAGACCTCAAGGCAGGAATAGGAGGCCTAGGCAGCAAGCTGGACTCCCTCTCTTCCAAAGTCGACCTTTAGTGTATCCTCATTAGAAGCACGTGTGAAGGCGGTGAGCGCCAAGAACGAAGAGCTCGAAGGACGCTCCTGTCGGAATAACGTTAGGATTGTCGGTGTCAGAGAGCACCAGCCCACCCAAAGAATGGAAGAATACGTAGAGAAGATCTGCACAGATCTATTCGGAACAGAGATCCTATCCAAACTCTTCGTGGTCGAGAGAGCCCATAGAATCCCTAACGCAAGACCGGTCCCAGGAACGAACCCTTGCCCATAAGAGCAAAATTGCTCAATTACAGAGACCGTGACGCCATTTTGAGAGCCGCCAGAGACAAAGGTGCACTTCAATATGACGGCGACAAGATTCAATTCTTCCCAGACTTCTACCAAACAGTTCAGGCGCAAAGGCGATCATTCACAGCAGTAAAACGAAGATTACAAGAGAACCAAATTCAGTACTCCATGCTTTTTCCAGCCAAACTTCGCATACAATACGGAGGCAAAACTCAGTTCTTCAACATGCCGGAGGAGACTAATGAATACTTAGACCGCAATGGCTGCAGACCTGCGCCAAATGATGCAAACCCCCAAAGAGGAAACAGACCGAGAAGAGATCCGCCATAAAAGACCCATTTTAGCACTGGCGCAAAATGGAGATATCTCGCTGTCACAAAGAAAACATTGCCACAACGGAACAAACTCACACTGAGGTTGGGAGCCAGCCTCTACTTGGAGGGCCACTAGCACCCCTAGCACAGCAATGCTGACTGTTTTGTTCACTGGGAACGGTTCACCATGGGTCAGTTGGGAGTTGCCCAGGATGGGGAGGGGGGGTATATCGTGGGCCTGTTTGGGGGTTGCCTGCGCAAGGGAGGGATACAGGAGTTATCAAGTTGTTCTCGTCCAACCAACTACGCTCAAGCACACAACAATTACAGATCCTCATTTCGGAACCTGTGACGCGTAACAGGCCAATCCGCACCTTCAAGTTCTATCTGATCCGCATGGTTGAGGTGGCGTCAGTCCCCTCCTTTCTATCGCAGCAATCTGGGTTTACTTAAAACTGCTACGTGGAACATCCGTGATGGCAACCAATCCTCTAAACTCAGGAAGGTTCTCCAATACTTGCGGAGACACAAGGTCACTATTGCTATGCTACAAGAAACCCACCTTACACCATCAGCGGAGCAGTATTGGGCCCGCTCATGGGGCTGCCATAGATACTTCTCTTCATACTCCTCATACGCCAGAGGCGTTGCAATACTGATCGACAAGAAAGCCAGTTTCAGCCTGATCAGCTTCAAGAAAGACGAGGAAGGCAGGTTCCTGTTAGTAAGAGGTCTACTGGCCTGGAAAGAAAGTGTTGGTGAACACCTACGCCCCCAATGTCGACGGACCGAATAACTTCAATTGGATTATGTCAAATATGGGTGCGTACGCCTCTGCAACAATCATCTGGGGTGCAGATCTCAATACCCCACTAGACCCCCTAATCGACAAATCGCATGGTTCAAATAGAGTCTCCAAGGCCAGCCGCCAGGTCACAGAGATCTGCCGGGCCTTTGAGCTATCCGATATCTGGAGACACACTCATCCGAACTCCCAAGACTACACCTTCCACTCAGCGGTCCATGATGCCAGTTCCCGCATCGATTACCTGCTGGTGTCGTCCCACAGCCCATACAGCTGGGGCCCCTGCCAGATTCTGCCACGACCCCTCTCCGACCATTCCATGGTTACACTCAACTTTATGATATCCGAGACTCCGAAAACCCCCGTGAGCTGGAGATTCAAACCAGGCTCACTCTCAGATCCCGTCTTCGCAGAGGAGCTAAGGCAAGACATCTCCACATTCCTTGAGATAAACCAAGGCTCAGTCAAATCAGCCGGCACGTTATGGGAAACACTGAAATGTTACGTGAGAGGCGTGTGCATGGCCAAGGAAAATGGCATCCTAAAACTGATTAGGCGCGAGTTAACAGAAAGTGAACAACGCCTGAAAGACCTTGAACAGAAACAGACAACATCCCCAGATGTGCAGACCCAGGCCGACCTAAAGATAGAATTATCAAAATTCCAAGAGACGGCCGAACGTGAACTGAAATTCTTGGGCCACAAACACAAGATCAGACAATATGGGGAGGGACAGAAACCCGGGGCTATCCTGGCGCGTCTTCTGAGACTAGATCAAACACCCCCTCGGGTGGAATGCATCCGAGACACGAGTGGAAACCTGACATACACGGAAGAAGACATTGTGAGCACTTTCCACAAATTCTATCAAGACCTGTACAGTTCTCGTATTACTAGCAACCCCAAAGAGCTTCAGAACTATCTGAACGATACCGAACTGTACTGGGTAATCCATGACCTGCGTGAACCACTGAATGCACCCATCACACAGGAGGAAATCACTGAGACAATAGAATCTCTCCCACACTCTAAAGCACCTGGTCCCGATGGTCTCAGAGGCAAATTTTACAAAGCCCATGCATCCACGCTAGCCCCGCTACTCCTCCAAGTATACGAAGAGGCCCTGGAGAGAGGGAGCCTTCCACCCACCCTCCGCGAAGCTAATGTAATTCTCATCCACAAAGCAGGCAAATCCCAAGACGATTGCGCCTCCTACAGGCCGATCTCCTTGATTAACCTCGATAACAAGATTCTGGCCAAGATCCTTGCAAACCGTTTCCTTCCCCTCATGCCCGCACTGGTCCTGGGCGACCAAGCCGGCTTTATTCCTGGTCGCAATACGACATTTGGTATTCGCCGACTGTTTGGAGTTATGGCCGCACTCAACCCTACGCAGCAAGCCATAGCAGTTTTGTTAGATGCCGAGAAGGCCTTCGACTCCGTCGAATGGCCATACCTCTTTGCAACACTCACACAAATGGGTCTGGGTAAACTTTTTATAAGGATGGTCTCACTTCTATATAATGACCCCCTCTCTTACATCACCCTAGGCTCTACAAGATCTCCAGGAGTCAGACTAGAACGCGGTACTAGGCAGGGATGCCCCCTGTCGGCCCTCATTTTTGCCTTAGTTATGGAACCACTTGCCTCTAGGCTAAGAACACACCGAATTAACAGAGGCCTCACCCTAGGCCCACATAGATTGATCGTCTCCCTCGACGCAGATGATGTGATGCTTTTCATCAAAGACCCCCAAACTAATCTCAACCCGATCATGCGCGAAGTGACCCGATTTAATGGTATTTCTGGTCTCAAAATAAACCATTCTAAATCGGTGATATTTCCGCTGACAACAGTTACTCTTACGTTCCGTGACGACTACGGATTTAAGTGGGAAGGCACCAGGGTTCGCTACCTAAGCATTCTCATGTCGTTTAGCCATGACGAGATCTTTAAAGATAACTATGGGCAGGTGTTCCAATCCCTCCATGAGCGCATCCAGAGAGGGTCTCGCTGACTAAGATGATGATTCTCCCCAAACTCCTTTACCTGTTCACGAATATACCCCTAATACTCCCAAGCACACTTCTTCTGAAAATTAGAAGTCTCATCTTGGAACTAATTTGGGCGGGCAAACCAGCTAGAGTCGCCTACACGACGCTGACATTACCGGTGTCACAAGGCGGCCTTGCACTCCCAGATATAGAAAAGTACTACTGGGCCGCTCAAGCTCAATTCTTGAGCCACCGAATATGTCCGCCCACATGTACAAGTTGAACGCGCCTTGGCCTCCCCTGACTTCTTAACAGCTGTCATTTTCAGCGATCTCACGGTTCCATACAACACGCTAAACACAGTCCTATCCACATATTTCATCTCGAGGAAAATCGCCCGTAAATATGATCTACAGATAAGATACTCCCCGTTATTACCCATCAAGTTTATCCCTGGCATTCCCTTGATCAATTTTAAACTTTATTTTTGTTGCACATCACGGCTGTCGCATTATGAGTTACATATATACTTTTACAAACATGTTATATATATCCAGATTCGTATCAGTTGTTGCTGATTGGCATCTTGATTTTCACAGTCAATGGTCTGGGTGCACACCTATAGAAGTGTATATAGGAAGAAATGGGGTATCATACAGGGTTAAAACACATTAAAGTTCGTTCACACTGTTATCATCAGAGCTTTCTGAGTCCGAGGAATTTTCGGTCAGGTATTTCCTGAGCGGCGCCCAGATGTCCTTTGGTTTGCATGGGGTAGGCAACAGTCCCACATATTTTTCCTCACATTCATTCACATATATCAGTGTGGAGAGAAACTGCTCCAATGTCGGGGGCTGTGTACTTTTCCACATCTGCAGGATGCATTTCTTAGCGACTGCACAGGCGACATTGAACAGTGTCCTAATTTTTTCGGACACCTTTCCGATGTCTCCAAACAGGTATTTCGGGGGGTTAAGATTAGCAGGGATTTGTGTAATGCATTCTAGGGTGGTTGCTACTTCACGCCAGAATTTTGCAATAAAAGGACATTCCCAGTACATATGGTAGGAGTCTGCGCCGGGGGTATGGCACTTTGGGCAGGTGTCGGGCACATTGGCGTAGCATTTCGCCATTTTTGCCGGGGTGAAGTGTAGTCTGTTCAGGATCTTGAACTGTATTAGTCTTAAGCCCGCATTTAACGATACTTTTTTGGACAGGAGACAGTATCTGGACCATTTTCCCGCCTCGATGACAGTGCCCATATCTTTTTCCCATGCTGACTTGACGGCACTCAAGGCGTCTGTGTGGGTTTGGACCAAGGTATACAGTTTGGACACCCCTATGCCAGTCTGGGAGTGTAAGGATTGGAAGCATGCGTGTTCTGGGGGTTCGTCTGGGAATGTGGGCCAGCGCTTCTTGAACGCTGCTTTCATTCTGTGGAACTGCAAGATTTTTAGGGGAGTTTCGCCGACCGATTCTGCAAAATCTTCGGGAGTTACAAATTTACCGTTTGGGAACATGGATTTCATTGTGAACTCATATTCTGGGAGCCAACTTCTTTGAATGCCAGTATCGTACGTGGGTGCGATGCCTGGGAAGTTCCAAAGCGGGGCTTGTGAGTCATACGGGACATCTATGCCCAGTCGCTTGCTGATAGCTTTCCATGCCGCAATCGTGCATGAGGTTGGGTCAAATTTGCAGTCATCTCTGTGTCTTTTCGAGTAGATGACTGAGCGCAGGTCTGTTGGGCGGACTGAGCGGCGTTCTATGGATACGTGTGGTGTCGTGTCCAAGGGGTCTTGCCAGAATTTCGCATATTGGGCTTGTGCTACTTGCCAGTATAGTTCGAAGTCCGGAGCCGCGAAGCCCCCCTTGTCATAAGGTTCGACCAACTTGGCCCAGCTTATCCTGTTCGCCCCCCCATTCCACACAAAGGTTGTAACCATGGATCTAAGGTTGTCGAAAAATGATCTGCCCGGCCAGATGGGGACGTTGCAGAAAATGTAGAGGCGCTTGGGTAGTACGGTCATCTTGAGCACCGCAATGCGGCCAGCCAGGGATATGGGGAGTATAGCCCAGATCTGAAGTTTTGAATGTATATTTTGTAAAATGGTCTCATGATTATCTATATACAGGGAGGCGCCGTCACGGGAAACCTGTATTCCCAGATATCGAATGTGTACAGGAGCCCATGCTAATCCATATGTGTTTGTGGGACATTTGGTGGTATCGGTTAACGGGAAGATTTCAGATTTGGCGTTGTTAACTTTGTACCCCGAATGTAGGGTGAAGTCATTTATTACGGCCAGTATGGGACCCAGATTTTTCTCAGGTTCTCGAATATATAGCAGAGCATCGTCCGCATACAACGAGATGGCCTGGTACTCTCCTGACATATATATGCCTCGATGTACTTGTTCCGCCCTTACTGCTGCCGCCACTGGTTTGATTGTTAAAGCAAACAGTATGGGAGAGAATGGGCATCCCTGTCTTGTCCCTCTGTGTAGTGAGAATTGGTTAGACAGCGTCCGGTTAGTCAGTACCCTGGCTTTAGGAGACGAGTACAGGAGCCTGATACAATTGGTTAAATAGGGGCCAAACCCAAATTTATGGAGAACCTCAAACATATACACCCAGGAGACTGAATCGAACGCTTTTTCTGCGTCCAGGGATATCGCTACAGCCTGTGCATGAGGTTTGATCTGCGCTAGGATGCAGAACAGTCTGCGCAAGTTTAGCGCAGTGGATCTCGTGGGTATAAATCCACATTGTTCGGGGTGTACCAGTGTGGGCATCTTGGGGAGCAATCTATTTGCAAGAACTTTTGCGTAGACTTTAGCATCCGTGTTTATCAACGACAGCGGGCGATAAGAGGAGCGATCATGTGCTGGACGTCTAGGCTTCGGGAGTACTGTTATAACAGCTTCTGTCATTGAGTCTGGGAGCGAGCCAGTGTTGATGGCTTCTTCCCACACACGGGTGAGGACAGGGACAAGGATCGTTGAGAAGGATTTGTATAGCTCGGCACCTAGCCCGTCAGGGCCCGGGGTTTTACCTGAAGCCAGTGATTTGATTGCGTCGGTTATTTCGTCACCGGTGATAGGCTGCTCAAGGATCTGGTGATCTGCCAGGTTAAGTTTAGGGAGATCAATCATGTTCAAGTATTTGCGTATTCCTTCTTGTGTACTATTATCACGATTGGAGTATAAGTCAGAATAGTATTGCAAGAATACATCGTTTATTTCTTTATCTCCATTGACAACTACATCTTCCTCTGTCAAGATGCTCGCGATTGGGGCATGGGAGTGCTCGTTACGGAGCATACGGGCTAAGAGGTGGCCTGCTCTGTTGCCCTCCCCATATCTGCGTGCTCTGATGGGAATGGCCATGTAGTGCTGCTCTTTAGTCGCCAGGTCATTGAACGTATGGAGCTGCGTGTTGATGTCAGCCAGGGTGTGTCTATCATGTGTCATGCTATATTCAGTTTGGAGTATTTGCAGGTGCGATTCAATAGTGTCTAGTTCGTTTCTCACCGCTTTGAGGAGACCAGTCGTTTTGGACATCAATACCCCTCTCACCCACACCTTAAACGCCTCCCACACAGTCGCCCATCTGTCTACGGAGCCATGGTTCAGGAGGAAGAATTCCTCTGTCAGCGTGGAGAGTCTCCACGACATTCGGATCTTTTAATACGTTGGGGGACATTCTCCATCGTCGTGTTGGGCTCTCTATGCCAGGGAGCAGCGTGGTCAAGGTGATCGGGGAATGGTCTGAAAGCGTGCGGGGAAGGATTTCGCATTGTTCCGTGTAGTTAACCAAGGGGGACGAAATAAGCCAATAATCAATCCTAGATTCAGTGTCGTGCACTGAGGAGTAAAATGAGTATTTCCTCTCCGTAGAGTGGATACCCCTCCAGGCATCAGACAGGGTGAACTCTTCGAGGGCATGTCGTATAACATTCGCCGCTTTGGTGAGGGCTCTAGGTCTACTAGAGGACCTGTCTAATGTAGTGTCGAGAATAGTGTTTAGATCTCCTCCCCAGAGGACCCAGGCATTAGTTGTGAGGCCTATCATAGCAAGAAGTTGTACATAAAACTGCGGGTCATCGTTATTCGGGCCATATGTGTTTATCAGGACGAGTTTTACCCCGGCCAGGTTACCCCAGACCACTACGTATCTTCCCTGTGGGTCTGCCTTGTATTTGTCGGTGGAGAACCCCAAGGAGGGGTGTATCAGTGTGATGACCCCTCTACTTTGTGAGGAATATTCCGTATAATGTCTATTACCACCCCATTGCCGAAGTATTTTTTCGTGTGTGGGCTTCAGCGCGTGGGTTTCCTGGAGCATTACAATATGCGGACGATGCCTGTTGATGTAAGCGCCTACCTTACTAGCTTTTGCTCTGTTGTTTAACCCCCGAATGTTCCACATGAGTAGTTTCAGACGGAGCCCCTGGGGTGTCCTAGTGGTTTGTGCCATTTGTGGTCATGATGATAACATGTAAGAGTGTGGATAGTTCTGTAAGGAGGGACAGCGAGTGAGCCAGTGAGTGCAATTTTAACCAAACGTAACCTATAACAACTAATGTAAGCTTTACATTAAGTGCCCAACAGGGGCATCTGGAGGCCTCAACCATGGCCGACAATACCAATTGGAAACCCCTATCGCCATAGCCCACCCCCACCCACATCATCGCACCCAACTTGATGATGATCCCATTAACCATTACTAACTTGTGGGGGATCCCAAAGATAGGGGTCGTGTGCCGCAGCAAGTCCGGCTACATTCAAGGATTGAGAGCAGAGGTGTGTCTCTGCCCCCCGTAGATTCCGCTGCCATACGCAGTTCACGTGTCCACCAGACTCTCTGGGTACCCAATGTGTGGTGGATGTTCAGGTTACACCGGCTGTTGCAAGTCATCATGTTCAGCGCCCTGTCTTTCGGGCGGTAGAGGTATTGAAGCCTCCATATAGGACAGGCCGGCCGCAGGGGATTCGAAGAAATGTGCTCTTCCGCCATGTTGTATTTGAAGTTTAGCTGGATAGAGGAGTGCATAGGGGACCTGTCGCAGCCGCAGTTGACGTTTAATTATTTCGTAGGATCGTCTTTGAGTTTGGACCCCGGCTGAAAAGTCTGGGTAGACGTGGATGCGATCATTTCCAATTTTTAGGGGGCCTTTCTCCCTGGCCAGCCGCAGGATGGTATCCCTGTCTCTGTAATTTAACAATTTCGCTATGACAGTGCGGGGTGGGGCCCCAGGCCTAGGCGGTGGTGCGAGGGAGCGGTGGGCCCTCTCTACCATAAATTGAGACGAGAAGGCCTCATCCCCAAGGAGAGATTTCAGCAAGTCCTCAATCCGAAGTTCCATTGGCCCCTTACAGAACGATTCAGAGAGGCCGACAATACGGATGTTTTTCCGCCTGGAGCGAGACTCCAAATCGTCGCATTTACTACGGAGCGTGTCCATCTCCCTTTTCAGAAGGGTAATGTCCTGCGCGTTTTGCCGGGTAGAGTCCTCGTTCGAACCAATTCTACCCTCTGCTTCGGTGATTCTGGCGCTTTCCTTGTCCACTCGGGCCTTCAGTGAGCCTATTGTGGATACGATATCGTCGAGTTTGGCGTTTATAGCCAGGAATCCGCTCTGGACCGTAGTGAGCAGGTGGTCGAATTTGGAGTCCTCCGACAGCGGAAGTGTGGCGGGGGGTGGTGTGTCAGGGCTAACAGGAGGCGTCTGCGAGCTGGTGAACGAATCCATGGGGCCGGTTCTTCTGCACTTATTCGAGTTCTTGCCAGGCATGTTGTGGGGTAAGCAGGAGTCTGATGTTCACGGCCCCACGCGTTGCTGGAAGGGGTTCGACTGGCGGCACTGACCTGGAGCGGCGGAAGGATTAAAACCGGGCTAACCCGCAGCGGGGCGTAGGTGGCAATGCCCGATTCCAGTGCAGGTATGGCCCGTTGTGTGCAGGCCGGCTCTCGGCCACCACTGACGCGTTATAGGAGAGTCTCCCCAGCTCTGCTCCTCCAACTCGGGGAGAAGGGCAGGCACCACGGCAGGCCTACACCAAGCTAAGCAGCGGCGCGGGGCCAGGGCTTACAGTCCACCAGGGTTGCTGGATCGGCACTCCGGAGCTTGTCAAACCTCGTATCTGCGACGCAGCTCGGTCCCCCGCTCGCTCCCTCCGGTCCCAGGGCCGCGCCAGGGGATCGATTCTTCGTTCCGTATCGGAGGATCGGGCCTAGGAGACCGAGTCGCAGCTCAGCGGATGTCCGCTCACGTCCACTATGGCCTCAGCGTAGGAGTGTCTGGGCGGTCCCAAGCCGCGGTTCTCGCGTGATAGGCCGCGGAGCCGCGCGGCGGTCCAGGCGAGCGAGCTCACTGTCCCCACCCGTCCGCGGGCCAACAATGTCCGATTTCAGCCAGGATTTTCCCCAGCGGAGTCTGGATGTGGCGGGAGGCAGCTCAGCCAATCTGGGGGTTCAACGCACTCTGGTTCCGGATAAAAAAAGTTAACAAGGATTCATGCCGGAGCGGAGCTCCTCGGCTATGCGGCCATCTTGCTGCGCGGTAGCCACGCCCCCCCAACGAAAAAGTATTTTTGATATGGCTGGACAAGACCAACATCCAGTCCTTTGGGGACCTCTTTCCAGACGGTATGTTCATAACTCCACAAATGATCAGAGAGAGGCGACACCACCTCGCTCGATATTTTTCTTTACTTCAGGCTGCGACATACCTTGCAGGCCCACTTCCCAACATTCCCCAAACAACCACCAACGTGGACCCTGTTACACAATGTGATCTAGGCAGAGGGGGAGGGGCGGTTGGTTTCCACAATTTACAGATCACTGCTTGCGGCCACATCTGTGACCGCCGTAAGGGCGAAACAGAGATGGGAGGCGGCCCTCCATGCCACAGTACCCGAAGACGAATGGACGTACATCCTTCGGCAAACCCAGAAAGTAGCCCTAAATACCCGCTTTAAGCAGACCCACTTTAATTTTGTGCATCAAACATACTATACCCCCCAGAAGAAGCGACGCCACCACCCCGAAGCTTCTGACCAATGCGAAAGGTGTGGCACCCCCTCCGCTGACTTTATTCACCTCGCATGGCACTGCCCATGAGTTGCCCGATTTTTGGTCCGCAGTTTTACAACATACGAGTGACATAATTGGTGAAGTGCTGGCCCCTGATCCGACCGTTGCTCTCTTGAGTATGACAAAACACCTGCAAGCCCCAGTGAGGAAGTTGGCTTCTCTGCTCCTAGTGCTTGCCCGCAGAAGAATAGCCCTGACTTGGGGACGCGGCCCTCTTCCCTTACCTACCGAATGGAAGAGGGTCATTCTTTACTGTCAAGACATGGATACTGAGTTTACACGGACCCTCCCCCTGCATGTGCGGCGTCCTGATATTTGGGGCCCCTACATCAGTTACTTAGGCTCTGCTCCTGATGTTGCAAACTCCCAATCCTAACCCCGCAATTCATAACCCTGATATATGTCAGACCCCCGCTATTCACACTAGTACTCAGCAGAACACTGTCCTAAAGAACAATTATGCTGTTAATTACTCGACGCACAGATAATGGATGTGTATTGTATGTGCTTTGAAAGTACTGTTTTCCTTATTTTTCTGGTTTTTCTTTTGTTAATGGAACCTGTAGATACAGGTTGTTGTTGTATGCTAAAACCCTAAAATAAAGTGTTTAAAAAAAAAAAAGAAGCCTAACTCAAAACCCGGAAGATCAGCACACATTAAGAGTACACTTTTCAATAAATACTCAGACGGGAATTTGTATATTTCTCCAATAGGAAAAAAGTGGAATGTATCCAACGAAACATTAAAATGTTCGCTACACACAATCAGTGGAAGAACACAATGTTTACTACCAGCCATACACATTTTTGGGTTGATTGTCACATTCCACGCAATGTTTCTGGTTCCGTTCATCAACGACCAGTACTTGAATTGTGAAAGTCTAAGTTCTGTGTTGAAAAATATAATTCAATTGTGATCCATAATCTATTTTCTATCGAAAAACATGGCGTTCCGGTGGGGAGAGAGAAAAAATGTTTTGTTACACATCGACAAGAAAACATTGATATTCTTATGACTTTGCTGAATAAACACTGGCATTTTGGTTCGGATGACAGACACCACAAATGGGCATACTGGGGTGGGTTGATACTCCCAGAACGTACTAATTATTCCGTTTATAATGGCGAAATTCATTTGAATGCTGGTTGAAGAACCCATCGACTGGCAGATGATTGCCACGACATAAGCACATCTTGATGACGTAACTGTACATTTGAGAAATGGAAACTATAGTTTAGTACCTATTGGCAAAATAAGTCGCTTAATAAAAAAATATCACTTTTTCCGTATACACTATAGTTCTCTTTTTTTTTTTTATTATTTTTTTTTTTTAATAGGCTGTCTTTGCATTAACTTGAATATCAATGTGGCACATCGTTTCTCATTAAGCACACATTTGCATTAATGTTTTTATAATGCCGTGAATTTTGCTCACGTGATGTGTATATGTAGACTTTCCATTTCAGCAATGTAACATGAAGCTCCTGCTCCTAAAAATAAAGCTCATCCTCGTTCAACCGCTGGTAGGAATAGAAACTTGATTTTCATCCATTCAGTTGCATTTTATCTTTACTTGCTACATTTTTTTCCATGCAATTATTACTGCGAGGGATTCAGGGACCAACTACAAAGTGACTGTATTGTGTGCTTAAATGTCCAATGTCCAGCTAGGTTTCATTTTCGGGGTTAACGCAGAATAGAAAAATATGTTCCTTTTTACTATAGTGCGCTCTACAGGAAAAATACGAACATATTTTTAATAGCATTTAATTTCAAAATTACTATAAATAAACACTTTCATAAATCAAGTTTACTTATTTACTAAAAACACTTTCTTAAACCAAGTTTATCAAACAAGACTACATGCGCACACAGGAGTGGTCTGGTTTTACATCTGGTCAGCCACTTTTACAATCCAAATATATTCCTTTTTTCCACTGTCAATTTAATTTGGGTAAAATGAATAACTTTTTTTAAACCCAATTGAAACTGTCTTCTATAGTAACAACTGGGATTCAATAAGGTGTTTACTGTGCTTTTAATAAATTTAGTAACGGTTTAACATGGACTCCCACCTTCACCCAGGTGTCGTGTGTCCAGGGTTGCCATGCTGGTGTAGTCGGGGATCCACCAATTACACCATAATAAAAAGAACCACATACTCAGTGGAGCAAACACAGGGCAAGAAGCAACGCTGTTTATTACAGCTGGGTGAGCACAAATTAAACTGGAGTGGACAGGCTCTGATCAAAATGTTTTATACCAATGGTCTGAAATCCATTGCAAGTTGGTGAATTCACTTTTTCTATGTTTTCCAGGCATTTAATTGGTTCATGGACATCACCTCCGCAGAGTGTATGTTGATTAGTGGAGTGTAATTGAAGCAAACAGTTTAATAGTTTCCCATTACAGTGCCTCCCTATGTGGTATCGCATTTATTCACACGCCACCCTGGAACAACTTATTAATACTGAAGTAACATTTGTGCTGACTGCTGGAACTTTAATACACTGCCATTGGTCAGCACCATTGAGAACGGAACATGAGACACCCTACAGCTGGTGGGAAAGGAGATATTCGCACAGTACCTGTTGGATGATGACCTACGCAAACTCTATGGTAGATACTTTGGGGGATCGCCACCTCCCGAGCGCTCAAGAACTTACTGTCTGATTGGTTCTCCCAGGAACGCCACTCCATCCAATGTTCCTCTCCCACAGCCTCCTGCCGATGGGCATCTGCAGTCATGTGACCGGCACACTTGCACAGAGCCATTTATTCCCTCTCGCTGCCGTACTGGGCGGCTGGTTGGGCTGACCGCCCTGTAATTACATCACCTTGTTCTAGTTATATTTTTCTCGTAATGAGAGCTTAAGCCCCACCTCCCTTTTACAGATCCCTGTCGTACTGGTTACTTGTTTCAGATTGAGGTTTCCCAGGTCCAGTCCGCCCGGAGGGATTTCCCACTATGTGTGTTTATGAGGGCGCTAATTTTATCCTTCCCCCTTCTTTAGCTAATCATAGGACAGTATCTATGACCGTGTATACACCCAATGCTCATTATACCCTACCGTTCCCAGTGAAGCCCTTTGTATGGGGCGTCTGTGGCTTAGAATACCTGTCTTTTCCCATGTAGCTGCCCCCACTGTCCCTTCTTCTTAACTCTACCAATTGGTAGGTATGTCCCCCTGTCTGGTGCTGAACTAGCACCTTAACACACTGGCATCATCTCTATAGAAAAATCAAGCATCCAACAGGAGGGAAATGAACTTGCATGGTGACACATCTGCACCGATGGGTGCACAGTACTGTCTTTCTGCTCTGCCTGTTGGGAGGAGGTGGCAGCCACGTTCCGCTGTGAAGGAGTGCTTGACGCTCCAGCGAAGCGAGACTGACACCAAATTAGGTAAGGGATTGCAGAGTTTATAAGGCCTGACATATGCCTTCCTTGTGGGGGAGGGGAGGGGGGTAATAGTTTGCCCAGGAAATGCCCAAGTCTGTGGATGCTAAAGGGAAGAGCCAAGTTTTGAGTGCATTCCTGAAGATGTGATACTCAAGGCGTGGGTTGCTCCGCAGCAAGTGTGGAAAAACCATACAGCAGCAAATTCAATTGTGAGACCCATGCCATGCAAAACAAGGGAAGAAGATACAAGTATGGCAGTGCAAACCACAACACAATTCAACTGCGAGACCCACCCCTGGACCCTAGTTGATGAAAATGTAATTATGGCTGTGCAGAACAAAAAAAAATCAAATGCGAGAGACGCACCCAGTGGGAAGATTCAGCGGAGCAATCTGGCTGTGGCGGCCAGCCAGGCAATGTAAGTGCATCAAACATTCTTTTGTGGTTGACATTCTTGGTAATCGTTTTGAAGGATGCCAGGTATGAGAGCTTGTGCTTTGGGTGGTGGAGAGTCTGGGTGTGAGCTAGGGACTTTGTGCTCTGATTCTTGGCAGTGTTGGGTCATTTGAGTTAGTACTTTTGGGGCTTTACCCTACATATTGTGACTGCCAACCATATAATGACTTTATTGTTGGATTTGAGGCTAGACTTGGCATATTATAGCAGGCTATAGATTACATACAGTGAAAGACACAATGCTTCAAGGTTCAAAATTGAGGGGAGCTGGGAGCTAGTTAGCTCCTGCTTGTAGCCTAGAGCCTGGTTAGCTTAACACCAACTGCTAGCAGGAGCTACTTTTGGCTCCCCTCGGCAAAATGGTGCTGAACAATGTGAATTTGTCTCTGAGTTTGGGACAATCTATAAATAAACATTTGGACACATTTATGACATTTAAAGCAACATAGATCATAATTTACAACATTCTAGTTTTGCATCTTATGTGGAAAATAGATTTGTTCAACACTGTGTGCTAGCTCCTCGTCCCGCAGTCGTAGCTCCTGTTTACTGGTTAATTCTGGATACCCAGAAGCTGCATTTTGCTCCTGCTTACCCATCTTAATTTCAATCCCTGCCTCAGACATACAGAGAGACATGGGCTTTGTTACTCTATAGACCAGTCTTCCCCCTAAACATGACGCAGAGTTCGCAAAACAATTGGCTAGATCACCAGACATGTGAATAGAGATATTACTATTATTATGGTATTTATTGAGCTGGGACCTACCTTTTTGAGAAGCAATGGAGTGCTTTAGTGGTATACAACAGTACAGATGCATAAGTGCTTTTTAACAAGCAACAGAACAGATAAACCGCAAGGGGCGGTATACAGCTTTACCAGGTGACAGGGAGGAGAGGGGTGTGTGGCGTCTAGCGAGTCAGGTGGTGTGAGGGGCGATGTGATGCTAGGCTAGGTGTTTAGGCAGCAATGATGGGTTATTTGAAGAGATTAATTGAAGAGGTGGGTCTTGAGTTTCTTTATGAATTGTGGTGGTTGCTGATGGGGAGGAGTTTACATAGTCTTGGGGCATAGGCTGAGAAAGCTTGTTTTCTGGTTGTAGCAGCAGATTTCAAGTCTGCACGTGTCCTGGCTTCTGGTGGTGCCCTGTCCGCCGGGGATGTTGAGTATCTCTGTACGGCAGCTGGGTGACTGCCTTTGTATATGATGCAGCAAGAGTTGAAGGTTGTTTGGGTGTGCAGTGGGAGCCAGTGAAGTTCGATGAGGGCTGGGGTGATGTGGTCGATCTGCATAGCTTGCGGCTACCTGTACACTTCTCAGGGGCACAAGGGAGGCCTTCGAGGAGTGCATTGCCCCCATCCAGTTGGGATAGGACCAGTGCTTGAATGGTGGATCTAAAGCGGTCCAGCGGGAGGAAGGGCTTGACTTTTCGCAGGATCGAGAGCCGATACCAAGATGTCTGTTTTCTTAGCTATGTGTGTCTTGAAGGAGAGGTGTTTGTCGATGTGGAACCTGAGAGACTTGGCGCAGGAGGTGAGCTCAGGTGTGAAGCCCTCAGAGCTCATGGTTGATGGCCTGGTCTGCATGTCTGGGTGTTCGGTGGTGTTGGTGAGGAGTAGGAATTTGGTCTTGGAGGGGTTGAAATTCAAGTATGTACTGGACATCCAAGACTGGATCAGAGAGGCAGGTTTTGGGCCTATGGGTGTCCTTGATAGTTGATCTTTAGGTATATCTGTGTGCCGTTGACGTATTGGTGGATGTTGTGTGTGGCTAAGGGGGCTGCCAGCGGCTCCATGTGTAGATTGAAGATCACTGGGGAGAGGATGGAACCCTGCAGTACTCAATAGCTGATGGGTATCATTGGCGATCTAGAGTCCATTTCACCAAACGGTTGGCGAGGTATGACTTGAACCAGTGTAGGAAAAGGTTGCTGATTCCCATGTGCCGATATAGGGTGTCCTTAAGCACCTGGTGGTCTACGGTGCCAAAAGCAGCCGAGAGGTCGGGTAGAACCAGGAGTCATGGTGGCAATCATCAAGGATGTTGAGGGTGTTGTCGACCGTATGTATGGTTGCTGTCTCCGTGCTGTATCTGGGTCTGAACCTGGATTGTTCGGTATGGAGGAGATTGTGTCAAATTGTTGCTGCAGTTGTGCGGCGACCACTTTCTCGATGATTTTACCTAGGAAGGGAAGATGGGTGATGGGGCAATAGTTACCTAGGTTGTCGGGATCCAGATTGGGTTTCTTTAGTAGAGGGTGGATTTGTCCTGTTTTTAGGGTCGATGGGAAATGGCCTTGAGTTAGGGAGCTGTTGATGATCTCCAAGTAGGGAAGGAGAGCTTCTGCGGTGAGGGTCTTGAGGATGGATGCTGGGAGTATGTCTGTATAAGATGTGACTTTGTGCAGCCAGGGTTTCTACAAGTCCTCTGTCGAGGGTGTCCATGTTATCCAGGGTTTGGAGCTTTTGTGAGGAGGGATGTGAGGTGGGTCTGTGGATGCAGAGCTGGTGTCTGGGCTGGCGAATCTTGCTGATTTTTGTTGAAAGATGTTGATGGCGGTGGATTTTATGATGGATATAGACAGATGAATAGTGATACATTGAGATGGATGTTGTGGCGACAAGGAATGGCGAGACTGACCAAGAGGTGCCATAGAGGTTACTATAAAAGTGTATTTAACGTAAAAGCCAAACATATCTATTCTCAACTCTTGCTTTGAAGCCAAGTAGGGTCCGTCCAGATTACTGCATGGATGGGCGACCGGCCCCAGTCCCGATGTGTGTTTTCTTAGTTTTAAGTATCTCGTACCACAGTTTCAAAACACACGGCATCTCCATTAATTGTTTTGTTAACCTTGCTATGGTCCGTCCTTGAAAGCATTTGCTTTTTTTGCCTTTTGCTGAATTGCATTTTTGTATTTGCAGTCTCCAGTCAAAATGGGGGGAATAATGCCGCAATTGTAGACTTTTTTACTAACTTGGTTCTATAAGGATTTGTGTATTTGAGTGAAACTGTGTTATGTGTACTTTTCAAGTTCTTTATAAAGCAGAGTATTGTTGAAAGGCAGACATGGCGGCGGCGGGAGGGGAATGATGAGAGGGCAAGTAAGTATTTGCCCACAAAGTGGCAAGAGTTTGCAATCCTGAACATTGGTGCAGTTATTTTCCCCTGATTGAGGCTGCTTTTCAGCGCACAAGTAGAGGACGCATGTGGGTGAAAAGCTTACTTTTTTTTTTTACAGTCCAGTGCTATTTGTTCTTGTGTACTTTCTTCTAAGGAAGAGGTCATTTGAACTACATTTGTATATTTCACTTTAAGATATATGTTCACTCACTGTGCGTAAATTCATGGGGGGTCAGCTTTTGGTTTTCGCTATGGGGGGGTGGTGTTCTTGTGTGTGTATGTTCTTGTATCGGGTGTAAGGGAGCCATGGTATCACAAGTATGACACTGACACAAAAGGTACAATTTGTAAAACCTTTATTGAAGTTTCAATGGGGTTGGAGAAACTCCTACTTTGCCCTATAGCTAGGATGAGACTAGTCTTGACCATCAAATAATAAATAAAACAATCCTAGTTGAGTCTGTCCATTCAAAATGGCCTGTAATAACAAAACCTAATGCCTGCCCTATATCTTGTACAAAACGTGTGAAAAGGAGAATATGTATTCAAAGTAAAGCCAGTGTTCAAATATAAAGAATAAATGTGGCTGAGTCTGCTCTCCTCCCCACGTTGGACAGCACGGAGTAAGGTGGTCCCTATAGGCACAATGACGTACTCTGGCTCAGATTCTTAACACAAAGGCAGTTCAAGACATGGATCGAGACCCGCCTGGCCGTCCACATTAAAGTTTTACTTTCCGATTTCAAAAACACAGTTCACCATAAAGTTCACATTGGTCTCCCTCTGTCGGGCTCCGACCTTTCATACTAAAACAAAACACTTGCAGGGGTTCCCTTCCCCAAGCTTAATTCACCTTCTTTTAGGGGTTCCCGTCCCCTAACTTTTTACACTTCTGGCCTCCCTCAGTCAGGCTCGGACAGTTTCCTGATGTCGAAGACTTTGGAATGTGCATGGCTTTTTCTACAGATCTCTGAAGGACCACTACGACTTTGCAGCTTTCAACTCGCACTCGTATGTTATTTGCCCCAGTGCTTCCTGGTAGTTCACGGTCTTATGAATCAATGTTGAACGTTCACCTTTTTACTTTCCCCTTCTCTCTGAGTTAATTTGTATCGCCTCGCTTTTACAGTTCATTCACTTTATCGCTACAAACATTTCAACTTTCACAGACCCTTTCGAGTGGGCTACTTCTTTCGCCGGACCACTCTTTTACTCTGTATCGCTGACTTCACATTTATTGTTACTTTAAGGTTTATTCGCAGTTCTGCTTTTCTTCACATCCCACCCAAATGTGCAGCCTTCAGTTGTTCGATATAATGTTGCCACTTCAATCTTTCATTAGCACTCACCGGCTGTGTGCATTTCTTTCTTGTCTTCACTGTCTTCCAGTTTACGAGTCAAGGTTGGCACCAAAGGCTTGGCCTCGCCTCCCCAACTCTGCTGTTCACCCGGGAGGGTCGGTGGCATCCTTGAAACACAATGCAGCCTTCTTGTTTGTGATTTGGCCTTTTCCATGCGTCTTTCGCAGCCTTTTGAGGCAACAACCTCCTGCAGGGAACGCCTGGGGTTCTCCACCTGTCGCTCTCGTCCCTCAGTCTGCTCCAGTAGGTTTGTCTTCACCTCGGAAGTTCTGCTCTTACTTATGTTCCACCTTGCGCAGTGTGTCTCTGTTTTTCGCCTTTTATCCGTGTGAGGAGAGCTAATTGGTATTCGATGTATGCACTTGGAATGAAGTGCCTGACTTTGCCTGACCCAATCAGCGGGACATGACCAATGAGATGTGCAAGAGTTAGCATTGTTACTGTCGCCCTCCTCCTTGGCCCAGTGTTTGTGCAGGGGCGTAGGGGTGGGGTTGGGAGAATCATATGAAATACAAGGCATAAAATAACTGGTATCGCATCTCAATTCACTAGACAAGAATGATTAATTGCTTTTCATTTGATAAATTATGTCACATTAACTGAGATGTAATTTCAGGGAAGGTGAGCATGTTTATTATTCTTTTGTACCAAGCTCCAGGAATATACAGGGCCTATAAAAAGGAAAGCGGAGATCCAGGCCACAGGCTGACCCCAGAGTTCACTTTTAATGAGCACTTTGGCTGATGGAAACTGCAGATAAGAGTGACTGTGTGGGAGCTTGTCTGTCTTCCACTGTAAATATTGGGAGGGACACAAGATGGCACTAAACACGTTAGCCCTTTCTCTCTGATCTGTCATTGCTTCCACCTCTTTTCCCCAGCATTTTTCTATTTCATAATTTAGTTGCTCCCTTTCGCATCCTTAACTCTTTAAGTGGCATGGGTATTTCCCCCCCAGTGCCAAGGCCTTTTTTGGTGATTTCGGTATGTGGCCATTCAATGGCTTGTAACTTTTTTGTTACATGAGATATATCTGCCAAATTTGGCTCCTTTTTTTCCCACATGTAGGCGATTGTAACGCCACCCAGGAATCCTAGGTTGCTGTAGAGGTGGGGGGGAGGAGAGAAAATGAGCAAAAAGGGCGAAAATGTTGGGTTTTTTCAAAAAATGCCAATAAAATTATGTACAAAGAAGCCTGTAGTTTTTTCCTTGTAAGAGCTAGGAGCAAATGGTTTGCTGTGCTGAATTCCCCAATTTCCTGGCTTTCAATAACCGGTTGAGTGGAAACAAGAAAACATTATTTTGATGTAGTTATCAACCGTTTTGTGAGAGGTAGGCAATTTTGGCCAATTGGACATGCATGGACAGAATGGAAGAAAAGGTTAGGAAAGCCGAATTGGAGGACAGAAAGGCATATATTTCTGAAAAGTAGACAAAATTCCAAGTTTAGGAAGGGGTGATTTGCGTAGGCCGGGCAACAACTAGATGGGGGGGAAATGCCATAGATTGGGGGGGAAAGCAGGAAAATGACCCAAAAAAAAGGTATGTGTTGGACATGGTTGGCTTTGTACGGCAATAGCTTCTATGAATTTTGAGAAAAGCAATGCTCTGCTACATCCCCCCGACTCTTGCAATTAGGAAAGCGCACATTTATTGTTTACAAAACAAGCCAAACACTGAGCCATGGTACACAGGCGTTTTATGCTTACATCCTGAACAGACGCACTTTTAGCATGTGTAAATCAGGAAAACCAATGTGGTGAGGAATGGCAAGCATACTTTTGTAAAAGAGCACAGGCAGACCTTTTCAAGGGTAGGTGACTTGTGCAGGTTACAAAAGTGTATGGTGCCTAAAGCAGCAACTAAATGTAGGGTACATTTGGGAAATTAAAGGGTTGTGTGACAAAGGGCACCAGCAAATGGGTCAAAACGTTATGAAAACCACACAAACGCAACAAATGTTATACCTTCCCGCGTTCCTACAGGTGTCATGATGAAAACGGTACCTCACATGTGTGGGTGCACCTACCTGGGCGCCAAGGGGAAAGCCTAAAACACAAGAAACCCCATTGTTTTTACACCTGAATTTCACACACTGCAGACGGGCACACCATACAGATATGGGCCTCGGGTGTCATGAGGCCATGATCATGTAGGCCATGATCAGCCATCTGCCCCCAGGGTTGTGCACTTGAAGCAGCCCCCGCCCCCCCCCCCCGTCGCATACGAATCCATGGTGGTCCAGTGGGTTGCTGGTCACGGATCGAGCGCTCTGCGCTGATCCGTGACCAGCAATGCGTCATATACGTGGTGTCCTTGGAAAGGGGATGTTCTCCCCTTTCCAAGGACACCACTTTTTCCTATATCCCTGGTGGCCTAGTGGGCCCCAGGGCCCCAAGCCCCCTCCCTCCTCCCCATCCCTCGATTTTTTTTTATTTTTATTTTTTTTTCTTTTTTCACCTCTGGGGGGAGTGATCATCTGCCCCCAGGGGTCTCCAGCGCTGTAGCCCCATGCTTTGGGGCCACGGGGGGAATGGGGCCGCTTACCTAGTAAGCAGCCCCCCTCCCCCCGCGTCACAAACTGATCTCTATTGATCCGGTGACATTGCTGCCCACGGATTGAGCGCCCTGCGCCCAATCCGCGGTCAGCATTGCCACACAATGGGCTTGAAATACAGCCGGAGCTCGACGCGGAGAAAGAAGGGCTCTTACCTTCTTTCTTCACTGCAGCAGCCGAAAATGGCTGCTGCAGTGATTTTACTTTCAGTTTCATGGCGACGTGCTTTACGCATGCCGACATGAAACTGAAGGTAATCCAGCCCCCCTGGCAGTGAGGGGGGACCTCCCCCTCACATAGCCCAGGGGTTGGATTACAGTTTTGTGTGATTCCTGCTTTGCAGGGATCACACAAAACAAAGTGCCGAAAAGGACGAGCGATCTCGTCCTTGGCAACAGGGAGGGAATCCCAAGGACGAGATAGCTTGTCCTTGGCACTAATGAGGTTAAGTAAGCCAAGAGACAAATTACTTGTGGCATTATCATTATTATATATGAAGCAGTACCTTGAGTGAGCTTTTTTGTTTAGCATACATATGTCAACTTGAATTGCTTGTGAGCACTTCTGTGAGATCAAGTGATTTGCCAAGGATCACACACTTTAGTTAATTGTGAAGCCGAGATGTGAGACCAGTCTGCAACCGAAGGCCCTTAACCAAATATCTTCCCAGATTTAGTTGGTAGAAATAGTACTTTGGTTTTAAAGAACACTGTTTTGTAGAGATGTTTTGAAACTTGCAAGAAATCATCATCCAAGCTGAAAAATATATAAATCCACATTGAGAACAAACAATATGGTCGTAGCTTTATTTACCAAGTCTTGAATGGACAACTACAAAAACGCAAAGTCATGTTAAGCTAAAAAAAACACCCTGCGAGTTTGGTAAATGTAGATTTAAAACTTAGACACAGATGGTATTGTATGATAAGTTCACCTTCTTGTAGTCTTTGTTTGGCATAATCCTGCTTGCTACTGCATATCAGGTCAAGGGAAAGTGCACACTTGTCAGAAACAATGGTTCATCAATTAACCACCACTAATAAGGAGCTTGCCATTTAGAGGCCCTGCCGATAGTACGTTTTGTGTTTATTTTATTTATTTTTACATTTATATAGCAGACTAGGCCCAAGAGCATCAAGGCACTGTTGCATGATCAGTTACTCAGAAATGTACAGACATTGGGATAAGCACAGTGTAATAGTTATTCAGTAAATGTGAAGTTCAGATCAGGTAAGTACCTGTGTCCAGCATTCAGACAAACAGAGTTCCTCTGGAAGTCCAGTAGGAGAGTTCACATAGGGTGGGAGGTAGGAGGTTCCAGTGTTTGGCAGCGATGGCTGGGAAACTGGAGCCTCCGGTTTTGGTACTCATAAATTTAGACAGTGATCAGGTTGGCGTAGGTAGCTCTGGGAATTGACTTTTGTTGACTATTTGTGAGGCACTAGTGGCAAGCCCTGTTGAATTTGCAAGGGTAGTGGTGTCCAGTCACATGTCCAACAAAATGCATCCTAATTGTAGCACCAGTGGCGAAACAAGCCTGCGAGGTCCCTAGGTCCTCTGCTGCCATTCAGGGGAAACCTGTCTTGCATTAGCCCCTATTGAGAATAAGGATATACAAATTTGCTAATCATACACGTTGAATTGCTAATCAAAATATTTTTATTTAGCGGACTCAACTAATCAATTTTGCAAGACTCATTTATGCCTTGGAAATAGGAGTTATCGTGTATAGGGGAAAGAGAGGAATGCTGAGTCTCGGCATCGCTGTCCTACCTCCACTCCCCGAAGACCCCTCACCCAGGTGATCCTCCCGCACTGGTCCACCCCCAGGATCTGGATCCAAAGGCGATAGCCAGGCCCTCGCCACCTGAGAGATCCAAAGGGACTAGTAGGTGAGACACCCTTTGGTTTCTCACATTGCTGTTTAAATGTTGTGGGGTGGGGGTCATCCAATGTATCCGTCGCCAATGACCGGCCATAAAACAAGTGACTTGTAGCACGCTGCTTTACCAAAATGTGTGATACTCTGCAAATAATTTAACTTCACTGCACATTGCCTAAACACATTGTGAGTTCTTAAAGCCTGCATTCTTTTAAACCTAACAATACCAATGCCAAAACAGGTTGAAATCAATTTGTGATTGAACCTATTTGAGTGAAGTGTTGCAAGTGTTTTAAAATATAGAATGGCCGTGATATGATATGGCATTTATAACACGCCTCTACACAAGTGTTTTCTAGGCGCGACAGGCCATGAATAGTGGTATGGTAGTGATCAAAAATGGACAGTTGGCATGGCCGTAGGCTCTGGCCACTGACCATATGCGGAACTAATCTAAGGAAAAACAAAACCCTTGAAATTCAAGGAAACAACTTTGGTTGACGGGACGTTAAGGTGAGAACTTAACACAACAAAAGCCCTGAAATTCAGCTAAAGCCACCTTAACTTCGTGCCCCCTGTTGCACAGCTTATGACCACAATGATGACCTCACTGGTGACCTACACAAGTCAATGTAATAATAAATGAATACATTCGATACTATTTGAAGATTACTTTTACTTTGTACAGTATGTGTTACATTTTAACATGCAAATCACTTAACGAAAGACAGAAAAATATACATCTATGTACATATTTTCAAGCAAATGTCGAATTTTCAAACTTAATTTATATATGCAGGCCGTGCGCATTCCGGGTCAGATCAATGTTGCGGCAGATGCCCTGAGCCGCCAGTCTGCAGCAAATTATGTGTGGGGAATGAACAGCCATGTTCTTACCAAGCTTTTCCAGCAATGGGGCTCTCAAACGGTGGACCTCCTTTGCGACTGCAGCTCTGAAGTTTTACCTCGACAGAACAAGCGAACTTAGAAGTTCTTCACAACTCTTTGTTACTTTCGGTGGCCCAAAAGGGAAACTGGTTTCGAAGGCGTCCATCTCAAGATGGATTGCTTCATGCATCTCAGAGGCTTATACAATTAAAGGTCTTCAGCCCCCAAAGGGCGTTCATGCACATTTGGTCTGTGTCAAAGCGGCCGCTGTTGCCTTCCAGAAATGTCCCCTGGGAATCCATAGCCAAGGCTGCTTTTTGAGCTTCTCCTTTGGCTTTTTGCAGACACTATTGTCTTGACCTAAGCTCCCGGGCTGATGCCCAGTTTGGCCAGGCAGTTCTTAAGAACCTGTTCGAGTAAGGGAAGTTTCCATTCTTCCGTTTCTTTGTTCAGTGCTTGTGACTCTCCCAAACAAATGGAGGAAAGGGGGCGGGACGTAGAAGTATAACTAAGTTACTCACTGTAGTGGCTACCTTAATCCTAGTCCATAGTACTCTTTCCTCCATACGCCTGCCATCCCCTCTAATAAGTATCCTCTGTTTTGCTAATGGTCCTTCGAGTTTGGCGATAGAAAAGGGCTGAAGGGTGATGCACGCGGCGGAGCTCAGAAAGGCGGGGCTAAGTCACGTGCGGTGGACCTGCGTAAAAATGAAAGGACCACCAACAATTATTGTTGATGCTTCAAAAGTGCTCTGGTCCCATCCCGATGGACGGAATGTCTACAAAAGTATGGTGGAAAGGACTATGGATTAGGATTAAGGTAGTCACTACAGTGAGTAACTTTGTTATATTTGTGTCTTTCGGTGGAATACCAAGAAATCTGAGCATGGACATCCGGGCGAAGCCAGGTACTTAAGCCAGTAAATCATATATCCTTTACCAAAGTACTTCAAAGGAATGCTTTGCAAGTAGTGATATGATACATGTGTAGCTGTTTACTGTTCTAAACAATGTACTGATTGTCATGAAATATTTTAAAATGCTAATATCATATATGTAGAAATATAAGTCTAAATCTGGGCGAATACCTAGAGTGATCCCATGTCTGATGCCATTAATTAAATAATTGGTAATGTCATCATTGTTGTCATAGACTGCGCAACAGGGGTGTGAAATTAGGTGGCTTAAGCTGAATTTCAGGGGTTACGTGCAGAGTCAGTATATATTACTTCAATGCCTTTGCAATGCTGCTTAGAAGATGCAGTCATAGACTGGTCTCAATGTCAGCAATGATTCTCTTGTAACTGGTCGGCCTAGACACATGGGCATACACATGCCTAATAAGGATGGTTATTGCACCCATTGTCAAGATTTGCTGGTAATATTGGCAGCACTGTATCACATTCATTATTGCTCTTTCAATTCTCATCTGTTTCTAACTACAACAGATCATTGTCAGTCTATACATCGTTTTGTTAGTTCAGTTTTGAATTATGTATGATATCAATGCGTTTTTAAACATTTTTTTATTTCTTGCCCAATCGTGACTTTATTCCACCAAAAATCTCATATGTTTAACATGACCCCAATCCATGTTACTTTTATTTATAGCAAATTGTTTAAATATATTCATGTTGCACACACCCCTACCTTCATTGAAAATATCAATGGATATCATATGTCGATCTTGATTCGTCTTCGTTGAACGGGTGCTTTGTCTACTGTACTTAGTTACCTCTGCTTCCACGAACTGCAATCACAGCATACTTTACAATCCAGTGCATGTTCGTTGCACGATAAAAGCCAAGTATCCTCAGCCTTTTCCTCTGCATTGTCCAAGTGCCGACCCAGACCCACAATCAATAGCAACCACTCAAGGAATCCTTGTCCTGTCAGCCCTAGTCCTGTCTGCAATACACTTTCTAATGTGAGCGTGGTCTAGAGGTTTTTTGTATTCAGTGGGCCTCATTACAAGGTTGCCGGTCCGGATTCAATGGTACCGGTAAGCTTATCGGTACCGTTGTATCCAGACCGGCAAACTCAGTTTTGCCACGTGTGCCTTTCAGACCTGGCGGAATGAAAAGCACCCGCGAGCACAGCAAGCTTGTAGCACCGGCACAGTAATGAACTGCGCCGGTGCTACAGGCATCCCCATTCCCATTGAGCCCTATGGGTCTCAAATGGGAACGGGGATATAACGTCTCTGGAACCCGCGAAAGGGCAAATACCGGGTCCGGCAGGGCCGGAATACCCCGGTAATTGCCCATTCACGGGTGCCGGAATTTTTTGCCAGTAGCTTTGCCGGTTTTACCGGCAAAGCTACCTCCAACCTTGTAATGAGGCCAAGTGTATTGTTATCGAGGTTAGGGATGCTGGATTTTCCGTCTTATGAAACAGCACCATATTAGAGTATTGTATTCTCTCCCGAGGTCAAATGTTTAAAGTTGCACGTTGTCTGTGGTTTAAGATTTACATATTTATGTATATATATATATTTAAATGTGGGAAATGCATCTTCTTTAGTTTTCAGAATGCTTATCTAAGTAACCAAAGAACCATTTAAAGTCACATCTTTCACCTGTGTGACTCTTATGATTCTAATGTGGCAGTGATGGATGTGCATTTTCTCATTAATTTTGGAAAATAAAGAATTACAATAAAAAAAAAATCATTAATGTTGCATTTTAATAACTGTTTCTAATGATTTACCCTGAATAGTACAGCAACATGTATTCTTTCTTCATAAAATGTAAGGGAAAAAAGATTTTAAAAAGTCATTAAAATACACTTTAATTAGTTAAATACTCGCATTTTGTATAATGGTCATTTATACAATAAATTAGAAAATTACTGTTGTGTCCTTAGCAGGAGCTAAAACCAGCTTCTGGGTGTCGAGCATCCATCCCCCTGTAGGAAGGAGCTCCCGCAGGGTAACCAGGAGCTACCAGAGATGCCCCTTTCTCTTTTTGTCCTTTTTGTATGAACCATTGTGTTTAAATGTATATTATGTGTTCAATTCTTCTTTATTAACATTCTCGAATGCTCAGGAAATGCCACATTTACATGTTTGGAAGGCACCAGTTCACCCTAGGAGCCAAAAGTAGCCCCTGGTTTCAAGCTACCCAGGCTCTACTAGGCTAGACGTAGAAGCTAAACTGCTTCCAGCTTCCCTCAATTTCGAACCCTGTGTAGTAAATAAACTTCTCAGTGTCAACTTTCTGCCCGCTGCTTGGCTTATCTCCGGGTCCATTATCCAGTGCCTCAACTGACAGTACCCATTCTGTCCCTCTCCGAGTCCTCTCTTATGTTTGGACTCTTGTAACGCACAGATGTTCGTCCCCTGCATCTTAACTCCCCGGTTTCTACAGCCCACTTTGTGCCATTGCCTAAACGATCCCTGCACTGTTCCCGGTTGAAATTACGGATTCCCAAATAGTGGGTTAAAGGGGGATGGATGCGTGCAGAGGGAGCCCTGATCCACCAACCGGTCCCATGTATATCACACACACACCACCGTTAATACCTGACTTAAGTGGGTATTCTGGTGTCTGTCCTGCCTACGTAGCCATACAATGCCCTCCAGAGGGTGCCCTGCCCTATCCATCCTTGCCCAAACTTTGGTTGCTTCTCTGAAGAATCATTCTCGCACTATCTGCAGTTGGGCAAACTCATAACATTTAAAATAATTTGCGAGACAACCCATACTCTGCCTCTGGGAGCCATCAGGGTCCGCAGTGCTACTCTAGGGTGTTTGTTCTGCCATAAAAATCGTGACACCATCCTATGCAACTCCTCGAAGAAAGAGCGCAGGACTGGGACCGGAAGAGCCTGAAAGTGATACAGTACCCTAGGCAGCATAACCATTTTCACAGTAGCCACGTGACCTAACCATGATATTCGCAGTGAGTCAATTTTCCCGGATCAGTTAATCTGCTGAATCAACCCCGGGTAATTCTTATCATACATCCATAGTATTGTGCTAGCTGTATTCTTCCCTAAATATCTTATGCTGCAATTTGCCACTGCAAACGGCAAATAACTTGAGAGTTGCCACCTAATTCTGGGATGGCACCAGGCCCAGTAATTCTGACTTCGACATGTTCACTTTAAGGCCAGCCACCTGTTCTATTTCTTAAAGTTCCTCTGCCAGAGCAGGTATTGAAGATTCTGGTTGTATCAGGGTCCTCAACATATCCGCAAAGGCAGCTACCTTCTAATGATGATGATGTGTTATTTATATAGCGCCTTAATTCAAAGCCCGCCAATGCCCAATGTTATGCCCTGCATCGCTGGGTTATGCCTGAGCTTTGAGGAAGGGCTCCAGATAAATAGCGTATAGGAACGGAGACAAAGGACACACCTGCCTGGCGTTGGTACAGGACATGTGGGCATTAATATATAATCACATTGTGGGATTTCTGTAGTTGGCTCTTAGAATCTGCACAAATTTGACGCCCACTCGCCTATGTTCCAGAGCTGTAAACAAAAATAGTCACTCCACCCGGTCAAATGCCTTCTCTGCATCCAATGAGATCCTCATTGATGGAATCAGCTGTATATTGTCTTTCTCCATCAGATGAGCTATTCTTCTTGTGTTGTCACATGTAAGTCGCCCGATTATAAAGCCTGATCTGAAATTAATCAGTTTCGGAAGCAACACCGTGAGTTGCGTCGCCAGGGTGCTTGTGTATATTTTCATATCCATGTTCATCACTGCAATGGGCCTGTTGGACCTGCATTTCTTAGATCTTTTGATTTCCCAAATACTACCGCTTTCACTTCCGCCATGGTATGTCACATCCTCCTCTAATTTGATGACGACGAAGGCGGTGGGGGATTAGAGGGTCGTGAGCCTAGGGATCAGTTTCCGGCTGTACCTTTTGTAAAGTGTTGCCGGGAAGCCGTCGGGGGGGGTGGTACTTTGCCCACAGGTAGGGATTTAATTGCTGTTTCCACCTCCAGCCTCTCCCTTTCCATGGGTGATCTTGTCCGCGCTGCCAGCATATTGAAATATACCTGGCTGCTTGATTGAGATACCCGGAGGTATAGAAAGTTTCGTAGAACCTGGCAAAGGTCTTTGTAATGGCCCGAGTCTGTTAAAATCGAACCATTGGGTTGTGCTATCTGAAGGAGCGTCTGTGCCGCCTCATTCCTTTTCAGTTGCTGAGCTAGGAACCTGTCTGCCTTGTTAGCCCTTGCGTAATATCTCTGTTTGGTACCCAGCAGGCACCTTTCAGCCCTGCCAGTGCGTAGTAGTTCCAACTGACACCTAATATCCTTCAGTTTCTTTTTAGGGTCTTTGGCTGTTTTTCCGCTATAGCAATCAGAACTTCGCCCAGTTGGGACTCCAGCTCTTTCTCCATTGCACCCCTCTGTTTCTCCCTCTGAGCCCTGAGAGCTAGAAGTTCCCTCTGCATCCCTGCCTTAAAGGCACCCCAGATTCCTTCCTTCGTGGCATCCTGGTTGTCGTTAGCGGCAAAGTACCATTCTATTTTGTCCCCTAAAGCTTCTGCCATCACTGTATCATTCAGCAGCTCCCTTGGGAATGTCAAGCTACATAACCCCCGGTCCCTTATCGTCACTAGTAGTGGGGCATGGTTTGAGTGTGAAATTGACCGCAGCTACACCTCACCCATCATTCTGGCTGCCACCCACATTTACTCCATTCTAGACAATGACTGGTAAACATGTGAGAAGCATGTGTAACCCCTTTCCTCTCCCGTCATGGTTCGACAGACATCCCGAGGGAACAGGTTGTAAAAGACTTCACCAAACCGCGTGAGGGTACCATCTCCCCTCAAGGTATTCCTATCGGTGTGGGGTTTCCAGGCCAGTTTAAGTCCACAGAGAGAATGATGTCCCCCACCGCGAAGAGTTCTAGTTTGGCCGCTACACCTCACAGAAATCCATTTTGACCCATGTTCGGCACATATATCGTTGCTAGGGTAACCCGTCTGTGTCTCAAGAGGCATTGGCCCTCCTGATCAGCTTGCATTTGCACTATCTTGGCCTCAAAGGAGTCCTCCGTAGAACCCCCGCAGTTTTCCCCTGGATGTTGGCTTGATAGATATGTGAGAATTGCCTCAATCTAATGTTTTTTATCCACTTTCTTTACATGCGTCTCCTGTATGGTAACATCTACTTTTCCCCTTCTAATTTCTGCTGCCACATTTTTGCGCTTAACTGGGGAATTCAACCCCTTCACATTATGTAACAGATTCTTGAATGCTCTCTACTGGGATAGTTTTACTCTCAACACCTAATATAATCCCCGTTCTACCTGCACCCTGCATTTCATTTTTGCTACTGACAACTCCCCAACCTTGCCCCCCCCCCCCCCCAACTGGTATGACTCGCAACACCCCCTACCTCCTATTCCCCCCCTTTCCCCCCCACCCATCTGTCCAAGGTCCAGGCCAGAGATCCTATGATGCCCTTGGGGGCCAAACCCAAGGCTCTAGCCTAAGTGATCACCTGGGACACGCCCCTTTTGGAGGTGGACTATACCCTGCAACAGATTCCATGGCTTCATCCCGACCACCCTGCATCCCTCTGGCCATTTTCCCATCTCATGGGCTCCCCTCCCTCCCGTTCACACCCCCCACTAACTGTTGTGGCTCTCCCCCTTCTACCTGTTCCTCCCTACCTATTGCCTCCTTTCACTCCTCGTTTGTTTGCAGGAAGCCAGTCTTCCCCCCCATCTCAGCCTGTTCCCTCCATTGCTCACCCTTGGGGCCTTTCAATCATGTCTGTCTACCCCTGCCCCTTGATCCATTCTCGCTGTATGTTCCCTCAAGACGGGTGGGGGGGGAGCCTGATTCTTCGCTCAGTCATCTTCCTCTTCCAAGTGTAGCAGCGCTAGGCCTTCCGCACACATTGTTATACAATGCTGTGTCCCATCCAGGGTGAAAAGCATGCCAAATGGGAAGGTCCATTTATATGGGATGCGTTTTGTGATAAGAGCCCTAGTCACCGGTCCCATGGGTCATCAGCGCCAGGTCCTGGAACAGTTGGACATGCGCGCTGTTGATGATCCATAGTCCTCGCACTGCTGGCAAAATACACTCCTTCTGTACGTAAGGGATGAGGGCCACCAGGACATCTCTCGGCCTCGCTCCTGCCTCCTAGGTCTGACTCTTATGTATTAGGTCAATCCCAACTGCTTCAGATGCATGTCCAGCAATAAGTTCCCATAACGCTGTTGAATCGTGCCCCTCAACTCTGCATCCTGGACTGACTCCAGTCCCTTCGTGCGAATGTTGGACTGGCGTGATCGATTCTCGAAATCCTCTGCTTGTAACTCCAGATTGTGGGAGACCCTGGCCACCTGCTCTGGTAGTTCGCTATTTTGCTTCACTTCCTCAGAGACTTTTGTTAATCCCTGTTGTGTAAGGTCCACCCTGTCTCCCAGGCTCATCACCTCGCCCTTAACCTCTTTCAGGGAACATCTCCGTTCTTCCCTCAGTGACGCAAATTGATTCTGAAAGGTGGCCGGCATTCTCCTCGCTAAGTTTCTGGGGCATTCCTTGAGGTCATCCTTGCTGGGGGCCATTTTGTAGCTCTCCTGTTCCTTCTCACTACACTCTGCATGTCTCCCTTCTTTGGTGGGAGGCAGTCCACTCCCCTCCCCACCCCCCTGCTGCCTCCAGCAACGCTCCATTTGCCCCTCCTGAGGCGCGGATGGGTTCTTTTGTCGGGCCGCATACCTTTCCCTTTTGGCCGTGGCACCTGTAGGTCACTCCACTGCTGGCACTCAGCCTCCGATTCCTGTCCTGTCCACTCCGTGTTTACCCTCAGTCTTCAGGGGTTTATGGGTGAGGACCCATGCACTTCATTGCCCTCCCCACCTTCCAGAGACTGCGCCCCCCTGTTCTCGTCCGGTCCAATGATCACTGTCTGGGTCTTCCAGCCCATTTGCCACAGACTTTGGGATCGCCCTGTACCCACTGCAGTGTATTATTCCCGTCTGCGTGCCGCAACTCTACAGGCCTCAAGGGGAGAGGCAGACCTCCAAGCCCAGGACCGTAGCTATAGGCTCTGTCCTTTGGCCCACAATCCTCTGCGCTCAGGGGGGATGGCCGCTGTTGATCCTCTTAAGAGTTGCCCCAAAAACAATTAAGCACCACTTCAAGCTCCAGCGCCTCCTTGCACCTTGCCAGGGGCCTTTCAAGGACCTCTGCTCTGCCTCTTCCCCCCCCCCCCACCCCCCTCTCCATTCTTCACCGAGAGACCCAGCGTACCGCTCCACTCACCTCCCGGGTCTTCGGTACACTGTGCTTGTCCTTTGCGGTCTCCTCTCTCGGGTCTGGTGCTGCAGGACAGTCTCTGCCTTCTCTGCCCCGTGGGCGCCCGCCTCAAACTCGGCCCACTGTGGCACCTTGCGTCCGGCACACTGCCACGACCACCACCAGGAGTCTCCCCTCCCCCGGTGCTTTGGCTGTCTCCCAGGGGCTGCACTACATATACTGGGGCTGTCACGCCTTGGATCGCGTCCGGGTCCCTGGCCTCTATGTGCCTCTTCTGGCTACTGGTGCTGAGGGGTGGGGTTACCTCTTGTCTTGCCACGTAATTAACTGTTTCCCTTTTGCCACGATGCTTCCGATGCCCGGCCCTGCCCGTTCATCACGAATTAGCAAGGCCTGCTTTTCTTGGCCCGTGGCGTAGTACAGGTCCTCACTCGTCGGTGGTTATCTTGGAAGGGGTATTGATTTTGCAATGTGCCATATATCAAATTTATGCTTTAAGTGGGAACTGCTCTCACATGACCTTTGCGATTCCTCTTGCCTGTTGGTGGCTATCAATTCTATTTGCAATCCCTTTAATTGCAGAAGTCCAAAAGATTTAATGAAACCATATTTCTCCATGGCAACATAGGATGTACATTCTGACACTTGCACCACCACAGAACACATCATTTTTATTTGTGTTCACTTTCTGGAGGTGGCAAGTCTGGTACTTGGCTGAAGATCCAGGACCTTCACACTGTCCACCAGCGAGCCTGACCCTTTTTGCTTGTGAGGGCATGGTCTGTGATATGTCATTTATAATGCGCCTGTACACAAGTGTTTTTAGGCGCGAGAAGACAAGGAAGGAAGGAAGGCAGGACAAGGCAAACTATCTTACTAGGCCTTGTGTCATTCAGATCGTGCAAGTGCGACACTGCCAAATGCAGGGGGAAGGGAGAAGGCGAAGTGCAAGGGAGATGGAAGGGCAATCATGGCAGCATTGCTCCAAGTAAGTGCAGGCAGGGCGGTTCTGGATAGGTGCAAAGGAGGCAGGGGACTGTAGAGGTTACAGTTACAGCCCCTAAGTGCGCAGTAGGCCCAGAGGCGGTGAAGGGGACACTGATCATGGAGGAGCCTGCTACCTAGTGAGACTCTAAGGGTAACCAAGCAACAAGTCGGCATCGCATACAAGTGGTCAGGAGGAGAGGGAGGGAAAAGGAAGGTCTTGAGCTGCTTCCAGAGCTTCAGGTGGTCCGGCTCAAGTTTGAGAGGGACAGGGAGGCCATTCCCAGAGGCAGGCACCTAAGAGGATAGAGATCTACCCCCACTCTCTACCTGGAGAACCTTCTGAACCTTGGAGTTGGAGGTAGCCGAGTGCTCAAGAAGGAAGGTATTTTGGCAGAGTGAGTTGGATGTAGTGCGGGCGGTGGCCCCAGAAAGCCTTGTGAAACATGCAGAGGGTCTTGAACTTGATCCTTGCAGCCATCGGGAGCCAGTGTAGAGATTTCAGGGATGGAATTATACGGTTCCTGGGCTTGAGGCCAAGAATCAGTGTTGCAGTCCTGTTCTGTATTAGTTGCAGACGGCGGAGTGTAGAGGAAGGAAGGTTGAGAAAGAGGCTGTTGCGGTAGTCTAACCTAGAGAGAACAAGGGCTCTAGAGACCGTGAGCTTCCTAGAGAACGTGAGAAAAGGAAGAAAACCTCTGAGGGGGGTGTAGCTGGTAGCAAGCTTTTGTGTGTTGAGAAGCAGAGGGTGGGGTTGAAGATGCTACCAAGATTCTTTGCCTCGCAGGAAGGCGAGGGAAGAGGCCCCAAGGAGGGCGGCCAGAGTGAAAGAGGCAAAGCTGGATCAGGGGTCCCACTGAGAAGGCACTCAGTCTTATTGGCATTAAAGCAGAGGTTGTTGATTAGCACCAATCCTGAATCGCGCATAGACAGTCGGTTATGAACCAGAGAGGAGAGGAGAGGAGAGGAGGCTGAGGGGAGCTGGAAGGAGAGCAGTGTCATCCGCAAAACCCTGAAAGTTAGAGGAGAAGGTAGAGATCAGGTGGGCCAAGGGGGCCAAGTATACATTGAAGAGCCAAGGTGAGAGGTTAGAGCCCTGGGGAACACCAGCTGTGGAGAGAAAGGACCCAAGTTGGACCTAGGAGGGCTGGTCCCGGAGGAAGGAGGTCAGCCACTCCAGAGCCAGATCAGTGATGTCCAGGTTCTCAGTCGCTTGATAGGGATGGCGTGGTTGACTGTTTCAAAAGCAGAGGAAAGGTCAAGGAGGATGAGAATAGAAGGAAGGCTGGAGTCCAGATTAAAGAGCAGATATTCACAGGTGTTCTGGAGAGCAGTTTCTGTACCTCTGACTGCTCTGAAGCCAGACTAATGATCATGGAAACAACCAACAGATTCAGTGTGGATAGTAAGCTGGGAGATGGCCAGCTTTTCAAGGAATTTTCCTAGGAAAGGCATGATAGAGATCGGCCGGTAGGTAGGATCAGCAGATTTTTTTTTGAGGGGGTGCACAATTGAGTGCATGAGGAAAGAGGGAAAGATTCAGTGGCTAAAGAGTGATTGCAGAAATCAGCCAAGGCTGGTTCAAGGGTGTCAATGTGGTCCTTGATCTGGCGGAGCAGGGGAGCGCCCGTTTGGATGACACTTTCATAGATCGGATTGTCTAGAAACCTCGTCCCGTGCTGTCGTAGCGAAAGAAGAGAAGGAGGGAGCAGGCTGGAGGGGGGCCACGAGAGGTAGAGGGAGAAGAGGAGAGCGAGGGCAGGATGTCATGAGTTTTAGTGGTGAAGTGAGAAGCCCGAGCCGTACAGAGGGCCTGGTGGGGAACAAGGGTGGTGGAGAAGGATTGGCCAGCTCCTTGCAGATTTTAAAGAGTTTGGCCGTGGTGTTAGATGCCACAGAGATGCAGGCCTGAATGTGGGCTCTCTTCTTGGACAGGACAGAGTCTATATTGCCTTTTGGAGCAGGCGGCAGGCCCGTTTGTCAGAGGATGCGACCAAGGCCCTCCACTTCTTCTCGGCCACCCAGCACTAGTGTTCAGGGCGGCTATGGTCAGTCATACCAGGAATTGCACTTGGTGGTAGCGTTCAGACGGATTCTCATGACGGGAGCATGGATCTCCAGAGTGTTGGAGATGGATAGGTGCAGGATAGAGAGGGCTGTGTCAACATGTGAGTCAGCCGCATGAGGAGTAGGAGCAGAGAAAGTAGAGGCAAAGGCATCCACTGACACATCTTCATGGGCCGAATGACTGAGATGGTTGGTGACAGTGCTGGGGTGGGCTTTGCCTGGGGGACATAGTTTCAGGTGAGTGGAAATCAGAAAGTGGTCAGTCAAAGAGAGGTGCAGTTAGAGGGTTGGAGACGGGGTGGGGGAGGGTGTCTGGGGAGATGGGAACATCCAATGTGTGTCCGGCAGAGTGTGTCGGACTAGAGGGTAGAATGGAGAGTGAGAAGTGTCGCAGAGTTTGCGGAAGAGCCCAGAGGAGGGGTTGGAAGCATCCAGGTGTATGTTGAGGTCTCCAAGCAGATATCCGTATGACTGTTCTCTTTTTCGAGATTCCATGCCTGACTAATAGTGGGGAACATGAACTGTCTGATATTTGTAGTATACAGTTTTAGCAAGGAACTCGCAAACTTGATATCTTACTACAAGTTGAACCACGGAGCAGAACAGTGGATTTCCAGCTGGTACTTTTTCAACAATGAGTTGTGTGGACCACAAAAAAGTGTAATGGTCATGCACACAGCGCTCCTTGATTTTCAGGTTGCTGCCTTTTGACTTCTTGAGTAAACTTCACTAATGGCTTCCCACAAATCCTCCTACGTATCCTACAGTCTCGTGTAATCATTTGTATAATCTGTAGCAGGTAGCTGTCAAATACAATGCATTTTGATTCCCTCAATAGCCAATTATCCTGCAATATAGTGGTTTGAGAGCCTATGGTGGTGGATGTCTTCCGCACTACCCCTAGTGAAGTCAGGGCCATGCACATAGTCGTTGATTAATCCTGAAGATGCCACTGTGACTTCAATTTATGATATTTTAGGATTTTTTTATAGTCAAAGTTTTATTGTCATTTTTGCAAAAAATACATTTGGAACTAAGAGAGAACAATTTAGCATGAATTCCCCCTGCCCCCATCCCTAACACCTCCTGGCCCACCCACACCCCCAACTAATCGTAACCCGATATTTGAAGTAACAGTCCACCACACTCCAATTAACGCTGGTGTTCAAGAAGTTACGGCCCATACTTGTCAATTAATGGATTCCACCTCTGCTTGACACTTCCACCGCCTAGGGTTGAACCCCAGATGCATCTTCACTAGTTTATCCGCTGATAGGTGCCACCTCTGCAACAAGTTCAGTGCTTGCATCCTGTACTGAGGGTGTTGAGTGGGATACATTCCTGCACATTTTTGCCCACATCTCGTCTGCAATGTCCATTACCTTTGACCATCTAACCCTAGCCGCCATCCGGTCTGCAGGCTCCGCCATCATCGATTCCCTGTAAATCCTCGCAATGAGCATCTTGGTTCCGACATTCCGAATTAACAACTGTTCAAATGTTGTCAGGGTTCTGCCCAGATTCTCTCCCCATCTACGGTCTGTGAGGACCCCATTCAGCTGTAGGTACTGAAAAAGTGAGCTCTTTATCACCAGGCATTCTTCAAGCCTCTTCAGCATTATGTACCTGCCCCCCTTCCACACCTGTCAGCCTCTACAAAGACCTGCCTCATACCATCTTTGAAATTGAAACGGTTCTACAACCAAGTTTCTCATAGGCGTGGGGGGAGGCGCCCAGATGCAGCTAAGGGGAGAGGGCCAAGACGTCAACCAGCGAGTGTTACCACCCTCCTTTCATATAGACCAAAAAACGTTCAAGATCGGATGCCGCAATGAACTTCCTGAGATTGCCTTATGGGGAACCCATCTGTTTTGGGTCATGTGAGAGTTTTGTATACAATTCTGGCCTTGGCTTGCTCACACAAAAACCGTAGCCCAGCCTGCTGTACCGTTTTTAAAGAAAGCTTGGGAGAATCCCCACCAGCAATATCTGAAACGGAAAAAGAAGCCTCGGGAGCGCAATCATTTTGATGCAATTAAGTCTTGCACCCACGAGAGTCCCAACCTGCCCCACCGCAATGCATTGACTATCGCACAGGGGTGGGAAATTAGCCTGGTAGATCATGTCTAAATCCTGAGAGATCCATGCACCCAGTACCATAACCCATCCAATTGTACCCTGAATGGTAGCTGCTCCACATAATTCCAATCTGCCTGGCACAGCCCACCAACTGGACATGTCGCAGATTTCCCAAGATTTAAGCAATCCCCTCAAGCATAGTCTGCAAATAGGCTCCGTTTTTATTCATGGTGTCCAAGCCACACCCTCTTGATGTCCCCAACCATCCGAACTTGTGCCGCCTAGGGCTCTATACCGATGGCGGGGAGGAGGGCTGAAAGGGGGCAGCCCTGCCTAGTGCCCCTCTGAAGGGGGAAATCTTTGACTCTTCCCCATTTACTTCCACCCTCGTGCCCGGTAAGGAGTACAGCTCCTCAATCCTACCCATTCATTTCCGCCCCATGCCCATCTCCAGGAGAACCTCCCTCATGAACCCACAACCGACTGTCGAAAGCCTTTTCCAAGCCCATAGAGAGTAGCAGGACCCCTCCCTGGCTAACCTTCTTGGATGCCATTATATGCAGGGTAACCCTAGCTGATCGGGGTGGACCAGCTTCAGGGGGTACACCTCCAGCCTAGATGCCAAGATTTGCTCAAAAAGCTTTGCGTCCACATTTAAAATAAACACTGCGTGGGGTCCCTCGCTGGCTTTGGTATGACTGCTCCAAGCGCTTATAGAAAAGTGGACAGGATGTCACCTGCATTACAAATCTTGTTATAAACTTTAGCCAATCACCCTACCAGCAGCGTCTCAAATTGTTTATACAAATCTGCTGTGTATGTAGCCATCCTCCCCCTGGGGCCTTTAAGCCCCTGATTGCCTGGGCCACCTCCTCTGCTGTAATGTCTGCCTCTGATGCTGCTCTTTCTGACTCGGCCAATTTAGGGAGGGAGATTCTGTGCAGATAATCCCTAATCCTGGATGTGATTTATACCGGGCCACAGGCATACAGTTTCTCATAGTACGCTGTGAAGCAATTAGCTCCTCGCATGCTGCTACAGGGATCGCGTCAGGCCTCCTGACGCACTCCACCCTCCTGTCCCCACTGCACTGCTTCAGCCTGCACGCTAGCTTGATGTCCACTCTGTTCCCTTTTCCATAATACTGTTGCTTCATGTACCTCTGTTTAACCACGTCCCCTATCGGAAGCCTGTGCAGTTCCTGCCTCTTTTCTCGTACGTCATTGATTCTCTTCCCGCGGGGCTGTTTACTGGGTCAGTTGAGATCTCAACAGCTGGATCTCTTCTCTCAGCCTGTCCTCCACCAGCCAGCGCTCCCGTTTCATTCGTGCCCCTTCTGCAATCAGGAGACCCCTCACCACGACTTTTTCCACTTACCAGATGTATTTCTGATGGTATAACGTCCTTTCATCGCAAGGGTTTTTTAATGAAAAAAACACAAATTTAATTTTTTAGGGGTGGTTGTAGCAATATATATTTGGGGTGTGGGTGTTGGGATCATATAAAAAAAATAAGTGGATGGGGGTTTTGGGGAGGAACCCCCCCAAAAAATAAAAATGCAGTGCTTTTTTCATTGAAAAATCTGTGGTGAAAAACCCAGAGAAAAAACATCCTGCGATGAAATGACATAGAACCTTTCTGATGCACTCCCCCCGTATCATTAGTGTCAAAATAGGTACGCAATTCTTTTCAAAGATGTTCCTTTAACACTGGATCCCTGAGGAGGGTATCATTACACCTCCACTCTGGGTGCCTTTTCGCACAGCTTCCAAGCGCCACTGGATAGCAATCATATTATGGTCTGCCATGTGATAGGCTGAACTGCAGGCTCGGCAGCAATATGGCCCTGTTCCTGAGGCACCAGCAACACATCTATCCTCCTATAAGTGCCATGCGGCAGGAAAAAAAAGGTGTAACCCACGGCTTTTCCAAACTGCGCCCTCCATGCATCAGTCCAGAAATAATCATGGCCCCATTTTCAGCTGTAGGAGTCCTGCTAAGGCCCCCTCTCATAGACCACGAATCAACCCCAGGGTCTGCAGTCATGTTGAAATCCCTACCTAGTAGCATCTGCCCCTCTTCCCCACTGTTCCAGCATCTGAAACCTTTCTAGCTAACCACACCGGCTTGTTCTGTGCATATAGAGTTGCTGAGCTTCCCTGAATCGCCAGGAATCGACCCCCCAAGACATCGCTTCACCTGCACATCCGTCATGCAGAAGTTTGGCGCCAGCACTATGCCAACCCCTTGTTTTTTTGGTCGTCTCGCGCGAGGCTCAAAATGCCTGACCCACCCCTTACTCTTCAACCCTCGTTCCTCGCCCCACATGTAGTGGGTCTCTTGGAGCGAAAGGACGGACAACGCGGCCTTGCTGAACATATTGCCTTGCAGTGACCTCTTACGTGGGGGGGTTCAGGCCTTTGTCCTTGAGAGTAGTCACTTTAACCTCAGCTATTGTCTCTGGCTCTCCAGCAACCCCCACCCCCCGCCCCGCACAAGCGCAGCGCAGTTACTAGGGCATTAGATGGCAAAAGCCCTCCCCTTCACCCCTGACCCCGCTCCCCTCCCCCATTCCACTCAAAACACTTTGAATCCCAAATACAACAACCCCCACATCACAAACCATCATGTAACGCCTAGGATAGCATAGGCCGCTAGGTAAACGAGGAACCCCCCCGCCCAAAATGAACTACGCATGTGTACTAGTAAACTCCCTTTGTCATCAACCCTATATGTTTATTTACACCACATCATGATGTCCATAAACATTATTTAGTAATTCATAACTGGGATCTGGCATTTTTCCTGGACCTTCTGGACCCTCCTGTTTGGGCAAAGGCAATCATGAAACTCTCGCTCAGCTGACGTTGCCCCTCTTGGTCCTGGGACGCACTCTCCTTCTGCAGAATCTGGAGCAACTGGTACGTCCGCTCCTCCCCCTGCTTTATCTCATACTTCTCCCCATTTTACTTCAATGCAAGAGCAAAGGGGGACCTCCAACGGTACCGTACTCCTTCCGCCTGGAGCCATGCCTTGAGAGGTCTACACTTCCTCTGCTGGTCTAGGGTAAACATGGAGAAATCTGGATTTATCTTGAGGCCCCTTCCCATTTTATTACATTAACTTTCTTCGCCTTCTGCCTCTCTGTCACTGTAGTAGTGACATTTGGCCACCACTGAACGGGGCCCCGGACCCGAGCCAGCCCCTCTGTGCACTCTGTCAAAGAGCATTTCTTGTGTGTATGTGTGTAGGTCAGGCTCATAAGCTTCTTCAACACCTGACCCAGTCATTGGGGGACTCCCCATCCCGGTGCGGGAGCCACCAGATTTACAAGTTGTTCCGTCGCTCTCTATTCTCGACATTGTCAATCTTGCTTCTGGCTTTGCACTCCCTAAGTTAGTTCCTTAATTCTTCCCTCCAGCTTTATCTCCAGCACTTCAGCAGAAAGCTGGTTATTTTCAAGGCCCTCTACACGATCCTCACTTTGACAAGTCTCTCCCTCATGGCACCCATGGACGTCTGCACCTCAGACCAGAAAGCCTTGAGCTCTACCAAGATGCTTTTGAGTGTCCTGCTGCATGCTGCTCAACCCTTCTGCAGCCATTGCCTCACCGCACCGTACAGGACACTGCGCACCACAGCGCCTTTTCCTAGGTTCTCCTGTGCTTCCAGGCGCGCTAACAGGTGCACTTTAAGTCCCAGGGGGTCAATCGATTTTTGTCGCGCATCTCGCACTGTGGGCCCAGCTCAGCCTTGCCCCAGCAACTCAAAGCACTCAAGCGCAGAAGACCAACAACTACAGTGGCGGCAGAGAACATCCTGTTCTGCCCACTGCACAAGCCGGTCTTTCCACCACCCCTGGCTGCTCACTGATGCCCCTAAACCACGGACCCCAAAGAAGAAAGGTCTGGCCAGGCAAGCCTGGCCCCCCTCCAGTCTGCCTTCCAGGGCGGACCCAGCAAACAAAGCAGGGGCCCCCTCCTGCCTGGACCTCACCAAACGACCTGGTGTTCCACCTCTGCCTCCTTCATGGGCTGCTGAGCCTGTGCATGCTGCTGCACCTCTGGCTCCCGCATAGCATACCAGTCTACTGGTGTCTTTATCACTGCTGCCCCTCCACCCCCCCCCGCCGCTGCTCCTCTACCCCCTTGGGTGTCGGCACAGTGGCCACAAAACCACCAGCGAGAGCAACCTACAGCTGAGCTCAAGTTGCCCCAACTCCAGAGCCCCTGCGTGGGCCTGGCCACAGTCACACCACTGGCCGGCCTCTGCAGGAATTTGTATAATCTTGGGAATGCTGCGGCCTGAATGACGGCTCACTGCACTGTGCAAAACTTTGCTGGCAATTTCACTGTGTGCATGACAGGTTTCTGGCTGCTGCTTCCCTAAACATGGGGTCCTACAGCGGAGCTCCTCGCTCAAGCAGCCATCTTGCGCTGCTCCTCTAGCAGTCCCCATTTCAGAATGTATTGGGGAAACGGAGAACATTGTTTTTCTTTGACAGAAATAGTTTCAAAGGCGTGGTTTGGGTGAGAGGATCATCAAATAATGATTAAGCAGCACATCGGCATCCCGATTCTGAACCTTGGGACGAGCATTTGCAACCTCAAACATTAGTTGCTCCCAATTGACATCCTTTGTTAGCAGTGTGGTCCGGGGCTTCTTGCTCATCTTCCTAAGCCTCGAATACGTAAAATGCATTATTTCTTTCACCAATTTTCAAAAATTGTAAAAGCCTGGATTCTATTTACCCTGGTTTTCAGAGTGCATTTTGATATCATCAATCTTGTGCCTAGTTAACCCCCCACCCCTCCTGCCCCCATCTGTAATAGTCACAAAAAGTTGCAAACAACCGTAAATCTTTTCCGTGGCAAGAAACATAAGTGCAATTAAAACCAGTACTATTTCACTTAAAAACACACTTTACGCACAATAAACGAAACATTCCAATGGATGATAAATGATGACTATCATTATGTATATACCTGTGGTTCATGTCTCTTCATCTCGCCTGCTTCAGTAGTGGACATAAAACATGCAATAAACATGGGATATTAATTAGACAATGTAATGTTCACTTCTTTGATAACAAAAATGCCCTCTTGAGCAGTTAGCTTATATTATTGTCCAGTTTTCCACACGCCAAAGAAAGGTAAATATATATATTTTTTAAATGTCTAGTGCAAAAAAAAAAAAAATTTTTATAAGGAGGAAGTCGACCATTTAACTAAACATTTTAACAATTGATTTTGAAATGTACCTGAGCAACTTCACTGGTGTCACAGGGAATTGGCATTAGAGTTAGCACTATACGGTCATTCTTCATAAATAAAGAGAATGCACTGATATTAAAAATATGATTCCATCAACAGTATATTGATACATACATAGACCATTTGGAGAATAAAAGGTTCCATGTAATTCATTTACAATCGTAGTTTTTGTAATGGATTACTGTCCATGTTAGATCTAGTGAAGTGAATGACACAACTATATTGATTGCATGCATTCAGTTTTCTCTACAGGTTTATTAATTGTGAACAAATTATCATCTGCTATTACTTGCAAACAAAGTATGAATAATCACTAATCTTTAATATAGTTCAACAAGGCATCACATGTCATACCTCATCTGCCTGACCTGTTATGTTGCCGAAGTACTGGCATCCTCCTGTATGTTTTTAACAATTATAATATTAGAAGAGAAGTATAGCAATATACGTTAAAGAAAGCCAATACTGTGGTACGATTCAACATTATAATTATCAATAAGAAATATAATCAATAACAATTATCAGTTTGTTTAAAGGTCGAACCTGACCATATACATATATAGTATAATCGCTGATTAATTAAGAATTGAAAAAATATGATTTGAAAGGGAAGTGAGCTTGATTACAGAATACTTGATGAAGCTTGTTCCTTTATTCAATTTATATATTCATAACAAAGATATATTAGTCATAGAAAATAGACTTTTTAATACACTGTTAATCGTGTCAGAAGGGTTCACTGTTGGATGTTTGAGGTGTATGTTGTTTCCTCAGAGGTAACGGTCTGAACTTCCATGACACTGTTCTACGTAATGACAGACATTGTAATAATTAAATTTGAAAAATAAGCAATTTACAGATAGGTAGGGGTTGGTAAACTAAATAAACCGGTTTTAGGAACTACATGAAACCAGCTTGAATGGATTTATTATTAAATGTTGCCAGGGCTTCGTGCGGGACAAACAATGTGAAGTGATTCACTTGGCGGCTATCGATTTGTCGTCTGCATTTGACTTAGTTAGCAGTAACCGCCTATGGGGAAAAAACGTGAAGATTGGGCAATCCCCAAAGGCTTTTTAAAATGGTTAGTGATGTTGCATGAGGGATCCAACGTACAGGTGCAGTTAAATGAAGAGGGGTTCTTTCTGAAAAGATTTTTACCCAGAATGGTTTAAGGCAGGGTTATTCTGGCCCCCTGCGTTTTTATCTTGTACGTCTCTGATGTAGGGGAAACTTTGGACCCGGTTGTCCTTGACCTTCATAGACTAGGTTAATTGAGTGTCTGTTGGTTAGCCTATGCCAATGATTTTATTCTGGTAGATCGAACCGGCATAAGCTTACAGATACTTTTTGAACTGCATTTGAGAACTATGCGACTGCTCATTTTTTTAAAGATCAATGCAGGAAAATTCTTATCAATCACTAATAAAAAGAAAGGCCCAAAAATGAGTTGTACATTGAATAAAGTCGCTTTAGAAAAGTGAAAAATATGGTGTACTTGGGATTTCCGATAAAATGGGGGTGATAAAATGGGGGTAACCTTTTTTTGAAGCACAACTTGAGAGAAAAAGCGGCCTCTCTCAATACCCAGATGAGACTTAAGAGCCGCTACTGCAAATTTACATGTCTGCTGCATCTCAGAGCTTGCTTGGAGAAGGTAATACCAAAACCTATGTATGGGTAGAACTCCATCATTGGGCTCTGGAATTTCTAGTATCCCTGGAGGGTTTGATATGGAGAAGTGTTCTTGGAATTCCTAACGCAATACCAACTGATGCCTTCCGGTTTGAGGTGGGGTGAAACTCTCTAAAGGCTCTTGGACAGTGGACAACTTTGGCCTTTTATCGTAAGTTTCTAGTCCTGCGCGGAATGCTTTTATATGAGGATCTGGGTGATCTTTTTAGGGACGACAAAGTACCAGTTATTAAAGGTTTTGCCGAAGGATGTGACAGTTTTGGGCCATTATATTTTGACTAAGAATGATTTGCTAAATGACCCTGTTGTGGTCAAAAAAGGTTTTGAAATGGCGATTGGTGTAAAATGACAAATACATTTCATTGATATGTGAGCTTGAGACACTTGGTATCAGAACACAAGCCCCTGGGAGAAGCGTCATCTTTTCTTAAGATATTCCCTTGTCCTAAGGTTAGGTATGACTTCATCAGATTTAGATGGAATCCGTACCTAACGGGGGAGATTATGTTGAGACGCAAAGTGTACGTTTTCCAATCACAAAGTATTAGAGACTTTGGAGCACCTTCTTATTACATGTCCATCATTGACTCACCTTGGAATATTGGACTTTAAGAAATTGTTGCTAGAAGGTGACTCTATTACTTGTGAAACATTTTGGACGAAATGCCTCAATCGCAGTCGTCAACTATTTATTTAAATGGTTTGCAATTAAGGAACAGGGAAAACTCTTGAAGTATCTTTTTTTTTTTTTTTTTTTTTTTTTTATATACTGTCTTTCTTTTAGATTGTGAATTGTTTGCACATGAAAAGACGGCATGAAATAATAAGCAATTTTAGAATGGATGTTAAATAGGGTGACTAGTACAATTTGTTTTTTACGGTGAATAATGTGTTTGTATTTTTTCCATTGCGATTCCATTCGACTTGAATTGGTAACGGGAAGTTGAAAATGTTGCTTTTTTTTTACTCTGTACTCTTACAAAATTACAGATACTGCTATTAAAGTTTTTAGAAAGGCTGTCATTGCAGGGAACCTTCTAGGAATCACAAAAGTAGATATTTATTCAAAAGTCTAGAATTTCAATACATATGTAAATTGTAACTTAATGGAAAAGATGACCATAACATATCTATACCAATATTACACACAACCAAATTCTTTTCATACAATTACCTATTGGCACTCGAGTTCAATAAATTGTGTGATCTTTCCTTTTCTAAATATATACATACAGAAACGTGATGTATCTATTGTGTTAAAATACAGTCGGATCAGCATTGGGAAGTAATTTGCTAGTGAGTCTGGACCAATGCTTTTTAGTGAACTTTGATAGTTTGTACACCTCTTCCAAAAAGTACATGCTGCAGACATGCAATCGATTGGCCCTCATGTCCTTCAAGACATCCTTGGCTCTGCTGTTAATCTCGGATACCAGAAAGCTACAATTGACCAACCATATTCGTATCAATGACATCTCCTTGGGGAAAATAACTGTACCATGAGCTTAACCATGGCTAATATTGGGGCACCCAAAATAAATACACAAAGGCATTGTTTTATACTCAGGAAGATCTGGTAAAAATGTTTAATGATTAAAGTAGGACATTGATTAATTCACCAATTTAAAAAAAAAAAAGTGCAAAGACAAAGCTCTTTAAAGTTTGGTAACTCTGCTGTAAGCTAGTGTGACCCGCAAGGATCACCACCAACTTTTATGTAAATGGTCTGTCACACGAAGAAACATATTATGCTACATTGATCATCGATGACAAAACATTAGATATTCAAAAAAGACCCCATCATGTGATGTAGGAATCCAAGATATAATACATAGGTTAATAATGGTGAAGTCATTGAGATCTAGCAATTTGGATGAACATTTATCAAAATGCACTATAAAATGTACCAAGCTGAAAACGAGAACACTGTAATAACCAAGAGTTCAATTACCTGTATTAAGCAAGATCGACGAGGCGATTCAGCAACTGAGATAACAAGCGGTGCGATGATATCCGTAGTAGAGTGCAGAGATGTTTTCTTGCTAAGGATTTGAATGATTTTATAAACCCCTTCAAAAGTGGGTATGTGAATTTGTCACGTGGATGGACTACCCTTAACATTTTTTAGAGGTGTGTTGTATATTTACATAGCTATATTTAGTTGTGTGAAGATTGATACCGGTGAAAGATGGATGAAGTCCAATTTTAAAGAATGGGGCACCTACAAAGAACTATTGCGAGTCCATGATTCCAAGTTAGAACTGCCTTTTGATAAGAGCGGGGGTGTATAAGGATGAAGCAAGGGGATGAGCCCAGGGCCTCGTGAATGGTCACATACATGTTTTGATTGCAGGGACCTGGTCTTCAAAGGGGATTATGGAGCCACTAGGTCTGGGGTGGCCTTGCGACCAATGGTACCATTGTGAAAGACCCCTTTGAGTTGTACATGGTATTCGGCACCTTCTGCGTTCCCATTCACCCTCTCCAATGCAAGCACGTGGTCCTAAGTGAGAACTGCCATTGATACGGGACGGGGGTGGATTTGGATGAAGCAAGAGCAATATGCCGGGAACCTTGTCAAAGAACACAAAGATATGTTGATTACAGGAATGGGGTCTTCAAAGGGGAGTATGGAGACACAAGGTAGTTGTCGTCGTTAGATGAAAGAACTCATTGAGTTGCACATTCACTTAGACTCTGTTGAACCTGCTGTTCGGATAGAATATGATCAATTGAGTGATATTGAAAACGTACTGATGGCAATAGGAATATTAAATCTTGAATCTGATGGTACAGCATACTGTTTTTATTTTACTCAGTGTTGTTGACTTGGACAATCCCTTTCATTGTCATTGTATTACTTCATTGCTTTTATTTCCTATGACTGTCGGTTAACATTTAATCAGAGTTGTGCATTCCTAAATAGAATGGAATGAAATCCAAAGTACCTGAAGCCATGATGTAAAGTGAAGAAATGCAATTGCTCTTATAGTTTCTCTTATAATGCAAGAGTATTTTACCTTTAAGGTTTGTGCTTTCTTCTAGGTTGTTGGAAATACGAGAAATTTGCAAGGAAAGCTAAAAACTTGAAATGAAACGCACTAGATTTAAACAATTAGAAAATAATGCAAAGTTATTAGATACATATATTTTGTATTGAAAGTAAAATATTTTAATAAAATGCAAATATTTTTGAAAAAGGTTGATACTATATACGCACTGCAAATTATAATTATCTGCTAGTGGTACTGTCTGTACAAATCCCTTGTATTATGTGTTGGAACTAGGAAATTGTTCAATGGCTCCAACCACAGAGGCAGGTATGCCGCGTCAAACGCAGAATCCTAGTCTTCTATGAATCAACCATGTAAACGCAAGCCTGTACAATCTGTATAAAAGTTGGAGAAATAGTTTTGTTGAACAAATCCAATAATTACATTTCTCTTGTTTTGCCTATCTTGTAAAATACAAAGCATTGCGATGAATTCAAAAACACACTTTGTGAGTAAAGTAGTCACAGTCCAATACTTTTAAAGTAAGGTAATATTTTTGAGGCTTGTGAATCTGCTTGGATTACATTCTATGCATAGGCCGACATCCAGTAGTAGTGACGAGTATTACACGATTTGTTTTTGAAACTCAAAGGGACATTGACTGGGCGGGTCAATAATACTATCCCTAGTGTGACGTCTGTTGTATCCATGGTCCTTCAAGCGTCGAGGTCCCTCAGATCGATTTTTACCACCATCGTAGTCGGATGCTAGTTTGCGTAGTTCTTCAGCATGATGCCTTTTGATTAGAAAAAGTTTATCTTGGACTTTCTTTCTATTCTTTCCATAACCGCCCGCCCGCCGCCGCAATATAATCTGCAGCAGAGTTTGACAGACAGAGCCATAGTCGATGACCACAATTGCCTCGACAGACACTGACCCCCGGCTTACACAGGCTTCACCGGTCCTCAGCCCATCACAGTAAGGAGAGTGGGGGGGATGCCATACTTTTACATTTAGAGAATGTCTTATCTCTTCCCCTCATTTCCTTCTCTTCGCCTTGCTGCCATTTCCATTAACCATGGAAAAAATACTGTTTAGGTTTTGCCCTTCCTGTAATAGGAAGTACCCCTGGGTAGACACACACAGGGTGTGTAACTGTCATGGTGCAAGCACCCAAAACCCTGAAACTGGTGGGGCCATCCCGGATTTTGGCCCCCTTGGGGGCTTATCAGGCCCCAGCCAGGCTCACCTCGACTCAGTCCTGGTGCCGCTGGCGCCAGGCTCATGGAGGTGTTAGCTACATGGTCCATTAACTTGGCTTTGAGAGGCTGAGCCATTCAGTTCAGGGTGGCCTGGAACTACTTTACTTGAGAGAAGGGATACGGAGAAGAGGACTATTTTCTTGGAACTACTTGCAAGGCTATTTAAACCGCACCCAACAATCTGAACACGCTTCACGTTATTCTACACTCCTGGAGCGTAATGCTCACCGTGTCAGATCAGTTCTTGCTTCCTTTTGCCACGCGTGTCCAGAGTCTTCAATCCATTGGCACCTGTGAACAGAGAATAACAGGAGTTATTTAAGCATCGAAGGCCTTACCTGCAGTTCATCGAAGATCTCATCCCCTGCTTTCCCACGGGCCGCCGCATCTGCAGAACAGAACGAAAAGTGCCCTCTCGGGTAGCTACTCACCTGATCGGCCCGCTTCAGGAACTTCATCGGACAGTTCTTCACTCAGCAGTGCGCCGCAGCTCGACACCGCCACACGGATCTTCTATTCTTCTTCCTGGACTTGTGCCGAACCTGCTGAACAGAAAAAGACAAACGGGTTAGTCGCATATAGCAAAGGAAAGCTACAGAGGCGAACATTTGTGCGCCCAGCACAGCGCTATACTTGCCGGCAGGAATCCTGAGCATCATTGTCAGGAGGGTCATCCATCATCCGAAGGTCGCTTAACGCCGCACCTGTAAGACAATAACGGACATTAGTTCTCTTGAACAGAAAGACTTAGGCAGTCATTCCAAGCAGTTATTGGAATAGACTTACCTGCTTACTCCCGGGCCTTCTGCTTCAGCAACCTCCTTCGGATCAGTGACGTAGCTCGATCCAGGAAAGACTGTGAACAGCGCCCCTGCCAGTGTGTGCAGGACAGAGAGCTCACCCATAAAAAAACAGAGGTGAGCCAGAAGAAGTGAAGGAAAGATCGGAAGGAGGTGAAACCACTGACCAGCTTCCTTCGGTAGCTAATATCTTGTTTCGACTTGCAGGCTAACATCTCCTGAAGCAAGGACTAAGGGGAGACGCAAGCTAGCATCTCCAGCCAAGCAGAGCAGCATCAGGACAGACAACACCCTACGCACACAAGCATGCCCCCATGGAGACCAGGTGAGCGTGACAGTAACCACTGTCTCCAACGGGATCACCCCGAAAAGAAGTGCGCATCTTGCAAGCTTTTTCGACCCAAGACATTAAAGGACCATAGCACTTAAAGCTGGCCCACCCACTCCATGCAGGCTGAGGACTCCATTGACGTGGATGGAGCTCCCAGTGATGGCAGTGTCGGTGTCCTAAGTGACGCAAAGGACGAACAGGATTCGACAGATTGCCACGTGCAAACCCCAGACTCCAATAAGCAGGCCGGCGGCCATATTAAGGAGACTACACCCGTCTTCCCAATCACGCACACTTCAGGTCACACTAAGCACACACCCCACGCCTGTCCTTCAACCATGCTGTCGACCTTTGAAAGCCATGCAGTGTCAAAAGAAAGGTCCTCCAAAACATCCCTGTTCTCTGGGCCATCGTGTTCGCTGCATGACAGGCTTCTGAACAGACCCACAAGTCTGTTTGACACGCGCATAAAACAGACCCCCATTCGCGCGCCGAAAGGCTCATCGGCCTCTTCCACTACCTCATTAAGTACCTCATTAAACACGTCCTGGGCCTTCCTCTTTAAAATCCCAGATGTCGAAATCCACCAAAAATTCAACGCCTCGACCGTTTAAGTCCTCCACTTCCCAAGATAGTAGGCCGTCTACATCTAAGGACACCCCTACATCCGGAGACTACCTTTCGCGGACCACAGGGACCACATGCACCACAGGGACCCTACACCCTTACACAACACTCCTACCTCACTATTCCTAAGGTCATCTGAGTGGACCCCAGAAAGCTTTGAGAGGGTCATGAGGAAGACTTCATGGACTGACACCCTACAGAACAGTTTAGGCTTCAGGGCACATCTCACACAGCTAGGGATGAACCAGCAGCCAAGAAGGCATGCCTGGACATGGTTCAGCCCAGCACCTCCACCCAGAGCCAGGTTACCCCTCTGCTCCCCCTCCCCTCTCGGGACTTAAATTTTGCTGACACCTCAGGTTCACTTGACCCTGCCTCTCAAGGAGATCAAGGGGACCAGTATTATCGGGACCAGGATGACCAAGACCAATTTTCCAATGATTGTCTACATCATACAGTCACCAGACATCAAGATCTACCAGTGGCTGACCCCCCGGTAAATAACCAGCTCCAATACAATGAGCTGCTCCGCAAGGTCACAGAACATTGCAACATAGACACACAGGAGGTCCAAGTTGATAATGACTTTGTGGAGGACATTCTTGGAGACCAGTCTGTAACACAGTTAATTCCCCTCCTGCAATCCATTCAAAGAAGCCTTCAACCCTCTTTTCCTAATGCCCAACCTTACTCGAGCAGTCAATCCCTGCATCAAGAAGGTGTTCAGACTGGCTCCTACCGGTGTCAACTAAAACCCGACTCCCTGGTGGTTACTACTAAAACCTGACTCCCTGGTGGTTACCACAAGTAGGAAAAGAGCAGGCACACCTCTAGCCTCTGCAGAGCCCCCACCAGATAAAGCGAGTACACAAGTTTACACCCTTGGCAGGAAGGTGGCTGCCTACCCTTTTGGCTAGTTACAGTTGCCATAAATGGGATGAACGGCTACTACAAATTGAAACGCTCCTAGAGCCCATAAAATCTAAGTTCCTAAAAACTTTAATTGAAGGCAAACCATTTGCAAACTGCATCCTTAAGAACAACCTGGATGCTGTTGACAACGCATGCCGTATTATAGCTGAAGGAACGCTCATCAAGTATCCTGCCTGGCTTCGACATTCCGGTTTTAAACTTGAAACACAGCCCCCGTTAAATGCTCGCTTTGGCAAAGCGGTTGAGGATTCCCTTAAAAGCGCCAAAGCAGAGTATGACACCCTAAAATCTCTTGGGCAGCTGTCCAACAAGCCTTTCATGCAGAGAGGGTCTTCCAACACAAGGTTCCGTGGGCAGGGCTCTCAGCGATTCTCTGGTTACAGACAAGCTAAGAAATCCTCATCCTGGGCAACTCACAGAGACAATCCTCCTCAAATTTTCAGAGGCTATAAAAGATCCTGAGGTAGAGATAAAGCCTCCTCAGCCAGAGGCTCCACCCCACCCAAACAATGACATCACGTTCCGGGTCTCCTCCCATGCCACCCCAGTAATGGATCGCATTTCTCAATCCACCCATGCATGGGAGATCAACATGTCAGAGTGGGTGTTGGCCACCATGGCAGGCAGATATTATATAGAACATCTACAAAAACTACCCAACTACCTGCCAAAGCACAAGAAAATGCCTACCGAAAGAAAGGCGCATATTATTGCCGGAAGTAAAAGCCCTACTGGAGAAAGACGACATAGAGTTCGTCCCAGCAAACTAGGTAAACAAGGGTATTTATTCAACCTACTTCCTTGTGCCAAGGAAGACCTAACAATGCTCCCGGTACTAGACCTGCGCCCAGCAAACTTGTATGTCAAGCCACAGAAATGTTGCATGACGACACTTCACAAAGTCATCCCCCTTCTAAAGCAGGGGCACTACTACATGGCAACATTGGATATGAAAGATGCATAATTTCATATTTCAATGTTCCCATTGCACAGAAAATACCTGCACTTCCAGATAGAGTGAGAACACCACCAATTCAAGGTGTTCCCCTTTGGCATAGCCTTGGCTCCATGGGTGTTCACTAAAGTGCTAGCAGTAGCAGCAGCACACCTTAACAGGGAGTCCATGCCAGTATACCCTTGTCTATATGACTCGCTGATTACAAGGGAGACACTTAAAATGTGCACTTAACACCCAGAGAACTATCAACCTTCTATTCCAATTGGGCTGCTCCATCCACGAGAAAGTCATGTCTCGTACCCCGTCAAACAAAACAATTCTTGGGTGCAATTATAAAGACAACAGAAGGTCTCGTCTTCCCCTCAAATGAGAGTTCAGAACATGCTGCTACAAATACCTCGCTAGATAACGTATGCAAAGCAATGCGCCTGCTCTGGATGATGACCTCCTGCATCTACCTAGTTCCACACGCGCAGCTGCGCATGCAAGAGTGGTTAGCGAAACAATGGTTTCAGGCAAGTTGCCAATGGGAAGATCTAGTGGTTGTTTCGCTAATCCTGGTACAGGCTCTTCACTGGTGCTTGAAGGACAACTTATTAAAAGGGAAACCCTTTCGCAATCCACCAATACAGGAAATACTAACAACGAATGCCTCGCTCTCAGAATGGGGAGCCTCTCCAAGTCCGTCCCAATTTTTTTGGGACAGTTTGAAGTGGGCATTCAAGCGGAAAATGTTCCTAGTCTCTCAACATGTTCCATGGGAACTCCGTGCTCTAGGAGACTCTCTAACAGAAGCACATGAATGGCAACTCAACAAAGATCTTCTAGACAATATCTTTTCCCTATGGGGTTACCCCATTTAGACTTATTCGCCAGAACAAACAATGCCAAGACTTTGCGTCCAGGTTTCACCAACCTAGATCCAAGAAGACTGGTGCGGGGGAAACGCCCTGTGGATGAGTTGGTCAGGGAAATTTGCTTACACTTTTCCCTTAACACCACTTCTCAGCAGAATAGTTCACAAGATGCACCAAGAAGAAGCCACGCTAATCCTGCTAGCTCCAATGTGGGCAAGACCACCATGGTTTCCACACCTGCTCAAACTGGCGATGTGCGAACCAATCAAACTCCTGTACCCCTAAAATATGGTGTCCACGCACGGGAGGACAACCCTCCATTCTCAGTCTATGAACTTGGCAGCCTGGCTCCTGAAGTCAGAGTTTGAGCACTTAATACTTCCCCAGTGGTGTATGGGTATCCTAAGGGAAGCACGGAAACCTAACACCAGACACTGTTACTTCAACAAGTGGTAGAGGTTTATACTATGGTGCCAATCGCAATCCTTTAACCCAATTGAATGTTCCCCTTCCAACATTCTACACTACATGCTTCACCTACTAGACTCTGGCCTATTATTTAACTCCATCAACGTACATTTGGCAGCTCGGTCTGCGTACTCTACAAAACATTGTCTTGGTGGAAGTTTCCTGTTATTAAAGCTTTCATTGAGTAAAAAGACTATACCCTGCCATTTCTACCCCTCCACCGGGTTGGGACCTTTAATTTTGTGCGGTCATAGCTCATGGGTCTGCCACTCAATCCTATGCACAAAGCCAGCATAAAGCACTTGACCTACAAGACTGCCTTTCTAGTAGCCATCACCTACATTAGACGGGTTAGTGAGCTACAAGCATTGTCTGTACAAGACCCTTTCTAATCTACAAAGACAAGGTGGTCCTTAGAACACACCCTAGGTTTTCACCTACATTCATATCCAAGTTCCATGTCAAAACAATGAACTACCTACTTTTGTTCAAAATCCATCTAACTCAGCTGGAAGGTAAGGAGAGCGGTCTTGTACTATGTAAATATAACTTAGCCTGCAAGGAAAACTTAGCAACTCTGTTTCCTTAGCAACAGGCAGGGAAGGGGATCACATTTTAAAGAACGCAATCTCCAGATGGATAGTCAAGTAGATTCAACAATGCTATTCATTATCAAACAAACCCCTGCCTTTCACACCCAGAACTCACTCCCTTTAGCATTTATTGCAGATGTGACCCTGGAAAATATTTGCAAAGTGGCTACTTGAGTTCCAAACACACCTTTACTCAGCACTATTGCATTGACACACATTCTAAGGCAGATTCACAGGTGGGACAAGCTGTGCTAAAACATCTATTTGCTGCTGTACCTTTGCACAACCCACCTCCTTCTCCAAATATTGCTCGCTAATCTATGCAACGCATGTGATCTAAGCAAATCCACGAGCCTCAGAAGGGATACATTACTCACCGTAATCGTATTTCAGATGCTTATTTCGAAGGGATTGTGTCCTCCGACCTATTATCTTTGATAATACGTTTCCAGCTTGCTGGCCTCGGAAATCTTTTCTGTAGAGGGCGCTGCGCGTCGACGTCCACCGAGTCGATGTCCCTCGATGGCCACCGTATCGGTGCCGACGTCACCATGCCCATAAATAGCCACGCGCTTCGTCCGTTGCTCAGTTCTGTTTTTCCGCGCTTCGTGGGGCCTCGGAACATTGTTGCTCAGTTCAGTCAGGATAACCCTCTATATCTACTCTAATAAATACCAACTTGTTCTCAATGGCTTCTTCATCGGAACCGACGAGGCCGCGATCCGGCTTCAAGAAATGTCTAGACTGTGGTAAAAAAATGTCTAACGGATCCACACAGGATCTGCTTGTGGTGCTTGGGAGCCGAGCACCATTGTTCGGAGTGTGAGGACTGCATGTCCATGACGGCGAAAGACTTGAAGGAGTGCAAGGGGAAGCTCGAGAGAGGTAAGTCGGTCAAAACCTCCTCGAAGGTTTCTTCGGCTGAGTCGAGGCATTCGTCTCCTCGCTGTCAAACATTCCCATTCTAGATCTCGAAATAGCTCCCACCATTCGTCGAGATCAAGACACTCTAAAAAGAGACGTTGAAGATCCCCTTCCTCGTCTTCTGTTTCCCCTGAAAGGGTCTCCTGTCCCACTAAACACCACTCTCAGGCTGAGTGGGAGGAATTCAGAAAGAAAATGTTAAGCGTCTTCGAGAAAGCGGCCTCGACCCCCTCGAAGACAGCTGAGGGTGATGCCCCGGGTGAAAAAGCCAAAAAATCAAAAGGCCGCGAGTCGCTGCACCCGGCGAAACATTCCACCCGAGAGCGCCACGTGCCATCGGGTAAGAAAGCACCATCTTCGCCGTCGTCGAAGATTCCTTCGACGCATGGATCGACGCCGTTGTCGAAGGGTTCTTCGACGCATCGGTTGACTTGACGCCGACATAGACGCCGATGAAAGAGAAGACCAAGGCTACTCCACAGCCAACGGTGATTCCAAGGGCCTCCGGCACGACGCCGAGACCGTCGTCGACATCCTTGAGTAGGATCCCGATCCTCTCGAGTTGTTAGAGACCTCTTTTTCTCGACGCCGCTCTCGGCGCCTTCGAAGCCTGTCACATCGGCGTCGACGACATCGACGTTTTCTCGCCCAATAATGACGAGTTTGGCTCCTTCTGCCTTACAGATGGGTTTTACACCATTTCAGAGGTCAGAGTAACCTGGACTATCTTCAATTTATGAAGAGGGGGAAGATTCTGACCAGGAAACATTTGGGTTGCAGAGGACCACACTGCCCATTTCAGAGGATTTCACCTCTGAGGAAAGAAGGTTGAAGGACCTACAGGAGTCACTACATGAGGCAAGTGGGCTGGACACGTCCCCAGAAGTGGAATTTGTTAAGCCAGACCCAGGGGAAAATGCCGAAACACCCTATAGAACCCTTATGGCAAGAATTATTGAATTTATGGGTTGGTCTGCGCCTTCACCTGTTTTTCAACAGGATGACCTGGCAGACATATTGGACAAAGGTCCACAGGAGGACCCTGTGGTCCCCTTCCATGCAGCCTTACAAAGGAAAATTACATCTAATTGGGAAACTCCTGAAGTTATCCCTGCGGTCAATAAAAGATTGTCAGCCAAGTATAGGGTAGCGGCTGCTGACCCTGAATACTTATCAAAACACCCGGCTCCATAGAGCCTGGTGGTCCAAGCGGCAACTTCATCTAGCAGTAGGACCGCTTACCCTACTGTCCCCCAAACCACTCTGAGGTCTCTCCACACAAACACCTGTAGGGGGCAGGTTAACTCACCATCTGACGGAATGGCAGGCTACAACGTCAGATGCTTGGGCATTGGAGACAGTTGCCCAGGGTTACTGCCTACCCTTTCTACACATCCCTCAGAGTCATCCATCGGGGCACAGCTCTGTAAAAGTTCCAGATCCGCTCCTCTTGCAGGAGATCATAGACCTGCTAGAGAAAGGTGCTATAGAAACGGTACCTGTAGCGGACAGGAACAAGGGCTGGTTACCCCCCCCCACCCCCTCCCCCCTACTTTCTCATACCAAAGAAAGATGGAGGACTGAGACCCATCCTGGACTTAAGAGAATTGAACAAGTTACTCAGGAAGGACAAGTTCAAGATGGTAACTCTCTCTCAGATCCTTCAGGCCCTCCAGCTCCAGGACTGGCTGGTATCTCTGGACCTTCAGGATGCTTATTTCCATGTGCCAATCAATCTCAAACGCAGGAAATACCTGAGGTTCGCAATTGGCGACTCTCATTATCAATTTCGAGTTCTGCCATTTGGGCTAACTTCTGCCCCGAAGGTCTTCACCAAGCTAATGTCAGTAGTGGCGGCGAGTCTGAGGGAAGGGATTCACGTCTACCCCTACCTGGACGATTGGCTGATCAGGGCTGTATCTTCGAAACAGGCCCAGCTAGTTTATGTCTGCCACTTCCTTCACAAACTGGGCTTCTCCATCAATTTAAAGAAGTCACAGATGATACCATCACAGAGACTCCAGTTCATTGGAGCGGTCCTGGACACTTCCCTGGGAAAAGCCTCGCCACCAGAGGTGAGGGCTCAAGATATTCTGCAGATGTTCAATAAGTTTCAAAATGCCCAACGTCTCCCAGCCTTCGACCTCATGGCATCCTGCATCTTCCTTGTGCCAGAGGCTCGCCTGAGAATGAGATCTCTTCAGTGGGCACTGAGAACTCAGTGGTCACAATTCTCCGGGAGAATGACAGATCTCCTCCGGATTCCGGACAAAGTAGCCTGCGACCTTCAATGGTGGGCCTATCCAGAGAACATCTTGAAAGGAGAACTGTTTTGGCAACCATGGCCGGAGATAACAGTAGTCAGACGCCTCACTCACGGGGTGGGGAGCCCATGCCAACGACTTGACCATCAGTGGTCGTTGGTCTCCATCGGAGTCCAGACTACACATCAACCTATTGGAGCTGAGAGCGATCAGACTAGCTTTCCTGCCATCAGTACAGGGGAGAAATGTCCTGATAATGACGGACAACATGGTGGCCATGCACTCAACAAAAGAGGCGTAGGATCACTGCCACTGTGCAGAGTGGCAATGCAGCTCTTGTTTTGGGCAATTCGGGAAGGAATCTCTCTATCGGCAGTCCACCTAGCCGGAGAGAAGAACTTGACGGCGGACGCTCTGAGCAGGCAGAGCAAAGTCCCACGAGTGGGAGCTAGCTCAGGAAGTCCTTCAAGAGATCTTCGCCCTTTGGGGAACCCCTCAGGTGGATCTGTTCGCCACAAGCACCAACAGGAAGTGCGATCTGTTCTGTTCAAGGGAATTTCCCCCGAGAGGAGCTCTAGGAGACGCGTTCGTAGTGGACTGGGAGTTTCCACTACTTTACGTGTTCCCACCAGTCCCTGTTATTCCTCAAATGATCAGGAGGTTGAGAAGATTCCGGAAAACCATGATCCTAATTGCCCCGGACTGGGCCAGGAGAACGTGGTACCCGGACCTTCTAGATATGTCCATCTGCCCTCCAATCCGTCTTCCACTCAGAGAATCTTCTCTCGCAGAAGGGAGGTCAGGTTCTCCATCCAGACACCAGAACCCTCAAACTTCACGCTTGGCTTCTGAAAGGGTGAGGTACAAGGATTGGGATCTCCCCGATGACGTCAAGGAGGTGTTGCTTTCGGCCAGAAGGCCAGCAACAAAGTCTTTATACCGCTGCCGTTGCAACAAATTTTGCAGCTGGTGTAGGGAAGAGAATATCGACCCTTTTTCATGTGCTACACCAACTGTGTTATCGTTTCTACTCTACTTGCCAAACTCGGGCCTTCAAGTTGGCACTGTAAAGGGCTATCTCGCAGCGCTTTCTATCTTCAAGCGCACTGCAGAGGAACTATCGTATTCCAAACTACCTCTAGTGATACAATTTCTCAAGGGATTAACTAATGTTTATCCTCCAAAACCATTCCAGGTTCCCTTATGGGACTTAAATTTAGTCTTAAACTTCCTAATGGGCACTCCATTCGAACCACTTCACTCTTGTTTGCTGAGATTTCTCATGCTTAAAACTGTCCTATTGGTAGCACTAACATCTGCTAGGAGGGTGAGAGAGCTACAAGCTCTCTCCTGTAAACCCCCACATACAATTTTCCACAAGGACAAAGTTGTCCTACAAGTGAAGCCTAATTTCCTCCCAAAGGTGGTTTCTGATTTTCATATTACTCAGAAAATTACCTTACATTCGTTCTACCCTCCTCCCCATCCGGGGACAGAGGAAGAAAGGCTACATAGGCTGGACCCAAGGCGAGCTCTCAGCTTTTACATAAGCAGAATGGCTAGGATCAGGCAAGCAGAGCAACTGTTTGTAGGATACTCAGGTCACAAGTTGGGACTACCCATAACAAAACAAACCATTTCCACGTGGATTATTTTGGCCATTCTGGAATGTTACAAACTGCCAGGGAAAGAGCCAGCCCAAAATCTTAGGGCTCATTCAACCAGGGGTATCGCAGCCTCTTCGGCTCTCCAAAGAGGGGTACCGGTCCGAGACACATGTGCGGCTGCCACATGGTCGTCCGCACATACATTTACAAAATTTAACAACCTGGATTCCTCCACTAGTCAAGAGACCATATTTGGCAAGGCCCTATTCCATTCGGTCCATCCCTAAAGGGATACATAACATTCTTACTCCCACCTCCAATTACATGCCACTGCTATGGAGTCTATCAAAGGTAAGGAATACGTCGGAGGACACAATCCCTTCGAAGAACAAGTTACTTCTTACCTTGTAACGTTCTTTCGACGGGATGTTCCTCCGACGAATTCCTTATCGCCCCTCCCAACCATCCCCGCAGTAATACTTCCCTTGTGGTCGCAGCTTACGCTCCTTCAAGGTCAATAACCAATTCAGGCATGACTTTTCTTATGCTACAAAACGGAACTGCGCAACGGACGCAGCACGTGGCTATTTATGGGCATGGTGACGTCGGCGCCGATACGGTGGCCGTCGAGGGACATCGACTCGCCGGACGTCGACGCGCAGCGCCCTCTACAGAAAAAATTTCCGAGGCCTGCAAGCTGGAAACGTATTATCAAAGATAAGGAATACGTCGGAGGAACATCCCGTCGAAAGAACGTTACAAGGTAAGAATGAACTTGTTCATCTGGTTATATTCACATGCGCCCACCCTTCCTCCCCTCCTGGAGTCAAAGGTACATAGCTGTTTCTTGCTTTATCTCTGTTTTCTGCCTTATTACATATGTACTCAGGCTACACTTCATGCTACCTCATGTCGGAAACAAAACCATCTGAGGGACCTTGACGCGTGAAGGACCATGGGTACAATAGACGTCACACTAGGGATAGTATTACTGACACGCCCAGTCGACGTCCCTTTTCGAGTTTCAAAAACAAATCATGTAATACTCTGCAACTTCCACTAGATGTCGGCCTTGGGATAGCATGTGAATTTAAGCAGATACAAGCATCAGAAATACGATTACGGTGAGTAATGTATCCCATATGCCCTTTTGAAAAATAAGATGGAAAGATTATTTTTTTAATAGCTGGAAAGTAACAAAACCTTCTACTCATGGAGTAGCATAGGAATAGTTTGGCATGAACAAAGAACAATACATTTTCCAATATATCAACATAGATATCGCGAGTGAACCCATAATGTGTCAATGTACTAGGAGAAGAACATTAACCCCTTAAGTGCCAAGGACGAGGTATCTCGTCCTTGGGATTAACTCCCTGTTGCCAAGGATGAGATACCTCGTCCTTGGCACTTAAGGTGTTAATGACTGAGAAAATGTTAGAAGGTATTGAATGGCGAAATACTGAAATCACAAAAAAAGGCCTTGGCATTGGGGGGGGGGGGACTCGGGGCAGTTAAAGGCTATAGTTCAAGGTTGTCGCAAATAAAACATACAGACACAATACTTGCTCATTAATGAGCACGAGGGTGAACAGGTGCTACATGTTCATGCATCTGCACCATCCACATTCTCAACGCAGTTCTTGTAAGGCAGGTACACCAAGTGGAAACGTCTTCCTTGCGACGAGGATCAGGATCCTGGGAGCAATCGTCATGAGTTTCACTCGATTCACCATCTTTTCGGTTACTTTCGCTCTCAAATTTCCTCTTCGTTGTAGTGCCGTATAAAAGAAAATGTCACTACTTTTTCAATTTCTAGATGAGATATTTACCAAAACAGGGTAAAGCTATGGGTGCAGCTTTTGCACCGTTTGGCAAATATTTACATGGCAGACTTCGAGGACTGGTACATTTACAATAACAACCCCTATATCAACTCTGTAGACCACTGGAAGAGGTATATTGACGATATATTCATCTGGCAAGGGAGTAAAGCACTTTTATCACTTGGTTGAACCAGTGCAATACCAACCTGGAATTCACCTGTCACTTTAACCATCACAAACTGGCGTTCCTAGATCAGTCGATAGGCCATCATGACGGGTGTATTTACACCACGTTATATCGCAAAGAAACAGACTGTTACACTTTATTGTTGTACTCCAGTCAACATCCATGCTCTCAGAGGGACAATTTACCTTCCAGCAAATGTTTACGCCTTAGGCGCAACTGCACTATGAACAGCGATTTCACACATCATGCAAATCTTTTATGAGAAGAGTATGCCCCCGTAGACATATTAAGATCTGCTAGGAGGGCTCGTTGGAAACCTAGGGAACATCTGCTCAGCCCGAGGGGGAGGAGAAGACAAAATCAGACCGCATTGTGTGTGTCGCCACCTTTTCCAAACAAACTATAGAATTTAATCAGTTTACACTGGAATATTGTTCTCAGCACAGGCTGTACTACTTGCCCACCTCTATTTGCACTCAAACGAGGCAAAAACATTAGGGATAGTTTGGTCCACTCTTGGCAACTGATGTCAACTGCTAATTTTGCACAAAATACACTTTGCGTGGCCTGGAACTACCAACGCAAACAGGTCCTAGGACACCATGCTTGCGGGAAATGTAGTGTTTGCCAATTCACCGTAAAGACACTGATATTCGCTTATGGCAATTTCAGTTGGCATCTATGTCAATTTACCAACTGTCAATCATCCAGTGCTATATATGTTATAGGTGTCCCTGTGGATGGTAATGCATTGGGATGACCATCGGAAAAGAGGTTAAACGGGTAAATGAGCATCGCTCGTTTATCTGTATAAAAACTTTAAGCACTGCTGTTACAACACTATGACGGCTAACCACACTGAAAACGAGATGCAGTGGTTCATAATTGATCAACTTCGACAAGACGCATGTAACTATTCTATGCTAAACAGGCTACTCAAATTGGTACAACAGTGTATCCATCGCTTGCGGGCAAATGTGGTTGAGGAACTACAATGGGCAGTACTCTTTTCCTAAAAATGCTAACAATGTATGTTGACACGGTACCAAGAAGGATTGGGGCTCCTCTTGTCCTTGTTTGCCCTTTGTGCGCTCTCTCCTTGTTCATGCCCTCTCTTTTGCCGTTTTATGCCCCTTGATGCCCCACCGGGCACAGGACCTAAAGGTGTACCAATTTGGGTTTTTCCATCAGAATACGACTTGGGTAGATGGCTGCATCCTTGTTTGAGAAGCTATTCTGAAAGATAACAATGAGATTCTACTTGGGCAAGGTGAAGTTTTCCACCTATTTACCTACTGGCAGCTAGGACAGAAGGTCCCTTGCACTGCTCCTGGCCGACTTAAGTCAGTAAATCGGTTAATTATCAGCACGTGCTCTGAGGATCACCTTAGATACCTCAGAATCCGGGGTGCCCATTTCATCCCATTTCATTTGAGTCGAGCAGAGACCGTATACCTATGGCTTTTGTTACCCTGCAGTCAGTTTGGCTGCTGGATTTGGCTGAAGTGAGGGCTACATGTTCCGGCCAAGACTATGCATTGTTTGCCACGATCACGTGACAATGCGGTGCACAACAAAATAGTTTTCAAACCGCGGACAACAGTAACAATCCGAAGATATTGGCCGTACATGGATGCATATGCGACGGTCCCTGGTGGTCAAACTCTGCACTCCAAGACAAAGGAAATCGTCAGACGGTAAGCAGGTAGCCTGCATGCTGCAGAGACATGAAAAGCTCTGATAAACCTTGATGGCAATCCCGCTAGCGCATTGCAAGTTAGACCATACGTCGGTCATTTGCTGAGCTTCAAAATTAGGAGAGTTGTAATTGATTTTGGTTACTTTCAACAGTTTTTGTGGTGTTAGTCATTTTCAATGACAGCGCGCTAATTATGCACTTCTGTTCAGTTGCATGCAGTCGGGTCTGCCGACGAGCTGCATATTTTTGTCAGCAGATGGCCCGACGCATCGGAAATTGGAGGTAACAGCCGGCTGCTTTGCTTCCTATTTGCCGTTCATGGATCTGAGGACATCATTGTCACTTACACATATATTTTTTTTCTATGTGTTTGCCATAGGTTTGGTCTTCCATGACTCAAGAATCTGACGCTCGCACGGTCTGGAATTGAATTTGTGCCCCCGGTTCTGAACATGCGACACATATGAATGTCTTGCATCAGATTACCTTCTCGTGCTGTTTAAAACAAGCTGTGAGGTACTGTATGCGGCTCATTCACTGATTTGAGAAGCCCATTAGCACCTATCCACATAGTTATTACCTTTTAGAGTTCAACACATCGAAATCTATTAGAAGACCCACTTGGCTAATTAATTGTCACTAAACCAACAGGCCATATGGCGGCATAGATGTGAGAGATAGGGGTCCCCCCCACCTGACTGGGCAGTTGTGACCCTTCACCTACAAGACATGGCATCCCCCCTAATATGACGACTATATTGAGTATTCATTGTCTGTTATGACAAAATGGTAACACAGTTTGCTCATTGGAAGAAAATATTGCTTTTTTTCCTCTTTCCTTTCAAAGTTTGTAACAACACACTATCGTAATTCCGATATCGTCTTTATGCCCTGAAGATGGCTGGTGTATGTGACATAGACAGATTACCCAGCAGAAACTCGAGTAGACCTGCTTAAAACTTCAATCGGACAACAAATGCTTGACAGCTCAGCAAAAATGTAATAAGGGGAACTACTGCATCATAAATGTATTATTGATACAGGCCAGCATTTCAAAATAACAGTGCATTTATGGTCACTATAGCACTTTAGGCAGACTTTTTTCCGACCTATCCTTTTTAACATAAATTGTTTGTTTTGCACAGTATGAATGAAACAGTATGTGCATGATTGTTGGTCAGGTTGAATGATTGCTCTTTAGGTTACGTATGTGTGTGTGCACGCTCATCTTTCAGTAGCAGTGGAGCCATCGATTTTTAAAAATAACATTTTATGAATGTTTTGATCAGTTTTTCTCATGTATGAATACAATTATCAAATACATGAAATTAAGAACAATTGGGAATTGTTACTATGTGTAGGAGTTTGTAACATTGGAATATTTGAATGCTATGAGAGGTGGTATATGCCCTTGGGTATATACCATTTGTTTTGTGTTCATGTAAAAGAAAATGAGTAGAAGAAAAAGCCATGTTACAAAAACCCATAGTAGAAAGACAGGAAAATGGGCACAAAGTTTTTTATTTTTTTTAAAACCTTTATTTTTGGTCTTTCGACACAACAAACAACTACTCACCCACATTAGGGTGGCTTTAACTTTACGCCTTCAACCAGTGCCCCGACCTCCCCGCCTCCCTCTGCGACTCCCCCCTCCGCCCCCGCTGCATCCCCATATCGTCCCGCTCTTGCGTCAGATCGCCCCTCTGGTGAACCAGTGGTAGATCTCAAGAGTCTGAGTTAAAACTGTATCAGGGTGTGTTCCCAGTGTTCAACGGATCCGCTGAGGAGGTGGTGTCGGCCTCCCTTATTAGGAAGGATATCAGCGGGCCCCATATGTCGGGCGGACGCGCGTGAAGTGGTAAGCGTTTTATGAAATCAGTTTCTGTGTCTTGGCAATAAAGCACATCTTTCCGCCATGCAGTGTACGATGGCGGCGGGCCGCGGCCCCACGCCATGGCGACTCTTCTGCGAGCTAGTGTTAGTAGGAGTCCGGTCAGCTTCCTTGACGGCATGGACAGCAACCTCGTCATCCCCAACAACGCTGCTGTGCATCGAGGTTGTATCGTTTCACCGACAATTGCGGATGTCGTGTCCAACACACGGTTCCAGGATGGGGCTACCTCCGGGCATTCCCATGCGAGGTGCACAAAGTTCGCTGATAGAATCCCGCATCTTCTGCACTCTGCCTGGGCTTCGGGATGGTGCTTGTTAGCTTTTTCCGGCGTATAGTAGGTTTGGTGGAGGAAATGAAAATGGATAAGCTTAAGCCGGGTGTTGAGTGAAATTTTCTGAGTTTGCTTCAGAATGTGACTCCAGTCGGCCTCCGATATACTTGTGGCCAGTGCCCGTTCCCATCTCGTTTTCGCTCTTGCATTCACGTTGGGTGATCCGGTGGTCAGCGCTTTGTAGATTAGCGACACCAGCCTGCCCTCACCCTGAGCTTGAATGACATCATGTAGTAGCTGCCAAGTCGGTGGTTGCCTCGGGAAACCAGGCAGGTGGGTCTGCAGAGTGTAACGGGTCCGGAAATAGAGGAACACGTCTAGGGCCGAATTACCCCCTTTCTGTTTGGCCTGTTCAGGGGTCAGAAAGCCCTCCTCTGTGAATAGGTCTCCGAGTGATCGTATCTGCAGTTTGTCGACCCACTGGTGAAACACACTCTCTGATGTTAAGGGGATTCCTGGAATATACTTGACTGGCAAGAGGGGGGAGTATCTTGTCTGTATCCCCAGTTTGTTAGCCAGCGATTTCCAAACCTTGTATGTTGTAAGCATTACGTTCATTGTGCGGTTAGGGACGGGAAGCTGACCAATAACCACAGCGGTCAAGAAGTTGGGCGTTGCCAAGGCCCTCTCGACCTGTACATGGGGGCGAATCATTTGCTTTGCGTACCAGTGGCTAAGGTACTGAGCTTGGGCTGCCCAGAAGTATTTTTCCATGTCTGGTAGAGCCAGACCACCGCTAGACACGGGGAGTGTCAGCGTTGTGTATGCCACTCTGGCTGGCTTCCCAGCCCACAGTAGATCCAGAACCAGAGTTTTCAGCTTTTTCAGGAAGGATTGTGGCAGTAACAGCGGGATATTGTTGAAGAGATACAGCAGTTTTGGCAGCATTACCATTTTGACTAGAGAGGTCCTGCTCCAGAGTGTCAGTGGGAGTGTCTTCCAGCGTGCGATCTCGTCTTGTAGAGACTTTAACACCTCTTCATAGTTGTCACGGAATACCTCCAGTGGGTCCAGTGACAGTTGGATGCCAAGATATCGTACCATCGAGGATTTCCACTCAAGTCCGAAGTCGTCGGCGAATTGCCTCGTGTCTCTGGTCAGTGGGAAGACGACTGATTTTGAGTGATTGATTTTCAGTCCGGAGGAAGCCCCGAATTTGATAACTTCCCTCATGACCGGGTTCAGGTTGGCCTCAGGATCTCTTATAAATAGTGCAACGCCGTCGGCATATAGGGATACAATAAGTTTGTGTGGGCCGATAGTGAGCCCCATTTGTTGGCGAAGTTCCCGCAGGTTGGAAGCTAGTGGCTCCATTACCAGAGCGAAGATTAGCGCCGACAAGGGGCATCCTTGTCTCGTGCCGCGCTGTAGGTTTATTGCTGCTGAATTTGCTTTGCCCACTATGATAGTGGCCTGTGGGTTGGTGTACAGGAGAGAAACCAGTTTGATAAAGCGGGCTCCCAGCCCCATTCTGGTGAGGACCATGAACATGAACGGCCACTCCACGGAGTCAAATGCTTTTTCTGCATCAAGTAGGATCGCTATTGCCTGGTCCGTGGGGTCTAGTGCCTCTATGATTCCAAACATTCTCCGGATGCCGAAGGTCGTATTGCGGCCGGGTATGAAACCAGCTTGGTCAGCTAGCACTAGGGCGGGCATCAGGGGCATCAGTATATTCGCCAGGATCTTAGCAAGGATTTTATTGTCCAGATTGAGCAGGGAAGTCGGGCGATAAGATGCACAATTGTCTGGGGGCTTTCCTGATTTGTGCAAGAGGACGACGTTGGCCACACGGGAAGATGGAGGTAGGGTTCCAAGCTCTAGCGCTTCCTCATACACTGCTGCCAGTAGTGGAGCCAGGGGTTCTGCAAAGGCCTTATAGAATTCCCCCGTTAGACCATCCGGACCTGGAGCTTTGGAGGGCGGTAGCGCCTTTATGGTTTCTTTGATCTCTTCTTGTGAGATTAGCTCGTTCAGAGGTTCCCGTAGGTGATGTTCGACCCAGTAGAGCTCTGTGCCTTCAGATATTCCAGGGGGAGGTGCGAGTCTTTCGGCAGCTTGGCACTATAAAGGTCTTGGTAGAATGTGCCGAATTCCTCCGCTATCTCTTCGTCGGTGTGGACCACTACCCCTTGGCTGGTTCTGATCTCTTCGATTTGGGACTGTTTGTTGTCGGCTTTGATTAGATTTGCCAGTAAGGCACCTGGTTTCTGGCCCTCGCCATATTGGCGGATTTGGTTGGGGCGTTGGAGAAATTTCGCCTCGCGCTCCGCCGTGTCGTTGAATTTCTGCAATTCTGTCCTCAATGACGCTGCAGCTACAGGGTCATCATTGTTTACGTTCTGGGTTTCGAGCTGTTTTAGTTTTTTTTCACAGCTTGCGAGCTCGCCCCTGATGAGTTTGAGAATGCCGTTTTCTTTGGCGAGGCAGACACCCCTGATAAAACATTTAAAGGATTCCCAAATCATGCTTGCTAAAGGGACTGAGCCCAGGTTTGCTTGTAGAAACACGTCTATCTCTTCTCTTAATTCTGAGGCAAACACCTCGTCCTGTAGTAATCCCTGCTTGAAGCGCCAGCGTTGTAGCGGCGGGGTGGGGCTGGCTGGCTGAAGCTTCTGGAAGATTGGTGAGTGGTCTGAGAGTGTTCTCGGGTGGATGAGGCACTGGCCACATATCAGAGTGCTGTTGGTTGAGGTGAAAAAATAGTCGATTCGGGAGCTTGTGTTATGGACTGTAGAGTGAACGGTGTATTCACGCCTTTCGCCATTGGAGATTCGCCATGTGTCGTGTAGGTCAAATGCCTTGCAGATTTCCATTATTTGATTAGCAGCTTTCGAAGTTGGTTGGTGTGTAGCTGATGATCTGTCCCTCGCAGGGTCCATAACTGTGTTCATGTCTCCGCCCCACACGACCGTGGTGGGACCAAGCGCGGAGAGCTGTGTCATCACCCAGCTGAAGTTGTTATGGCCATCCACATTCGGGGCATATGAGTTGACAAAGGTCACTTTCTGACCGGCGATGATGCCATTCACCAGAAGTGCTCTGCCTTCCTCGTGTTTTGCAGTGTGTAGTAGCCGGAAGCTGAGCCGCCTGTGTATGAGGATTGCAACACCCCTCGAGTATGTGGAGTAAGACGAGAAGTATCTGTGACAGCCCCAGCTTTTGGCCCACTGGCGGCCGCTCGTCGGTGTGAAATGTGTCTCCTGAATCATTGCCACGTCTACCTCATGTCGTCTGAGATAGTGTAGGATTTTCCTAGATTTAGCTGGGATGTTACCCCCTCTGATGTTCCATGTTGGGACGTTGAACGGGGCGGCTTTGCATTTATTTCAGGTCCCATGTCCAGGTCGACGGGCAGCTGCGTTCTGGTTGAGCGAGGGCCGCTGATCGGGTCCGTGTGTAGCGGCTGGGGGTCACAGTGCAACGGAGAGGACGGCGTCTGGTAGGGAGCAGGCAGCGTGCAGGACGAACGGGAGTTGACGGCGCTGGATTTCTCTATCAACTTTGTAATACTCGAACTTCGGGCAATCCCCAACTGGCCCATAACATAGTTCTCCCAAGGGTGGGCAACCACGAACATGCTCACCGGGAGGTTCCAACTTACCCCACCCTGAACAAACTCGTCCTTAGGAGTTGCCATGCCGGTGCGCGGGAATCACTCCTCGGCAGGCGGAGCCCACTCAGGCTAACGATAACTTAACGGTAGCTGCGCTGGGGGCGCCTGGGGCCTCCCAAGTGTCCCAGCCCCTACTTATGCCACTGTACTTGATCCGGCCCTCTCAGTTCAGCTGTGTCGGGTCTTGTGCTCCACTGCATCCACCCGTTTAAGGAGGGTTCCTGGGGATTCTCTCCCTTTGCGGTCTGGGGCGAGCTTGATTCTGATCCGGGAGTCCCAGGCGGTCGAGGAACAGATTTGCCTCCTCTGGGGTTTGGAAAAAGTGGACCTTTCCCTCGTGCTGGACTCTTAAGCGTGCTGGGTAGAGCATAGAATATGGCAGTTGGCTGTTGCGGAGCCTCTGTTTAACGCTTGTAAATGTTCTCCTTTGTGTTTGGACTGCCGGGGAGAAATCGGGATAAAAATGGATTTTGTCTCCATCATGACTCAGATCGCCTTTCTCCCTGGCGAGCCGGAGAAGGGAGTCACGGTCTCTGTAGTTCAGCAGCTTCGCTATTATGGGTCTTGGAGGGGCCCCTGGTGCTGGTCTTGTTGCAGGAATCCTGTGGTCTCTCTCGATTATGAATAAGCGAGAAAGGGCCTCGCGGCCGAACAAAGTGATGCATAAGGTTTCCACGAAGTCTTCCATTTTCCCCTGCGTTTGATGTTCTCTCACCCCGACTATCCGGAGGTTATTCCTCCTCGACCGACCTTCAAGGTCCTCGCACTTGGCGGCTGTTAGTTTCATTTGTGATTCCAGCTGTAGTACTCTGTAAGGGTTTCTGAGCTGTCGTCGAGATTTGACACCCTCTGCTCCACCTCGGTTAGGCGTTCGGCCTGGGAGTCCATGCGGTGTTGCATCAGATCGACTTTGGACGCGAGGCCGTCCATTTTGTTACTCAGGCTGCCGATCCCTGCTTTTAGGTCGAGGAGGATTTCTTTAATTTCAAAGGGGTTTTCTGTCGTTCCCTCCTGGTGGGGGCATTCCGACGGTGCCGCCTGGTCCTCGGGTTGGTGGGGGGCTCTGGGGGTCAGACCGCTCTCAAAGTTTAGCTTCCTCTGCGATTTGTCGCTTTTCCCCATCTTGGCTGCCGGTGGTGAGGTCGAGGCAGCCGCCGGGTTGCACTGATAGCGCGGCCCTCCGTGGGAGGCCGATATAGGATGTTCGCTGTGAGCCGGGGGGTTGGCTGTTTAGATGCTGCGCTGGCCCTTAACGAGAGATGTTTACAGTGGTTTTCTGCCGGCTCCTCTTGGTTCCGGGGACTCAGAGTATAGGGCAGTGTGATGGTCTGCGACAGAGGGGTTCAGGTCGTCCGTGAGTTGGGCGGTGCCGCTTGGTCGGCTCTGCTGCTGCTGGTACGGCGGTCACCCGGTCCCAGAGGCGGAAGGGGGGGGGACAACGCTGTTACCCCACCACTCCTTACCTGCCAGGGCCCCGGGCCGACCCCTCCGGCCGACGCCGCCTGGTCTCCGCCCAGTGGGTGTGGGCGGTTCTTGTTGTGCGGCTGGGTGCCGGATCTGCAGGAGCCTGTCTCACGTCCGACTCCTCCGCTCCGGCGATGGCTTACGGCGGGGGGATGAAGGCGAACAGGGACTCTCGCCGGTTCTCTCTGGCCGCTGTCGACTCCTTGCCAGGATATTGGCCCCCCGTCTCGTGGGCGGCCCGGGGGGGGGGTGCGTCAGGGTCTGCAGCGGGGAGGCTCTGCCTGTGGAGCACGGGGCCTAGTGGTCGACCCCGCGAGTCACGGCAGCCGGGCCTCTCGGGCCGCGTCTTGGGTTGAGAGCTCCGATTTCGCTCGAAACTTCGAGGTGGCGCCGCCGGGGACTTCAGGAGTTCATGTACCGGGAAACAGGGGGGCAGTGGCGCTCGGATCTGTAGGATTAGCCAGGATTGATGCGGGGCTGCGAGGGAGCTCTGACCTAAGCGGCCATCTTGGATGGCCCTCTAGCGCCCTCTCAAATGGGCACAAAGTTTGAAAGTTCTCATTGGAAAAAAAACCTGAGGTAAATAAACATTAAATATGGTTTAGTAAAGACATTTGTCAAATATATAATAACTATTGAAATTGAATGCGCTCACAGAGTAAATTAATCTGAGCCAGTGTAAATACCTTTTTTGAGTTTAATTCGTCGTAGTTTAGGCGGGGGGTGGTGGGGTAGCTGAAGAGAGCAGAAGGAAGTTGTGGCGGTTCCTAATGAAATATATTGACACTAAAGGAGTAGATACGCAATTGTTGTCTCCTCAGAAAGGGTTTGCTGATACTTCTTGAGGAAAGAAGCTTCTTGTAATTTCCATGAAGACACGTCAATAGTTGCACACGGAGGATGTTCAAATGAGACGTGCACTAACGTTATGACAAGGAGTGGAAGCGTCCCATCAGCTTGAGGGGTGGGTGATCTGATTTACTGCCGCGAGGGCACTTTAACTTAGGGCGCTGGATCAACGGATAAGATTATCACAAGATGGGGGTTTCCGACCCGTGAGTTTCTCATGTGTGAATGTCAGAAAATGGAAGGTAAAATGCATTGGAAAAAAATTCGGATAGATATATGCTCAAAAATACATGCATAACATTCCTGAGAGAACTTCCTCTTTAAAAGAGGCTTTGACCCCTGTG